>NC_067472.1:74889412-75189412 GCF_947179515.1 Apodemus sylvaticus | reverse complement strand
GTGCGCACACTGTGTATCAAATGCATGCAGTGCCCTCAGATGTCAGAATAGGACGTGCAGACCCCCTCTGGAACCGGAGTTAAGAAGGGTTTGTGAGCTGCCCCGTGGATAATGGCGATGGAACCCTACTCCTGTAAGAACAAGTGCTCTTAACCTCTGACCCATCTCTCCAGCCCACTCTCCACATCTTCTTCCATAAGGTATCTCTAGCTAAATCTGGAATTCATCTTTTTGACAGGACAGATCTAGGGATTGTCCTGTCTTCACCTCCACTGCACTAGGATTATAGATCCATACTGCCATGTGCCAGTTTTTATGCCACCCTAGGAATCCTAAGGTAATCTACCCTCCCACTTCTCCTTCCCCTTCCTACATCCCTCCCTCTCAGATAGGATTTCATGTAACCCAGGCTGGCCTCAAACTGACCCTGTAGCTGAAGATAATGTTGAGTTCCTGATCTTCTTGAATCTAATTACCTCCCAAGGGCTGAGTGGATTTTGAAATCAAGATCCAAAGCCTAGTGGGCCCATTGCTACTGAAATATAATTGCTTCTTGAGCCTCCAAAGCAGGAGAAAAAAGAGCTAGGATGGTGTGCATAAACCCCTTACACAAATATATCTGCATCTCTTTATATTTTATATTGCTGGGTTAATTTCAAACACAAATTTGCATTGACATCCCAGAAGAGTATGTAGGGAAGAACGGGTGAATGTGATCGATGAAATCTACTGTTCTCTATATTAACACAGACTACTGAGAAGAAATGGCCCAGCAGTTAAGAGCACTTACGGCTCTTACAGAGGAACTGGTGTCAGTCCTTGGTATCCACATAGTGGCTCACAGCTGTCTAGAACAACAGTTCTAGAAGATCCAACACACTCTTTGGACTCCTGCACACATGTGATGCATGTAGCATCACCAGGGACACATGTGTACACATAGCAAATGCACACACACACAGCAAATCTCTTTAAGAAATAAAACACAAGCTTGTTGCAGTATCTCTGGACACTGCATTTATTTACATGATAACTTTAATAAGGGATGCCCAGAACGCTGGCAAAAATGTTATTTGTGGGTGGCTTTCAGATCCCTACAGAAGCTCTGCCCTCAGAAGCCTGGCTGGGCACCATCTGATTCGTGAGGGTCTAGTCAATGGAAGAACAAGGCTGCAACAAAAAGAACCTTCTATCTTTCTTCTTGAGCAGGGACATCAGACATTGGACTCCTCATTCTAGGTTACAGTACTGCCCCGTCCTCCTTATCACACATCCTCACGCCCTGGACCCTGGACTAGGCAGAACCCACCAGCAGCCCTGGTTCTTCAGCTTTCGAACACAAACCACACAGTGGTTGGCGGGGGGTGGGGGGGTGGGGGGGTGTTTCTTGGCTTCTCTGACTGTGAGGCCAGGCAGACAATAAAACTCCTCCTTCGTATCTATGTAAATGGTGTTGGTTCTGTGTCTCTAGAGAGCCCTGACAGATACATTTCGGTTTTATATTTATAAACTCCTCCTCAACAGTGAGAAGTCTGGTTTCTATTATCATCAGTGTGGTTCCTTGTTTACCTAATCCTCCCGTTTGTAGCAATCCTTGCTATGCAAGGCTCTTAGCTTTTCATGCTTCTCTTGGTTGCTGATGAATCATTCAGCTTTTGCTATTTTTTTTTATAAAGCAATGCTGAAGTTTATTAGCCATAGAAAAAACTAATTTCAAGTCAATTCTTATTCTCTGTAAAATAATACACATGAGCAGAAAATCAGAAAATCACTACACTTTTGATCCAAGATATGTTGGATTTTGTCCTTCTTCTTTTTCTTCAGATGACAGATGGATGTAGCCCAATCTACAATCGTGTGTACTTGCCCCAAATGTACAGCATAAATACAGAAGCGATGAACAGAAGAGTCATCACCAGCTCTGGGACAGGGCCCACTTTGAGCCCTGGGGAATCTTGCATGTAGAATCTCCACATTCCCCCATCCCTGCAGAGGTGCTGCGGCCTGCACTCTGGGTTCTACGGCTGGCATTTTTTCTCTGGCGGACAGTGGATCCCGCTGCCCGTGCGGCCACCACTTTGCTGGGAGAGCGCCCAAAGGAGCCCACGTTTGTGCCACTGGGCGTTGGACCCGGCATGCTAATGTCTAAGAACAGTGGGTACAGGAGGCGCGAAGAAGGTAATCGGGGCGCTATTTTTTTTCAAAGTGTTAATCAAGCTTAGCAGTAGTCTTGTGGCCACCATTTTTTTTTTTAACATCTCTAACACCTGATACATCCCAGCTATCCCATCTCCTTCCCATAGTACCACTTAAGCCACCACTGTGAAAGCATTTAACATTGCACTGTTACCTTGTACCAAGGACAATTCAGACAGCATCCGGGTGGCTCAGTGGTCTAGCTCCAAAATCCTGTCCTATGCCTGTGTTGAGTTGAGGAGCCCCCTTCACAACCCAAGCACAAGAAGCAGGTTTGGACACAGACCAGAAAGCAGGTCAGGAGGGCAGTTGCTGGCACAGGAGGGAAAGAAGCAGGGCCAGGCTACCCATCCTGGTAGACAAGTAAAGACATGAATGTTAGACAAGTCAAGTCCCCTGTCACTGTACCCAACCAATGGGAGCAGGATAAGTGTACAACAAAGACACATTCCCAAGGAAATCCCATAACCCTAGATCCTGATTGGTGAAGTAACTTGGCACAGACGTTTGTGGATTTAAGGCTTAACAACCTTGTAGGATCTTAACTCAGGTTCATGGTCCAGTTCCCGAGTCTGGATCGTGGCCCTGGTCGACAAGTCCTGAGGCCTATGCTCAGTAAGCTATACTGCCTGGCTGAGATCAGTTTTCCTGTGGTTTGTGAGGCGATTCCTGAACCCCAACAGTTTTAAGAGTCCAGAAAAATGCCTTTGTGTGAGGCATAGTGGTGCATGTTCCTAATGCCAGCACTCAGGAGGAAGAGGCAGATGGATCTCTGTGAGTCTGTGTCAGCCTGGTCTACATTCCTAGAACATTCCAGGACAACTAGGACTATATAATAAAGAATCCCTGTCTTGAAAAGATTAGATAAATAAATGAAAAGAAAAATATCTTTATTTTTACCCCCTAATTTGGTTGGTGAATTGACCATATATAGAACATTTAGTTGAAAATTAATTTTGATAAAGAACTTAAAGGAGGCCTCCTTCTAAGACATTGCTTAGAGCAGTTGGGTCTCAAGTTTCCTAAAGCTGTGACCCCTTGATACAGGCCCTCATGTTGTGATGACCCACCCCAAACCATAAAAAATTTCTGTGCTAGATCAGACATGTGACTAAATTGGTAGAGTGCTTGTCTATGGAACAGGAAGTCCTGATTTCCAACCTCAGCATTTCCTAAAACCAGGTATGATGGCGCACAGCTGGACAACCAGGGCTGAGGAGGTAAAGGCAGGAAGATCATAAATTCAAGGACACGGCTACAAATGGGTTCTAGGCCAGCCTAAGACACGAAAGACACTGTCCCAAAGAAAACTAAACAACTTTAAAAGTGTCCTTTAAATTGTTGGGAGTGGTGGCACACATTTAATCCCATCACCTACGGGCAGAGGCAGGTGGATCTCTGAATTCTGGGCCAGCTGGGGCTGCATAAGGAAAGTCTTGTTTGTTTGTTTGCTTGCTTGAATCGGTTCAGTTTGATCTGGCTTAAACAAATGCTTTCATCTTTTGATTCCTTTATGGGACAAGAGTTATTAGATTTTTAAAAAAATATGTATTTATTTTATGCATATGAGTATACTGTAGCTGTCTTCAGACACACCAGAAAAGGGCATCAGATCTCATTACAGATGGTTGTGAGCCACCATGTGGTGGCTGGGGATTAAACTCAGGACTTCTGGAAGAGCAGTCAGTGAGCTTAGCCACTGAGCCATCTCTCCAGGACCAGATTTTTTTTAATTGGTTAGAAAGTAGTAATTCCAGCCAAATGCTGTCTTTAAAAAATTAAAATTAAAAGGACCTTAAGAAGATCTCTAAGAGATAAGAGTTAGCTCTGGCTTGTCTGTCATCTGGATGTGTGGTACTGTCTGGGTGTAGTGCTGACAGATCTCTAGTCTTGTGCTAAGAGTCAATCTCCCTTTGTTGATGGAAGCCGGGTAGAGAGAATTGAAAACAGATGAGTTTGTTCCTTGGAGGGTCTGCTTTCAGGCCTACAATGGGAGTTCAGTAAACACTCCCCTCTGCATTTTCTGAGTCTCAGATATCTGCAGCTCAAAATGATCCTTTTGTTACTGTGGTAGGTTCTGGACCCCTTCGGACCCCTTGGTTTTCGGTTTGTTGTTTTTTTTTTTTCTGTAAATATTTAGGAGTTATAGTGGACAAAAGATGGCCATGAA
Source organism: Apodemus sylvaticus (assembly GCF_947179515.1). NCBI lineage: Eukaryota > Metazoa > Chordata > Mammalia > Rodentia > Muridae > Apodemus > Apodemus sylvaticus. The sequence continues at coordinate 75,185,046 of NC_067472.1, read as the reverse complement.
TTCCTTTATGATTCAGGATCTGTTCCCTGTTGCTCAGTATCTGGACCATCTGCTTCCGGGTTCTTGGAATTGAAATAAAAGTAAAGTAGCAAAGAAACTATTCAAAAGCAAAGGGTTACTATAGGTCAGAAACAGTTTAACCAGGCAGAAGCCTCCCTGAGAGGATATAGAAGCCCAGGTTACTGTTTGGAGCCTCTTTTAATGGGATTCAAGAGGAGGAGGAGTCAGTTAGTAAGAGGCTCGGTTTTTGGACAGGTTTGGGTTACGTAACCCTTCCTCTGTTGTGCATCTGCTTCTTGTGTTGCAGCTGATTTATTTATTTATTTATTTATTTTATTTTTATTTTTTTTTTTTTTGGTTTTGTAGATTTGGTTTTTTCAAGACAGGGTTTCTCTGTATAGCCCTGGCTGTCCTGGAACTCACTCTGTAGACCAGGCTGGCCTCCAACTCAGAAATTCGCCTGCCTCTGTCTCCCAGAGTGCTGGGATTACAGGCGTGCGCTACCACCACCCAGCTGATGCATCTGATTTTAATTGTACATACTCCCATGTATGCATAAGCATCGTTGATATCTAGAAGATTCCTCCTAAAAAAAATCACTCAGAGGATGCAGTTTGCCTTATCACCCAGGCACGCAGGTATTCTAAGACAGATCTACTCCCTCTTAATCCTCAATCTACCCAGGAATACATTTGAGTAGAAATTGTCTAGGAAAGGGAAGTTATTGATTGGTGTATTCCAGTGCTTGGGGTGGGGCCAGTGCACAGCTGGGTGCAGATGAGGGTCGGGTGTTGCCCAGAGCATCATTAGAGGGGTGTGAAGGCTCAAGCTAAATGGAGTCCCAGCATAGTTCCTTCCTGTGCTTGCTTGGCCCGCTATGCCAGCGTCTGGATCTGCTCTGGAAGAGTTTGACAGCTTCTGCACTGTCTGCTGGAATCCCTACTCTTGGAGCCCACCTGCCATCTTGTGTAAAAAAACCTAAGACACATGGACAGACCTCATGGAGGCCACACCTGCATTCCCAGCCGAAGCCTGTATCTCCTATCGGCCCCATCGGCACCTGGCAGACCTCCGACCCAACTCTGCATAGGAGGATATTGGTTTGGACTGAGCTCCTAGGATCAAGAGACCAGAACACAGTGGAGTGGCTCATCATCAAGATAGAAGCAAGCTGTGTAACTGACCTGGGGAAGCAGGAGCTGGAGAGATAACAGCCGAATTCCCAGGCAGGCCAGCTTTGCAGCATGGAATAAAGTTTTCTCTCTTTTAAAACAAGAACGTCAGTTATGTTCTGTGCCCCTCCCTGTTCTACCTTTCATGGAAAGTAGCTTTATGTAACAGTCTGTGTTCTGGCTTCATTTCTCTTGTGATAAAAGCATAGTAACAAAAAGTGGTTTAGGGAAAAGAAGGTTTACTTGCTTGCAATTCTAAGCAAGCAAGTATTATGGGCAAGTAGAGGCAGGAATGGGATCTTGTCTACTTGGGTCCCTTCTACCTTGATGTCACCCCCATTCTAGACTGAGCCTTATTTCTCCTGCTTGTTTCTGTGACCAGACTGCCACCCACTTTCCATGTCCACACACACAGAGACGCCTCCTATAAACAGACAGCTTCTCCAGTTTGTAACATTATTGTCCCTACAAACTCTCTTTTTTTTTTCTTAGCATTTGGGAGTGAGGCAAAGAATCACCTAAGATCAAGGCCAGCCCCGCTCTCCTTTCTTTTGCACCAGTGACAGCATGTGACAGCATGTTCTAGACACTTCTCTGCTCCTTACATGTGTCACTTGTGACTAGAGAATTTTCAGTGTTGGCCCAGTGAGATCCCCATCTCCCTTTCAAGTTTGCCATTGCCTGGTCGCTCCTGCTCTCCATTAAGGACTGATGGATCGTAGGCATGTGGTTCAGAAGTGGTGCACTGGAAATAGCTCTTCGTTCTTTTCTCAAGGAAGCCTACAGGCATTTCAGAAAGGACCACCTGAGATTAGTAAGGACACTTTAACGCTGGCAAGGACCTGTCTGATTTATGAGCAACACTTCTCATGTCCTTGCATGTTTATTTAAGGTTGCTTTGTTTTGCAAAGGAGCTGTCTCCCTCAATGTGGTACCGTTCCAGGTGGACTCAACTGCAGCCTGTGGCCAGAGACATGAACTATTCCAGGTGAACTTGGAGGACAACAAGGAGGAGGCAGCTGGGCTGGGCAGCACCTGCAAGCTCCCTGCTACTTGTTTTCCTCTTCACTCTCCACTCCCCTCCCGGGCTGCAAGAGCCTTCTGGAAAGCTGCCGCCTGGCATGGGTAAGATTGCTTACACACCGCTGCCTTCCAAGCCAGTGTTCCCAACCTTAAGCCAGTACACATTTATAGAACAATTCCATGTGATCCTGTGAAAGGCAGACCACGGCCAGAGGACAGTGCTTCGATGTGACCTCAGAGAGAGGCCTCTTACCCTCTTACTTCTCTCCACACCGAGAGGACATTGGGTAAGTGAGTCTTAGATGGATGGCTTCATTCTTTTGATGCATGCTGGTAACCTGGTTTGGCTACTGAGGTTAGAGGGTTTCACAATTTTCTCCTTATAAAGTGAAATTCAAAGCACATCTGTGCTTCCCCTCCTCCCACACAGCCTCCTAAACCAAGTGAGCTGCCTTTCTTTCTTTCTAATACATTACTGGTTACTTTGGGTAGAATACAAACCCATGGAGCTGGACTGTGGTCCCTCCGTTTATAAAATGAGGGATCGGGGCAGTAGAAAACTACAGTCATTTCTCGTGGGCTCTGAGGTTCTGTTCTTTTCAAGTGTTGGTGGTTGTGCAGAATAAGCACTTGAGAACCCCTAAGACAGAGGGAACTGTTATTTTAAAATCCATCTTGCTATTGGCCTTGAGGTAGCTGAGAATATATTTCTGTCAACTTTCATTAGTAGCTTTTCAGACCTTTTGTTGATGTTGTGGCTGCCAACTCCATGAGCTGCCATCTGGTCTCTCCAAGGCTGCATTTCTGAGTTTAACTTGGTATCACTTACAGTTGAATCATCAGGTCAAAGCTGGAATTAGGCAAAATCAGTTCAGTTACTCCAAGGGGTATGTGTGTTTATGTACTGTTTTTTACCATGTCCCCCAAATCATAAGGGCAGTGAGACTCGAATTCCTTATCCAGATTCCATCACCTATGATCTATCATGGAATAGCAGCCTCTACATTTGCACAGAGGGCTGAACTCAGACAGGGTGTGGCTCAATTGGCAGAGTATTTCCTAGCATACAAGGGGCCCTTGCTTCAATCCCCAGCACCTGGCCAATACTGCATAACCCAGGAGTGGTGGGTAAGATGTAGAACTCTACACTGGAGTCAGGAGAGTAAGACCTCCAGGATCACCCTCTCAATTTACAGAGGTTTCAAGGACAGCCTAAGCTACCTAAGGCCTGGTCCCCCCACTTCCCCCAAAAGCAGCATAACATTTCTAGGTTTAGTTGCTTCTTGCTTTCAAATCAGCTCACTGTCCTTTGTATTTGGGATTCTGTGCTCAGGTCTGGCAGATCCCTGTTGGCTTCCCTTACGTTCTTCATGTATAGCTAGGTTTACAGGAAAACTTCTTAGCTAGTTTGCTATAAATATGGTCCTAGGTTTCCGGTTTTGCATCTCATTGATCTGCAGGTGTATCAGACAGGACTTGGGCAGTTTATAAAGATCCCTGCTGCCATTGTCTCTGAGAACTCTACTTGCTGGAGAGAAGTAGCTTGTGGGGTCCTTGACAGGGATCTCGCCTAAGTGAAGGGGAGGAGAGGAGACAGTGGACGGATCTGAGGAAGCCAGCATCCAGAAACTGGAAACTGGTTATGTATGAAAAAGCAAGAGAAATTAAACAAAGAATGAGCAGGAGCCAGACATCCATCCCTTCTTTCTGTGTAGCAACAATCAAGGGTACCATTCTTCGATATTCTGAACTAGAAATGTCATGGTTATGTTCCACACAGACATAAGCTCCACCCACACAGAGCTCCTGCTCTACTGGATGAGGCAGATATGAAGAAGACCATCACCATGACGTACAGAGTTACGGTGGTCTCAGGCCCTGTGACTTTAAGAATGGGTTTTCTAAATAGAAATGGAAAGGCAAAAAACAGGGACTTTCTTAGGGAGGAAGATGGGGAATTTACTTTTAAATAGATTAGTCTGCTGTAGTCACTAAGTAGAGATACCCAGGGGGGGGAGGGAGGGAGGGAGGGAGGGAGAGAGAGAGAGATAGATTAAGAGGGTAGAAGTGAGAGGTCCATGGGAGTCTATGGACTCTTTTAGAAGTAGAGATACCCAGGGGAGAGAGCGAGAGAGCGAGAGAGCGAGAGAGCAAGAGAGCGAGAGTGAGAGAGAGAGATTAAGAGGGTAGAAGTGAGAAGTCCATGGCAGTCTATGGACTCTTTTAGGAACAGATCAAGCTCGATAACCGGGTCCCAGTTCTCAGGAGTCAGAGTTATTGGGAGGTGGGAAGAACATGAGAAGCGCAGGACTGAACAGCACCTTAAGTAAAGGCTTAAGGGGAAGAGACTGAAGAGGAAGGTGGAGCCAGAAGGGGCCCCTGTTGTGCAGGTCCTGAGAGGGGATCTGGGAGAAGGTTGGGAGAATTTGTTGTGCGGCTAGAGAGCAGCCTACTGCAGCCTTCACATCAGCTTCAACAAGTGATGGCTTCTATTAGCTCTTAGGGAGACTAGTCTCAGCTGGTTTCCTTGTCCTGCCCTCCTTAATTTCAGTAAGTATAGGGGAGAGTTCTCTGTCACTGATCTTTACCCTTTATCACTAGGAGACTCTTTTGGTTGACTTTCAGGGCTCCTATCAGTTATACGGAGAGAATATCTGATTGACCCATTTTGAGCCAGAATCTAGTCCTGGTACCAATACTAGTAGTACCCAGAGGCGGGTATGTGTAGTGGCCCAAAGCTACTCAATCAGTAAGAAGATGTGGAAAGGGTTGGGAGGTAACAGGTGGAAAGGGGTTGAGTGAGTTTTCAGAGTGAAGTATAAAAACAAGCCTCTAGACGTGGCTGTTCAAGTGTGTGGTTCATGGCAGCAGAGTTGAAAGCCGGTACAAGCTTGTCAATGGTGTCTTTTGTAGGTCTCTGTCCATTGGGACTCTTAGCCCTGGGTTAATTCATCTGTGTTTAAAGGCGGTGTTTTGTTACGCCTAGCCTGCAGAGGCAGATTTGTCCCTGAGTTTTAATCCAACAAGATGCCTGTATATAGCAGGAGAGAGTCAAGATCACTGTACTTGCCAGTGTTCCGTGAATGTTATTAATGTCGGTGTTTAAAATTGACCCCATGGAGAGAGGCTGTGATGTGTGAAGGCTCCGAATTTGTGACCTAAAAAGGGGAAATTCTCTCTGCACTCAAGTCAGGGAACAGTGTCGGCAGGGCTCTGTGCCAGTACTGGTGCCAAAGAATCGTGAAGAGATTAAACCCGGCAAAGAGCCACGCAGAGATCCCTGCTGCCATTGCCTCTGAGATCTCTCTTGCTGGACAGAAGTAGCTTGCTTCTGCGTTGGCTCTGATGGGGATCTTGGCCTAGTGAAGGAGAGGAAAAGGGAGGAGGCGATGGAGGGGTGTGAGGAGGTGAGAGTGGAGACTTGTTGCATATGAAGAAGCAAATAGAGCGAACAGAGTTTAAAAGGGTTAAAATAGAGCCTGCAAAACCAGACCGGTCATTTATAAGTAGAGTCTGTGAAACCAGACTGGTCATTTATAAGTACAACACAATTTTTCATTTCGAGGGGACTTAATTTTATAAGTGAACCCGTGAGCTTGAAAAAGAAAATGTGGTTCTAGCTGAGTGTGGTGCCACAGGCGCACTTTGGAGCCAGAGGCATAAATTGTTAGTTGGAGGCCAGATGCACTCCATAATACCCCATTTCAAAAAACACAATCACAACAATGTCAACAAGAATAACAACAATATTGCTCTAGTTTAACTTTCGGTCTTTCCAAAAACTATCCCTAAATATGCTTCTGCTGAGATGGATAGTGAGGTGTGACACAGGATTGACCGTGATATTGTGTGTCATATTTCATAGCAAACAGAAATAACAACTACGCCTTGGATTTTGATCTGTCATAAGATCATGGTGTCATGTGTCCCAGGCCTCTGAATAGTGCCTGGTGGTGATATGTTTGCGTTGCTCTGGGAATATCCATGACAGACTGCTGGGCTGTAGTTGATTAATTCCCTCTACTCACCAGTGGTACCAGTGCCCGCTCCTCACTACTGCCTCAGTGCTCTGGATTCTCAAATGAAACACACACACACACACACACACACACACACACCCTTCTATTTAATATGCCTTCATGGCTCAATGGCTAGGCCTCACCCAAACTTCCACATTGCTAACACCTCCACTCCAATACTCCTGAATTATTACTTACTAAATCTATATTCCATCTTCGCTACCCCAGACCCAGGCCTGCAGCCCTCCCTGGTCTCAATCCCCAACGCTTATGTTGCCAGTCTCTCTGTCTCTCCTAGCAATGGTGATTCCCCTTCTTCTTCAGTCCCTTGCTTGAGAATCCTGCCTCTGTCTCCCTCCCCTCTTGTATTTGGAGTTCTGTGCTGCTGGCAACTTTATCAATCAAAGCCAATTGGGGCCAGGGACCCTCAGCATCTTTCACACAGATGTGTGGGTTCCTGTGTAATTTTGAGAGCCAAATTAGCACAAGTAGTATTAAAACCAATCCACAACAACAAACATCTGTCTGGAACACCTCTCCTTTTCCAGCTCCTGCCTGCTTCGCTGCCCCAGAATTTTCTAATTTTTGCAAGCATCTTTTCATTTAGCATAAAGAGATTCAGCTGATCTTGGTATCTTGGTCTACAGATACCAACTGGAGAAAAGCAGTTGAGGAAGAGATGATGCAAGCCCACAGGCTATGATTGGCAGCATAACTTGTGTCAGATAGGTATGAGCACAAGGGAAATCAAAGAGATATCCTTAGAAGATGCATTCACACATGGAAAGAACAGTCCCCAGGTCCAAGTTCTGGAGTGGGTCGTGGTCAGATACAGTGTTCCAAACCCACATAGATGGGAGGAGGACTGAGCTAGAGCTTGGGAAACAACTCTTAAACTTAGAGTTCACTGGAGGCCATGGTTCCCCTGTCTCCAGTACAGCAGATAAATTCACTTTGGAAAATGCAGAATATGTCAGGCTTGGTGATACATCCCTGTAACCAAAGCACTCAGGAAACAGAGGCAGGCGGATCATTCAGGTCCAAGGCCAATCTGATCTTCCTTGTAAGTTCCAAGCCAGCCAAAGCTACAAAGTGAGACCTTGTCTTAAAGGAGGGTAGGGAGATAGAGATATCGACCAACCATTCAGAACACTGGCTGCTTTTCTAGAGGACCTGGGTTTGATTTTCAGCACCCATGTGATGCTCTTGGGGCTGAGGTCCCAGAGCAGTGCAAGATTTTTGTGCAGAAGAGGAACTTGGGTGACCGACTTATATTAGTGTGGCAAAAGAAGACGGTGAACCCTCGAGTATCCTGCCTGTTGACAGTCTGGGCAGGGTACTGGCAGCAGGGGAGGTGAAAGGCAGTTCTTTGTCCAGTGATCAATGTTGGCAAATATGCAGCAGGTTTGACGTTGAGTCTGTTGGTGCCCAGTTTTCTTAGAGGTGGCCAGAATCTGGTATCTGTCTGTTACAGGAGGCCATGGAATCTTTTCCTGTTCTTCTCTTTCAGTAAACACTCAAACATTACATTCAGCAGTTCTCTCCAAAGAAGGCTGAGGCTCATTGTCTAGCCTCTTAAATGCTTTCTTAAAAATACCTGATTTGAATATTATTTTTATAATAAACAAACATTATTTTCGGTTACTTGTTTTAGTCTTAACTTTCTGATACTAAAGAATCTTCAATGCAAAAGTATAAATTTTAAGTCTCAAACTTAACAGGGATAAAATTATGAAATCCTTCTCTTATAAAAACTACTAAGCTGTTATACAGTGTTAAAAGATAACTAAGGTATGTAAGTTATACAAGATATAAAGAAGACTAAAGCTCATCCCTGAAAATGTATTACATTTGGATTTGGCATGACTACAAAAGTAATTCTGAGCATGTTAAAGAGTTTGATCATTTGTAAGGTGACTGACTGTCCAGTAACTTACATACCTTACACACCTTAGTTATCTTTTAACACTTTATAACAAATTAATAGCTTTTATAAGAGAAGGTTTTCGTAATTTTATCCCTGTTAAGTCTGAGACTTAAAATTTGTACTTTTGTATTGAAGATTCTTTTTTTGGTTTTTCAAGATAGGGTTTCTCTGTGTAGTCCTGGCTGTCCCGGAACTCACTCTGTAGACCAGGCTGGCCTCGGACTCAGAAATCTACCTGCCTCTGCCTCCCAAGTGCTGAGATTAAAGGCATGCACCACCACCGCCTGGCTTGAAGATTCTTTAGTATCAGAATAAACTTTAAACCATAAATACAGTCCATGGAGAGACTAGGAATCTCAAGTCCCTGATCCTTTCATAGTACACCAGTATAAAATATCACAGTTTCTTCTGCTATGCATTTTCCCCCAAAAAACTAAAGCTTAAACTTAGCAAAGACTGAGTGGTTAGATGTAGATGTTTAAGTCATCTCATTAGCTCAGGTAGAACTTTATAACCCTAGGAATTCATAAACCTTATTTTATCAAACACATGTTGCTAGTAAGTTCTATTTTTTTATAAATGAGAGTTGAATCTAAGTTATACACATTGTATGCTTTAGCAAGTCTATTTTAGTATGGTATATCAAATTAAGATTACCTACACAGGTTTTGTTTTGTTTTGTTTTTCAAGACAGGTTTCTCTGTGTAGCCCTCACTGTCCTGGAACTCACCCTGTAGACCAGACTGGCCTCAAACTCATAGAGATCTGCCGGCCTCTGCCCCACCACCCCGCCTGACTCTGGGCTCTATATGTAGATTTTTAACTATCAGCCTGTTACAAGTTTCAAGATAACCTTTTCTGTTACAGATTTTAGAGATTTTTTTTTTAAACAGTGTCAATATTCCTATAGAACCTAAGATAAAGAAAATTTACATTTCAACCAAGGTTGGTAGTAAACAAAATCAAGGGAAAGGAGGTGGTATTCAGAGAGCTAAACAATTGAAATAATACCTTGTCACTTGGTACCTCTATGGGAACAGTTTTCTCCTTAGCTGTTCCCAAGCATGCAGTGTCTTTTCTGGAATGTTTGACTTTGTTCTACTTCTCCCAGTCACAGTCAGGTGGTCAGCCTGACACCCAGGACAAAGACTTTGGAGGAAACTTTTAAATAAACATACTTGGGTCCGGAACAGGCATGGCAATCTCTCCAGAGCCAGTTTTTAACAGAGTAGAACAGTATGTGTCGATAGTTCTACGTTATTCATACCTGAAAGACTTTCAATTTCTGAAAAACTGAATCCAATGATCGGAGGGAGGGATAGGAGCAGAGAGCAAAGAAGACTTAGAAATAAGACATTTTTGAGAACAGGGAGTAAATAAAGCTTAGAAATAAGGGGTTTGGGGACCATTTGCTTGTGAAGTGTCAGAAACTGTCACAATCTTTGAGAATTTAGAAACCAAGTTTGTCATTTTCTGGCCACTGAGACTAATTTATCTGGTTTGTACTGAGACTGAGCCCTCTGTAGTAAGACAGTGAAGCTTAATGGGGTGTGAGTGTAAGGAAAGAGACAAGAGAAGGCAGGTGAGGGGCCACTGAGTCTAGTGCCGTGCTTGGCTCAGACTCCAGAGGGATAGAGAAAACTCCCAGAGGGCGGGAAACGCAGAGCGGAGACATCCTTAAAAGGGTGAGGTAAAAGATTCCCAAGAGCTAGGTGGGGGTGGGAGAGACTTAGAAAGGGAGCTGTAAGTAAGAATCTTGCCAGAGGGAAGAGTCCAGAGGTGTAGGAATGGCGGCACAGAGAGGGGGAGAGGAAGGGAAGGGGGAGGGGAGGGAAGGGAGAGGGGCTGCAAGACAGCTGCAATTGGGTGCTGTCATCTTCCATGTGATGGGGCACCCAAAAGGGCACAAGGAGGCTGCCTGGTGTACCAGCACAACTTTTATAGCAGGCTCGGAGGAGGAGGAGGACGACGACGAGGAGGACGAGGAGGAGGGCAGAGGAGAGCAGGCAGCTTTGAGAGGATTCTTATCTGAATAAGTGAGGAGACACAAGTAGGTAGAGTGCGCAAAGGAGAGAAACAGCTGAAGACAGACTCTAACATTTCGAACCAGATATGGTGGGTGACAGAGGCCAGGAGAGGTAAATGATCCATTCCACAGGAAGGCCAAGTTGGCATTTTTGGTTAACTTAAAAGGGACTGTGGTCCCAAAGGGGCATCCAGCCATACCTTCCAGATTTCAACACCAAATGTAAGTAGGTTCAGCAGGAAAGCACCTAACAAAGCCACTCCTTGGATATAAAGCAGTTTATTTGAAACCAATCAAGCAAGCAAGCCTGCCAGGCTGCCTTGGGCAGCAGTTGCAAACACCTGCTGGGTTATATGGGTCTATGGCAGAGGAAAGCTCTCAGAAACTGAAAAGTCAGATTAGAGTGGGGAGACGTTCAGACAGACAAGGTGCTGACAGTTTCGGAGAATTGGTTTAGGCTTCTTTTTCCCAGAGAAGCCCAGTTCAGATGTGGATGAAGCCATTGCTCTAAAACATTGCCAACAGTACTGCCATTCTGGGATGACTTGGTGACCCTAACAATGTGGAGCAAGTCAGTAAGTAGTGTTCCTTCACTGCCTCTGTTAAAGCTATCCCTCTAGCCCTTGGCTGTTCTAGAAACTCATTCAGCTGTTACCTTGCTTTACGTGTGGATAGAGATGTATGAAAAATATATATGTGTATATACACACACACACACACACACACACACACAAGCTATATACACGCACATACAAAACAGCCTCTATTGTTTGCTTTTCTCACAGGTATACAGGCTCACCTATATTCCTCCTCCTCCTGCCCGTCTCACTGTCTTCCTTTCTCCCTGACCCTTTTTATTTACTTCTGTGTAATCCTCCAATTTCTTTATGTCCTCACGTTCCTCAAATACCTTTATTAAGTTTAGATTTGGAGTTATTCCTCCTCGGGTGTCTGTGATCTAGTTATTTCCAGAATAGCTTTGTCTTTTTCTCTAAGTCTTTCCTGCATTTAATCAATACTCTTTGATCCCGCCTACTCACGGTCCATTCCTTCTTTTCCGTGTCTCTCAATCATTTCTGACCCTTGTTCTGTCACAGATAATTGTAAGTTTTTGATCTTTGATTTTTCCTAATATACCTTTGTTCATTTCTATTTACACTGTTAAGGTTCTTATTCAAGGTACTTTTTCATATATTCAAATATTTGAGAGTGCTAGCTTACAGTTTCTTTCTACTTCATGGCTGCTTTTAGTGTGTTTAGAAGAGATTTTTTTTTTAATGATGTCTGTGAAGAATTGTCTCCTGACTTTCTTTTCATTGGCTCTGCATGCTCTGTAGACAGTTTTGTGCATCTTTGTCAACCTGAGCCATCTCCAGACTCCTGGTTGTCAGTCCTGGCTCTGATTCTACCTGAGAGGCCACGATTTCTGTGATCAAGTGTGGAGGAAGTTTCCCAGGCCTCTGACTCTGTGTTTTTTGTTTTTGTTTTGTTCGGTTTTTCCTTTTGGGAAACTCATAATGTTCTTGTTCTTGTCTTGTCTTGTCTTGTCTTGTCTTGTCTTGTCTTGTCTTGTCTTGTCTTGTCTTGTCTTGTCTTTCTTTCTTTCTTTCTTTCTTTCTTTCTTTCTTTCTTTCTTTCTTTCTTTTTTTTTTTTTTTTTGATTTGGTTTTCTCAAGACAGGTTTCTCTGTATAGCCCTGGCTGTCCTGGAACTCACTCTGTAGACCAGGCTGGCCTTGAACTCAGAAATCCGCCAACCTCTGCCTCCCAGAGTGCTGGGATTACAGGCGTGCGCCGCCACCACCGCCCGGCTCATAATGTTCTTTTCAACACAAGGGGTGCTTTTGTTTCTGCACTCTCCCCCAGAGTCCATGCATTTGAGGACTGTCTTTAACTTCCACCAGTCCCTATAAGTCCCTTATGTTTTGAAACCCCTCCCTCTTAATCCTCCTCTGGCCATTTTAAAGGATCTGACATGAATTCTAGTTCAATCTAGGCTCCATCAGTACCTGCTTCTGCTTTCCTATGACTTTCTTGGGATGTCAGTCAGCCTGTTGCTTATAAACATTCAAAGGAGTATGAAGCCAAAAATTGACAACATGTGCTAGAGTTTTCTGATTACACTCTATTCACAGTTGTTTTGCAGAGTGCTGTCTTACCTTGGGTTTTATTGCTGTGAAGAGACACTATGACCAAGGCACCTCTTATAAAGGACAACACTTAATTGGGGCTGGCTTACAGGTTCAGAGGTTTAGTCTATTATTGCCATGGCAGAAGCAGGGCATCATGCAGGCTGGCATCATGCAGGCTGGCTTCATGCTGCAGGAGCTGAGAGTTCTACATCTTCATCCAAAGGCAGTCAGGAGGAGACCATTTTCAGCAGGCAGACAGGAGGCTCTCTTCCACAGTGGGTGGAGCTTGAGCATAGGAGGAGACCTGAAAGCCCACCCCCACAGTGATACGCACATCCTCCAACAAGGCCACACCTCTTAATAGTGCTATGGGCCAAGCATTCAAACACAAAAGTCTATGGGGGCCATACCTGTTCAAACCACCACGCGTGCTTACCCTTCTCTTTCTAGTCCCTCAAGACAGAGAGCTTGTTTTGTGTGTACACTCTCCTCCTTTCTTTTCCTCACACAGGAAAGGAGTTTGTGAGCTGGAGTGCTTCTATTATTTCCTTTTACCTGGAAAGCTAATATAAAAACTGGCAAATGTACTGCACAGGATGGGGATGGGGATGGGGTGAGGTGGGGGTTGTATAGTTGACCCAAACAGCATTTACCAAACTCTGTTGGCTCAGACTTTTAGGTTATGTTAGATTGGATGGATGGAGTAACGCTGGAATTGCTGGAGTGACATGGGAATGAAAGAGAGCAGGCAGGTGTCCCCACGGGCAGAATTGTTCTCTATTCAGAAGAAGTAAAGGGCCCCATTCCCCTGCACAAAGGAGACCATGCTCTCATGACATGTGGGGGCTTGGATTTTTGTAAGATGGAAAAGTGGGAAGTTTGGGAACAGAAGAGTCCATTCACAGGTCGGCTCCCTTGAAGTCAGGACACAGCAGATATCAGCGATATTCGTTTGTGGAATTCCTGATTAGCAGCTTCTACGGGCATTACCAGTCAACTCAAGTTCCCTTCAGGAACTTCTCGGTCCACTCCGGACTTTTCAGTTACTAACCCTTGAGATTATATAATAATTAGATTTCTAGTTGATTTTTTTTTAAATTATGTGCATGGGTGTTTTGTCTACATGTAATAACTATGGACCCCTTGTGTGCCTGTTTCTGGGTAGGCCAGACAAGAGTATCAGATCTCCTGGAGCTGGAGTTAGAAATGGGTGTGAGTGGCTATGTGGGTACTGGAAATTGAATCTGAGTCCTTTGGAAGAGCAGGAAGCACTCTTAACTGCTGATCCTAGCACCCACATGGGGCAGCTCAGAAGTCCAGCTCTGGGGGGCCTGACACCTCTGGCCTTGAAGGGCCCCCACACTCATGGGCTCATACCCACGTACAGACATAAACTGGTTTTAAAAATAATTTCAAAATCCTTTAAAAATAAAAACTACTTCCAATTTATATAATAACTGTGAAGTCTGATAACTGTATTACAAAGTCCTACAATGTCATATGGAGGGCAGATGTCTTCAGTTTCTCGGTTGGGCCTCAACGGATGTCTTGTTAGCACGGATACCTTTGGCTCTGCTGGCACTCAATGCCATCCTGCCTCCACTTAAGCTCCCTGACATGTGGTTTTGCCCTGGAACAGTCTCCACCCTCACTCTATCCTGCCTCAACCCTCCCCTTAGCTCACAGTTTCCAATTAGATTGATACTGCATTTGATTCCCAAATGTGACAGCACAGTTCAGCTTTTGGATCCAAATTGATGTCTGGACGTTTTGTGGGCCACTACAGCTTGCTTTCATAAGCAGTCTGGTTTCTGCTAATCTCCTCTGCAGAGAGGGACGTGTGGAAATTGTGAATAAGAGAACCACATCCTGGAACGTGTCCTCACATATCTGCGTAGCAGGAACAGAGACCCTGTACTGCAAATCCAGATGCAGGCTCATATTTTTATCTGGGGTCCGGGGGGCTCTGTACAGTTAATATCACATTTGTTATTCCAGAACAGGATCCTCAGAGCCTCATCCCCAGAGGTCTAAGTCTGGCCCAGACGAACACTAGTAGCCATCAGGCAAAGACCATGCTTGTCACTGAGAGACCAGTCACTCAGACCTCCCTTGCGCAACACACGTTGTGATCAGATGCACAGGTCTTCCCAAGGCCAACCAGGGCTGGGTACAGGCTGCTGTGAAAAAGAGTTAATAGGACCTGTGATGAAATATGATTGACTAACTTAGGCTATATTACAAACTACCCCAAAGCTTGGTGGTCTAAACAAGAGAAACTTCTTTAGCTTTTATTCTCTTTTTAGTTGGGCCATCTGTATTTCTGGGTGGTTCTCATGGTTTCTGTCAGGATCTCTCATATGTCTGTGGTCAACTATGGGCTGGCTGGCTTTCAGCTACCACGAATCAGTCCTAGACGCAGAGGGACATGCTGGCTCAGTGTAATCCCAGAAGAAGGCAAATGTAAGTTGGGCTTATAACCTAGTTAGGATGGTGGTGCATACAATGAGATTCTTCCCGTTAGTCCCCAGGCTCCACCACCGACTGCTGTCCAGTCCATACCCAGTGTCATCACCATAGCTCAGAGAGCTCTGGGGCAGTACTTGGCAGAATCCTGGGGAGGGGGGATCTAGATTTCCCAAAGAAAATAAGTCCTTAAAGATCCGGAGTGGTCTTCTCCAGCCAGAGTGTCTACTCCATCAGGAGGTAGTGGGCTTCCCACTACTAGCAATATCCAAATAGTAGGAGAGTCTATAACTAGCCCAGGTTTGCATTAAAGGGTCATAACTTGACAGACAGCAGTGCCAAAAATAACTGAACCTTCATTCCCAAAGAATGGCAGCTGACAGACTGGGCCATCAAGACCTACTTCAAACATCCCATCATAGCATGTGGGTCCACTTTCTACCTCGATGCTGGGGTGCCGGGACACTGCTCTGGGAGACTTAACACAGGGGTGCTTTGCTACGCTCCTTCCTTGCCAGCACCATCAGGGTGTTGGCTCCTGGCATGCTGAGGGGAGGCAGAAAGCAGACTAAGATAGGGATCCCAGCCATGTTCCTCAGGGTAAGAAATGGCTAAGACCGAGGCTGTGATTCTCATGTTCACATGCACCCAAACACCACTGCGAACCTCAGGGTGAGTGTCTGGAGTGTGGATGGGCCTTCTGCAGGTTTTGTATTGACCAAGGCTTCCCCCCACAGTGGTTCTTGATGAGAGACAGTCCTTGCTTGTCCAAACTGTTTACTTATAGTAGAAACAAGGATGCATACCCCTAACTTAGGGTATATCAGAGATTAAATACCTTTTGCAGGAAGGAATGCCCAGGAAGAGAAGCTTGTTGATTAAACTCTCCGGGCTCATCTAGATACCTCCTTAGTATGGAGATTTCTGGGCTTTATGCTACGTGATGAAGTGTTATCGTCCTCTTAGTGACATGTCATGGTCATTTGCTCCCTGGATAGGAGCCGGGTCAGGAACATATTCGAATGCCCGCTGTTCTCAATTATGAGAGTTGCTGGAGTTCCTTAATCTGCTTGATCTTACCAGTTTTTCTGTCTGGTGGCACGGTTCCACTTACCCCACAATAGTACTCTGTCTCCCCATTACAATGCAGCACGGGGGGTGTAGGGCAGAGCTCCCCTGCCTCCAGGAGCTCTTGTTCCTGCGCTAGCCTCTGTCTTCAGTTTGGCTACAGCCTTTCCTTCCTTCTTCCAAGTACCCTGTGTTCCTGTTCTCCAGCCGTGGCCTGCTCTCTGCCCCACTTGCGTGCATCCACTTGGTCCTTGCTCACATTTAACACTGTCAGCTGGAACCTGCTTCAGCTCTGTCCTCTGTTCACAATTCCCCTGTCTCAACAATCTCTCACTTGGTCTCACCAAAGGCAGGCCTGGGCTCCCTTGGTATACGCTCATCAATATCCCAGACAGAGACAAGCTACAGAGAATTAGGGATATGCTTGTAAACAGATAAATCTGGGAAACAACTTGGGGTTCACTAGAGTTGTAAAACATTCTTTGGTGGACATGGGGAAATCTTGTTATGTTATTGTTAAGTGTTTTAAAAGACCATTTCAAGATCAGGATTTGCTTTTGTGGGTTTTTGTTTTTGTTTTTTGAAATAGGTTTCACTGTATCTCTGACTGTCCCTGGTCACTCTGTAAACCAAGCTGGCCTCAAACTCTCAGAGATCCTGCTGCCTCTGCCTCCTGGGTGCTGAGATTAAAGGCATGCGCCAGCACCACATGGCTTGGGAGTCTAGCTGCTTTTTTTTTTTTTTTTTTTTTTTTTTTTTTTTTTTTTTTTGTATTTTTTGAGACAGAGTTTCTCTGTATAGCCCTGGCTGTCCTGGAGCTCACTCTATAGACCAGGCTGGCCTCGAACTCAGAAATCCACCTGCCTCTGCCTCCCAAGTGCTGGGATTACAGGCGTATGCCACCACTGCCCGGCTGAGTCTAGCTTATTTATTTATTTATTTATTTATTTTTATTTATTTATTTTTGGATTTTTGGTTTTTTTCGAGACAGGGTTTCTCTGTGTATTCCTGGCTGTCCTGGAACTCACTCTGTAGTCCAGGCTGGCCTCAGAGATCTGCCTGCCTCTGCCTCCCAGAGTGCTGGGATTACAGGCATGCGCCACCACTGCCCGGCCAAAAATTTTTTTTTTTTTTTTGAGACAGGGTTTCTCTGTGTAGCCCTGGCTGTCCTGGAACTCACTTGGCTGTCCTGGAACTCACTCTGTAGACCAGGCTGGCCTCTAGCTCAGAAATCCACCTGCCTCTGCCTCCCAAGTGCTGGGATTAAAGGCGTGCGCCACCACCGCCGGCTGAGTCTAGCTTTTTGATAGATGACTTACATTCATGAGGCTCTGGGAATGAAAGAAGGTGTACTGGTGGTTTTGTGTGTCAACTTGACACAAGCTGGAATTATCACAGAGAAAGGAGCTTCAGTTGAGGAAATGCCTTCATGAGATCCAGCTGTAAGGAATTTTCTCAATTAGTAATCAAGGGGGAAGCGCCCACTGTGAGTGTTGCCATCCCTGGACTGGTAGTCATAGGTTCTTTAAGAAAGCAAGCTGAATAAGCCAGGGGAAACAAGGCAGTAAGTAACATCCCTCCATGGCCTCTGCATCAGCTCCTGCTTCCTGACTTGCTTGAGTTCCAGTTCCGACTTCCTTTAGTGATGAACAGCAATGTGGAAGTGTAAGCTGAATAAACCCTTTCCTCCTCAACTTGCTTCTTGGTCATGATGTTTGTGCAGGAATAGAAACCCTGACTAAGCCAGCGGTGGTGGTGCATGCCTGTAATCCCAGCACTCTGGGAGGCAGAGGCAGGCAGATTTCTGAGTTCAAGGCCAGCCTGGTCTACAGAGTGAGTTCCTGGACAGCCAGGGCTACACAGAGAAACCCTGTCTTAAAAAAAACCAAATCCAAAAAACCAAAAAAAAAAAAAAAAAAAAAAAAAAAAAAAACAAACAAAACAAAACCCTGACTAAGACAGTATGGTATAAACATCTATATGTCTCCTCAGGTGTCACCTGAGTTTCTGTCTCTTAGACTCAAGCTCAAGTCTGCACAACAGATAGAACTCTGAGGTCTATCCAAGATTATGTATTCCCAAGGGCTCATCCTCTCTGGCTTGCCGTGCCTTCAGGCTTTTGCTTCTTCCAGTTCATCCCCCGTAGGCCCTACCAAGACAAAGTGAATGTGTATGTGTGTGGTGGGAGGCAGGGAACGTCAAGATGCCTCTCCCCACTGGTGCAGACCGGCATGACTGGGCTGTGTGGCTAGAACTAAGCTGTGTGCTCCTGGTGTGAGCTGACTGGTGCAAATGACACAGCCCGTGTGGAGCACGTCTTTCAGAAGCTGGTCCAGGCTGTATATTTTTCCTAGCAGGAGTGAATATGTCTGTCTTGTCTCTGATCACAAGGTCCTGTGGTCTGGTACTACTATATACTGGTCCCCAAGATCTGGTTGTCCCTGGTCTTCACATATACCACCTTTTGTTGTATAAACCTTGATCCCCAAGTTATTCCTGATTGGGCCATAAAGATGCCTACAGCCTGGGCTGGGCAGAAGAGAGAGGGCACAGTAAAGTTCCCAGGCTTGGAGTCTCAGGCAGGGACTACGAGGGAGAGAGGAGGAAGAAGGAGAAGGACAGATAGATAGATGATGAGCTCATGGCCCTGAGGGCTGACTAGTTGGAGGAGTGACTCAGATCGAAACATAGCAAGTGACATCTCAGTGTTATTAACAGGGAAGGTGGCAAAATAGCCTGGAGGGTTGATATCTGCCCAGCTCTAGTGCTTGAAGGTTTATTACAAATATAAAGGTTCTGTGTCTTTTATTTGGGAACTTTATGGTCTAAGTAAGGTAAAACAAATATTTACCACAGCACTCCAATGTTCTGTGGGAATGAACTTTGGATATCTAAATTCTCAGTGGCCTGAGGGATGGAGGAAGGACAAAATGCAAGAGGCCCAAGGGGAGAAGGCGGGGTGTGCGTGAGGGAAGAGCTGTCGTTTGACTCAGATGTCAGGGAGTAAGCGGATCTGTGGTGCTTGTGAAGGTCCCTTGCCACAGTAAAAAGCAGGCAATGTCTCTTCATAAATCTCTTTGCCGGGCGACAGCTGTTTGTTTGTATTAAAGTAGGAATATGATAACAGGGCTATAAGTAGCTCTTTGCTTAGCCGTGCAAGGTAGGGTGTCAGAACAACTGAACTGGATCCCGGGAGAGAGAAGCCGAGGCTTCTGGCTACCTAGGACAAGGGCTCGCTGGTCTGCAGGACCCACTGCCTGGTGTGGGCAATTGGACTGAGCGAGCAGCTGGAGAATACCGTGACCTTCCCATGGTGAGTCATGTGACCTGGGCTCCACTTTCTACTAGTGCACACCCAACCGCCAGGGCCTGATGGCCAGAGGCCATGCAGGCAGCACACAGACCTCTCTCTCACCTGAACTGGCCTCTCTGCTCCTGCTGGAGAGAGAAGCGCCTTGCAGGCATGGGGCGAGTCAGCTGAGACCGCCTGGAACTAGCTTACGTGAGGCTGTCCTTGGCCCAGGCCCTTCATCCTGAGAGACACTGGGGGATATCCTTGACACCTTCTGAGTCTCAGTTCTTCACAGATGAAGCAGTGGAGAAAATGACCTCCTTATTTTCCCCGCATTCCATCTCTATCAGGAGAAACCCTAGAATCATCATCGACTGAAACACATGCTTTCTAGCACATCAAGGAAAAGGAGAAATTTTTAAAATAGAATAATATAATTGATCTGCTAAGATATCCACAAGCCCAGTAGGTTACAGTGTTCTACCAGGGTGGGGCTGGGAAACCTCCCTGTGCAGCTGTTCTATCATGGATGGAGTTGTTCCCACTTAGCTTCTTCATGTCTGTTCTCCAGTTCTCTTCTTCCCCACGCCTGCATAGCCTGGATTCACAATCTCGGGCTGCACCAGCAATCTCCACCTGGCCTACCCACCAGAGGCCCTGCACAGCGGTTCTCTTCCGCACCTTATGTCCCCTTGCATTCCCTTGGCTCCTGTGTAAGTTCTTTTCCTCATCATTGAGCCAGAATACCTGACAGAAGCTGCTGGACTTATCTTGGTGTCAGGGATATCAATCCATTATAACAGCAAGACATGGCAGCAGAAGCCCATGCATGGTGTAGTCATATCCTGGTGGGTCAGAAAGCAGAGAGATGGATCTGTAACTATATGAGCATCCAATACCCAGGAGTAGCCACACTAAGGAACTGGCCCAGTCACTAGCACAGTGATTATTTTAGTATAAATGGCTCGGTGAAAAATTTCTGACATCTACTTTCTTCTCATCAGGCCTTAACTTTTCAAAAAGTATTTCTTTTCCACCAGTGCATCGGTTAATTGACTGTGCTTTACTGCAAATGTGACCTGCTTCTAGTGTAACTGCTTAGTTGTATCTGAAAAATCACAGTTTTTCTGTTGGGGAGAAAAACTTCCTTGTATAGAGCAATTTGCCTGGAGGAGTGGGCCAAAGTGACCCACTGCAAATAACCAGTTCATGGTTCGTTAAAGGTCTGATTTCAAGAGCTTTACAGGAGTGAGTTCTAGGGGTTGTTGTGATACTCATTCAGAAGTGACAAAACTGAGCAGGAGAGGTCAGCTTGCCAGAGTTTGCATATCAAGTGAGCAGCAGAATTAGTATTTGTACTGAAAGACTCTGGCCCTAGAGTCTCCTCGATAATGAAGCCTGCTACCTTCCTAGTGGGTCTATTCTGAAAGATGGATGGACAAGCCCTCACACACATGCTATCTGTCAGGGTGGGTGGTTGGCCAGTCTGTACCATGTCTGGGTTAGACAAGCCAGTGTGCAATGGAAGAAGCTGACCTGCCACGATTCATGTACATCGTGGGGTATCACAGAGCTGATGCCCGAACCCCAATGAAATTCTGCCACTGGGGAGAGTATTGGGGCACTCTGGATGCTCCACTGCTGAGCCTCTGTTTCAATACCCAGACCCTCATCAATCTTAAGAGACACAGACCCAGTTCTGGGGTAACAGATAAAAAGTCTGTATTATAGTTTAAATGCAAAATGTCCCCCAAGGATTCATGTATTCAAACACTTGATCCCTAATACTGGTACTGTTTTTGAAGGTGTGGAACCTTCAGGAAGTTGGACCTTACTGAAGAAAATAGGTTGCCTATGGGTGGGGCCTTAGGTCTGTCTGCTTCCTAATCTACCAATGCAGGAGCTGGCGGCCTGTTGCAGAAATTTTCCTGTTCAATTTCATCAGTACAGAGAGGGTCTGTGATTGGACAGGGAAATAGAGGATGGAGCTAGGAGTTGTGGGAAAAGGGCGAGCAGGGAGAGTGAGGTCTGGGAGGTCAGAGAAGAAACATGGTTTCTGATGTTTTTCTGTGTGTTCCTGTGTCAAAAGGTTAGAAATATTGGGATAAGGCTTTACTGTATTGGCATCTTGTAATTGTGATTATAATATACATAAATCTAATTGGCTAACTACTCAAGCTTTAAGAGTCATGCTTCTACTGGGTAACTGGATGGTGATCTGGCAGACCATGGATGTGTGGGTCGTTGTGTAATAGCAAGACGAACTTGTGGGACCCCACTAGAGATGTGGCCAGGCAGGACTGCTGGGGAGCTGGGGTCCTGCAGAGCGGGACCCTGCTAAGACATGGTGCTGTGCCATGGCAGGGCACAAGAGTTGGTGGGTTGGTCTTTTTTTTCTTTTTCCCCAAGAGGGTTGGTCTTTTTAAATATTTCCCGCAACAACAACCTGCCTCAAGGTCTTGGTGCCACTGAGTTTGGGGTGGAGCCATCTGGCGAATGACGGCCACTCGTTGCCTGCTGTAAAACTGTAAGACACAACAAAGAAATCAGTTCATAAGATGTTCCTGCTGGCCACCAGGCGGTGGTGTCACACGCCTGTAATCCCAGCACTCTGAGAGGCAGAGGTAGGTGTATTTCTCAGTTCGAGGCCAGCCTGGTCTACAGAGTGAGTTCCAGGACAGCCAGGGCTATACAGAGAAACCCTGCCTCAAAAAAAAAAAAAAAAAAAATCCCCCTCCCCCCAAAAGATGTTCCTGCTATATACTTTATCACAGTAAGAAAGGTCATCAGCATGGTCTATGCATTAATATTAATTTGCTTTCTTCCACTTTGGCAGTGGTAGCCGTGGGTGCCTGATGGTAGCCAGGGCAGGTGTCAGAGGGGATATCCAGCAGCCACAGTCATGGTGATTGTTGGCCATGTCCAAGTCGAGTGATGGCACCAAGAGTAGTTACAGAAGCCACCACTGAGATAAGACAAGTAAATGTCCAATCAGGCCTATTCTTGGCACGGGCCTTAGTCGTGGGCAGTGGCTCAGGCTTGTGCAACCTCAGTGCCCTCAGTTCCATGAGTGTGGCCCATCCCATGCTCCCCAGGTTCCCTTGTCTGGATACAGCAGCTGTCTGCACTCTGAGGCCATAGCTGGAGTGTGTGGGATGGAACGTAGGTGCCTTAGGCAGGAGCCAGGTACAGTAGCAGGGACTGACGCCCAGGACCTGGAGGCCATCCTGAGACAGAGCCACATATGTCCAAGGGGGACAATTGAAGCTGTAACCGCCTTGAATGTCCTGACCTGCTTGCCCACCAGCTTCCTTGTTCCATGCCAACCATGAGCTCTTGGCTTTATGGAGCGACCTGTGTGTGCCAGATAGCGATGCACCCTGCTGGGCAATGTGACCGGTGGTTTGGTTTTTTTTCTTGGTTCTCCCCCAATCACTTCGGTCTGTTTGTTTTGTTTTCTGGTTTGTTTGTTGTTTTTATTGGTTTGGTTGTTTTTTGTGTGTTTGTTTTCCCTCTGAGACACAGCCCATCGATACATTCTGTCTTAGGATGAATCCATAGAAGCATATATTTCCCCCTGGGCAACTATCTTATGTTTGAGACACACTGGAGAAATCCCTCCTGTGCTCCAGCCCTGAGAAGAAAGGGGTATGGGGGAGGATCAAAGAGACCTCCCTGGAATTCTAGTTCCATTACCTTTGGCCACATTCTGACCCTAGCGAGCCTCTGGTCCTTCACTTGGCAAAGAGCAATAATGGTTCTGACTACACAGATTTGTTACAGAGATTACACTGGAATCAAGCACAGCGTCAGGACCATGGCGAGCCCTCAGCAAGCAATAACTACTCAGGAAGAGTCACCTCACTTCACTGACAGTCATAAGATGAAAACCTCTGGTCCCAAGGTGCCCAGGGATTTTAGCTCTCAGGGGAACGAAGAGGAGGCCCTCTTTGTGTCCAACCTAAAACAGTTGGATTTTAGATCTGAGTCTTTACAAGGGCAGCACATGCTTGTGTGTGCCAATTACTTTGAGCTGTCCCCCTGGCCCAACCAAGAATCACCTGGAAATGAGGACTGGCCTGTTGGCATGTCTGTGTGGGCCTGTTATGATTTTTAGTATTTTGTTTTGTTTTGGTTTTGGTTTTTTGAGACAGCCCTGGCTGTCCTGGAACTCACTCTTTAGACCAGGCTGGCCTCAAACTCAGAAATCCGCCTGCCTCTGCCTCCCAAGTCCTGGGATTACAGGCATGAGCCACCACCTCCGGGCTCTGTTTTGATGTTTGAGGTGGGAAGGCCACCCTGAATGTGGTCAGTGCCTTTCCCTAGACAGCGGGTTTTGATCAATGGAGGACAGGAGGAGAACGGCTGAGGAGAAACTCTTGTGCACAGGGTCCTGTGCTTCTGTGTCTCCCTCCTATTTCTAAGGGATGTGACGCCCTGACGCATTCACTGGTGGAGATTATCCTGGAATCATAAACCAAATAAATTCTTTCTTCTCCTAAGCTTCTTTGGTTTAGGGTTGCTTATCACAGCAGCAGAAAAGAAACAAAAATACTGTGTCAAGGCCCTGGCTGCGGCCTAGTAGAGGGTACAGATTCAAGGCTGGTGCTTGTTTCTTAAGAGCAACTGCCTGTAGCATGGTTCTGAGCAAGGTGCCTGGGGGCTTTTGCATGGCTGCGTTGTCCCCCCAGCCTCTTCTCTGACTCTGTAATCTTCCAGCACCAGGATCAAGCTGACCAGACAATTGCCCAATTCCACTCTCTTTCTCCCTTTCGAATCTTCCTCTTTCTTACAGCTTCCCAGTTCCAAGCCAGGTCTGCTGTTTCTTCCATCTGGCACTTTATACCCTAGCAGCCCCAAGCAGACCATGTGCCTAGTGACCTCTAGACTCACAATACAGATGTCTAATCTGTTCCACCCTGAGTCCTGCTAGTGTCTTTGCCTTCCCAAAGGCTTCTTATAATTCTTTGGTTCTGTGTTTTCCAAGTGTCTTCTCTCCAGATTTCTTCTGGTGGATTTCAAATTTTGTATCTTCCTGGAATTCGTAGTTGGAGCTCATAAGGCTGGGTGTTTGTATTGTATGGTTGTATTTGGAGACAGGGCCCTGAAAGAGGAGCTAAAATAAAGTGGGCCTTAATCTATAGTTCGTCTGGTGTCCTCATAGACAGCAACTGAGAGACGACTGCGGGAAGGTACAAGAAGAAGACAGAACTCTTCTTGGCAGAGAAAGGCATCCCAAGGCACCAGCCCTGAGAGAGGGTGACTCACTGCTGTGTATACCTAAATCCACAGCGTTCCCTGCATGAGCCTCAGTGACTTAGCCAGGGTTCCCTGCTCAGAGCCGTCCCTCCATGGCTCTGGGCCCTCAATCCACTCACACTTGGCAAAATCTTGAACACTCACACCTTTTTGTATAATCTGTAGAGCTGGGGGTGGGGGTGGGGCAGTGAAAGGAAGTGACGTCACAAAATGTATGGTACTGTGCATGCCCACATCCAGGGCCCAGCGTCCTTCAGAATTGGCTAGTTTTCATGGTTCTCCCCTTCAGGAACAGATCCCCACTTCTTTCTTCTCAGTGTCCAACTTTCACTGTGCTTTGTGCTTATAGAAGACTTACTCTTCATCCACAAGTGTTCACACAAGACCTTTGCTTAATAGGGTTTTCTCTACCCTAGAAAAATTCCCCTGTCATTTAAGGGTACAGAGGAGAGAATTCTCGTTTCTCATTCCTCTGAACACCTTTGGTGTTGATAAGCACAAAAGAAATGGTCTTCCATCCTTTCCCCAGCTGTGCTGGAATTCTTCCTTACCACAAAACTATGTATTACACAGAACCCTAAGATGTGAAACGCAACTTTAAAAAACATTATAGGTAGGCATGACAGTGCACACTTTTGATCCCTATGCTTAGGAGTTGGAGGCAGAAGAATCAGGAGTTCAGGACCAACCAGAGCTACATGGCCACCCTGGAGTACAGATCTCAAAAACTCAAAATAATTATGAAATTCAGATAATGTAAATTTAAGTAATTTCAGTGGGTGATTCAGTGACATTCTGTGCACATACTGTTCCGGAGTGTCGCACGTGGAGCTGTTACCTCTAATTCTACAACACTTTTATCACATCAGGTACACCCTGTACCCACTCAGCAGTTATTTCCCCCTAGCCCCCGTGAACCACAGCCTCACTTTCTGTCCCTGTGGATTTGTCAATTCTGGGAATTCTCTGCTCGTGGAATGGGTGGAATCACACCACGTGTGGCCCACTGTGTTTGTCTATGTTCACTTCTCACACCACGTGTGGCCCACTGTGTCTGCCTATGTTCACTTCTCACACCACGTGTGGCCCACTGTGTTTGTCTATGTTCACTTCTCACACCACGTGTGGCCCACTGTGTCTGTCTATGTTCACTTCTCACACCACGTGTGGCCCACTGTGTCTGTCTATGTTCACTCTCTGCTCGTGGAATGGGTAGAATCACACCACGTGTGGCCCACTGTGTCTGTCTATGTTCACTCTCTGCTGGTGGAATGAGTGGACTCACACCACGTGTGGCCCACTGTGTCTGTCTATGTTCACTCTCTGCTGGTGGAATGAGTGGACTCACACCACGTGTGGCCCACTGTGTCTGTCTATGTTCGCACGTGTGGCCCACTGTGTCTGTCTATGTTCACTTCTCACACCACGTGTGGCCCACTGTGTCTGTCTATGTTCACACGTGTGGCCCATTGTGTCTGTCTATGTTCACTTCTCAATGCTTTTGACAATTAGCAAAGTTGGGTCATGAACCAATGCTTCCTTTTGATGGATAAATAAAATTTCGTTGTTCAGCTTGAAAAAAAGGTGTGGTTACCTGGTCTGTCCACACCTACACAGTTCTGCCTCTATTTAAATGTAAAGTAGGGTACTGAGCTCTGTTGGAGACAACTTTCCCCCACCCCCCCCAGGGCCTTAAACACCTCCAGGGAGTATGCAGTATTCTCCCTGGTATCCAGGGATCCTTGGACAAAACACTGGCTTGTTTCCCAGAGTGACTCTGTCTAGTCACAGGGTCGGGGCTCTCTGCGGGGGGTGGGGGGGGTGGGGAGGGGCTTTCGCTTACTGGGGAGTAAAAGGTGAAGGGATTGTGGGAGTAGGAGACCGTGGGCAGGAGACCATTTGGCTGGGTGCCTGTGACTCTTCAGGTCTGCAGGTCTCCTCCACCCCAGAGGGCAGGCAGCCCGCCTATCAGCAAATCCAGTCATGCAGTGCTTTTTTTATGACTTCACTTGTTGAAACTCAAACCACGCCTGGATAAGTTCATTCTGTACACACCGACGGTGCCAGACTGCCGCTGTCATCTGGTTTCCGAGTTTTCTTTGTCTTTCCATAGTATCTGCAGTGGAATTTCCCCAGGTGTGCACAAGAAGCTCCGTGAACATGTGACTTCTTTCTAGAAAGAGATCTGTTCCCTGATCTCATGCACAAAAGCAAGCAGTGCTAAGTATGACCAATCAGGGGCAGAGATGGTTAGAATAAGCCTGTCCTGAAAGGAGCCTCTGCTGATATCACCATTGGGGAAAATGCTCTGCATAAAGGCCCTGGGAGTGACCAGCTGGGAGGTACAGATTCCCAGGCAGAAAGGCCTCCTTCAGCTCAGCCACAGCCCAGGTATGAGGACAGCCCAGGTATGAGGACAGGGTGGGGAACAGCTGTTTGTACAAGTGGAGCAGGGCTTGGCTTAGCCCTCACAGGTTTTTGAATGGATAAGGAGAAAGTCCAGTTGTTCAAAAAAAGCAAACTTTCTGTGGGCCTTCAAAGCGCAGACTATCCCTGCAGGTAAGTGGAAACGGGCAGGGGAGCCTGCCTTTTTGGCCTGGGGCAGCTGAGGAGGCCAGTCCTGCAGTCCCAGGAGGGTTCCAATGTGCGTCTCTCTTTGCTGCCTCAGTCATACTATGCCAGAAGATTTGCCATTTGCTTTAGTCTGTTAAAAAGCCAGCACAGCACTTAGGAAGTGGGGGCAGGAGGATTGGGCTATCCTTAGCAACATTGTGAGTTTGAGGGCACTTTAAAAAAAACTAGTTTTTATGGTTTTAAGCAAAATTTAGTTTATTTAGTAAATGAGTATCAAAAATTAATATTTCATCTTGATGTTGTGATATATACCTTCAATTCCAGCACATGAGGGGCAGAGGAAAGTTCAAGTCCAGCCTGGTCTACATAGTGAGTTCCAGGACAGCCAGGACAGGGCTATGTAGAGAGACCCTGTATCAAAAAAGCTAAAAAGGAATATTACAATAGATGTTATGAAATTTAATATCACGTGTTTTAGCCTAGAACATATAAAGAAGTTACTAGTTGATTAGGAGATAATGGTTCTAGCAATGTTATTTACTTATGAGCAACTATCTTCAAAATGAAAATAAAAATTGAACTGAACAGATCAGTTTAAAATTGATGATAGTTTTTAATCATTCTACAGCTTAGTATGATATATACGTGGAGTGAGTATTCAAAGCAGGTTATCTGAAATTATTGATTTCACATATTAATAATGATTTCAGTATTACTAAGTGAGATATGAACTTGATATCTTGACTTTTATAATGATAATGCTTTCAGATACTAATAATGAGCTGGATTCTATTAATTTAAGAATCAGGAGCAAGGGACCTGAGTATGAGGCTGACATCATGGCCATGTCATATACTTTGAAGAATTTCATTTTAGCTGTACTAGGGATGGAACCAAAGCCTTGTGTATTCTAGGCAAAGGCTCTTTCACTGAGCCCCCATTCCCAATCCCAAGTTTAATTGGTCCTGCTCGCAATACTTACATTCTATTGGTCAATGATTGGTCAGTATGCATAGCTTGTACTGGTTATTACATATTAGTTGAATGACTAAGCAAGCCAACAGGTTAAGTTTTCTTTTAATTAATTAGTTCCTATTTTTGTCTGTGTGCATACACACACACACACACACACACACACACACGAGCACACTCACTCCTGCTATTGCTCACTCGTCGGGGTGAGAGGACAATGTTCGGGAATCCTCCTCACCATTTCCTACCATGGCTACGAAGGTCCCTCTTGCTTTGGGGCCCTCTCCAGGCTAGTTGTCCTGCAAGCTTCCTTCCAGTCTTCTACCTCTGCCTCCTGTCTTGCTATAAGATTGCTGGGATTACAAATGCATGAAACCCCATCAGACTTTTTATATGGGTTCCAGGGCTTGAACTCTGGTCCTCTTCACTGTGTGTGTCTGGTGGTCCCTAAGGCACTGGCTTTAAAAGGCATCTGATTGTTTAAAGTTTCTATGGTTTGGTTTCTCTATAAAGAAAGTGAGCGTGCCAGGTTGGTTGCTGAAATCTAGCAAGTGATGTCAGGCAAGGGATAGTGCCTCCCTGATCATAGTTTAGGGCCCAGTTTCGTTAGGAGGATTGTTCCTATATCACTGACGGCCCCTCCGCAGCTTCATATGGGTATTTGTTCCCAGCCTGGCTGCCAGATCGCCATTTCCCTCAGCAAGGAGCCCTCAGACACAGAAGTGAAGGCAGGGTGGATGAGACAAGTGTTCAGAGGCAAGGGCAGGAAAACAGTGTCTGACAGCAGGCTGTGCTGTCGTGAACAGAGAGAGGAGCCACTCTGAGTTTCCAAACTGAGTACTGGTGGAAACAGAAAACCCTCCCGGGAGCGGTGCACCCCAGGCTACTTGGCATTTGCGGTTGAGGTGGGGGAGCTGTCCCTCGTTTGTGTATGTGCATCTATGTGCACACTGGGCTAACTAAGATTCAGGAACAAACTTGCCTTTCAGAAGCTGCAGCCAGCCCTGGGCGGGGAGTGAAAACACCAGCCCGTATTGGGAAAGAGGTCTGGGCGGCATGTTGCAAAAGAAAGCCCTTCCAAAGTGATTTTCCATGATGTGGCTGAAGAGATAAACATTCGCTGTCTGGCTCTGAGTTTGGGGAGATGAGCAGAAGAGAAAGCCTCAGCTCTCCTTCCCCTTTCCAGGTGTTTATGCCCTTTCGTTTTTTCCAGTCACTCTGACCAGCACTCTGAGGGACGCTGGGCACCCTGAGTCACCATGGGCAACGAGAACAGCACCTCGGACCACCAGGTGGGTTCAGGAAGCTCTCCCGCCTCCTGCCGCACAGGTCTCTTTGCTGACACCACCAGCTAGCCCCCCAACATCTCTTCTCCAGCAAGAGGCAAGGGAGGACACATCTTCCGCCTGGATCCACGTGGTGTATTTGTACCTTGTTCCTTCCTTACATTTTCTGAATTCCTTTAGTACCTCGCGCTCCTTTTTATCCTGTGCTTTTAAAACTGTTATAATGGGAATTGAGCACATTTCCTCCCTATTTTACCTATTCAGCAACTTCCACAGATTAGGCAGAGATTAAAATGATTTGCAAATGTACGAATGCAGAGCTGATTTAATGCAAATAGTTGTTTTCGAGTCAGACAAGGTTTTCACAGTTGAATGGACTTTTAACTTCCATCCTGTAAGCTTGGGTTAATAATACATAGCCAAATTCTGTCATTATTTACTTTAAGTTTGAAGATATTAGCTCAGTGCCCTGGTGAACAAAGGCAGACACTCTCCCATTGTCTCTCAAGAGTGTGAATTTTTTGGATGAATGGTATGGGCCTCTTTGATTGGAGAAATTAGATTTTAGAAGCAGCCTGCAGCTGGGGAATACTTTAGTTGAAGTGTGTGCTCCCCAATTGTGTGGACCAGAATTCAATCCTCCAGAACCTACATACAATCACACAGAACAGAACGCAGGTACAGCGGCAGCACTGGGTAGGTGGAGATGGGAGCACCCTGGGAAAGTTTTAGTTTCAGTGGGAGACCCTGTCTCAAAGAGCAAGGTGGATAGTACCTGAGGAGTGACATCCAGGATTTAGAGTGTCCTACACACAATGAGCCCAGTTGCACACATACACACACATTTAAAAAATACAAAGCATATTTTTCTTATTTTCTTCTTTTCAATCTGTAAAGTCCCTCCCCCCCCCCCCCCGGCAGGAAAATATTAATTTGAAAAAAACAAAGTAAAGTGACAAAACCCAGCAATAGCTTGTTGGCTATTTATTTTAGCTTTTTAACTTAAGACAGTGGCAAGTTTATGTATAGTTTTAAAAAAAATTACCAAGAGAGAGCCTCAAGGGTGACATATTGCAAAATTCTTCTGCAGTTTTACCGTGTAGACTTTGAGATGGCCAAGAGTGAGGAACCTGTCTATAGCCAGATGCTTTAGGCTGCCCTGCGTGGCCACGCCCACTCTGGCCGCTGATAGTATGCTGCAGTTTTATCATTTCAAGACTATTATAGACATAGGGTCAGGCAGCATGTTGTCTCTTAGAACTAGCAAAACTGGTTTTATTTCAGCAGGCAGAATGCTCTTGCAACACACCCAAGCTATTATGTATTGTTTTCTTATACTATAAAGTTGTATTCCCTGCCACAAAGATGCAATCCTATTCTCAGGTCATCATCTCCTCCCCCCCAAAGCATTTTTGTTTTGTTTCTAGTTTTTGGCTATTCCAAATGAAGTTGCCATGTGCATTTGTGTACAGGCATGCATGCACTCACGTTCGTGTGTGTGTGTGTGTGTGTGTGTGTGTGTGTGTCTAAAAGTGTGAGTGTGTGGGTGAGCATGTGTGTGTATGAGTATGTGTGTGTGAGTGTGTATGTGTGTGTGTGTGTGAGTGTGTGAGTATAAGTGTGTGTGAGTATGTGTGTGTGAGAGAGTATGAATGTGAGTGTGTGTGTGAGTATTGTGAGTGTGAATCTTTGAGTGTGAGTGTGTATGTATTCATTTTCACTTCTCTGAGATAGGCACCCAAGTGTTCAGTTTCTGGCTCATATAATGATTACATGTTTATTTCATAAAGATTTGTCCCACTCATGATGTTTCCCAGTCACGGTGCCTTCTTACCTTCCCACCATGATATAATGAATGATCAGTTTCCTGCATCTGAGAGGCTCTCTGGGACATGAAATCAGTCACTGGAGAAGCTATGTGTGCTGCACAGGTCACTTAGTAACCATCTCAAGTGTCAGACCAACCATACCGCATGCTTGTCTTCAAGCTGTCCTCTCAAGCAGCCCAAGGTGACATCACAGTGCCACCATGCACTTCTCTACCACCCCATAGACACTGTCATCTTACACCATCACATGGAGGGCACACACAGTACAATAAGATCTTTGAGGTCTGGAGAAAGGTTAAGAGCACTTGCTGCTCTTAGAGAGGAGAGGAGTTTCGTTTCCAGCACCCATATCAAGCAGACACCTCCTTGTTACTCCATCTCCAGGATATCTCAGTACCCTCTTCTGACCTCTTTTGGCATCTGCTCCATAACTCTACAGAGACACACAGATATACAGATACACATACACACAGATTCCCCCACCCCACAGATGCATACACACAAGTAAAATTTTAAAAAGAGCTTTGAAGGGGAAAAAATAAGCCCATTATGGGCTGGGTCGTGGTGGTACACAGCTTTTATCCCAGAACTTTGGAGGCAAAAGTGGGTGGCTCTCTGTAAGTTCAAGGACAGCCTTGTCTACAGAGTGAGCTCCAGGATAGCCAAGGCTACACAGTAAAACCTGTCTCAAAGAACAAAACAATCAGAAAAGGGACTAGTCATAATACTTACTATATAGTATGTTGTAATTTTTTTTATTAGTTACTGTTGTTATTTTCTTGACTACTTTGTAAGCAAACTTCATCATAGGTCTACATGTATAATCAACGCAGGATTGGGTAGCTCATAATTTCTACCCACCTTTGAGGCAACCACCAGGGACTAAGAGTGTATCTCCTGTGGATAATGGACAACTAATCTCTTTGGTGAAAATATCTTTTACTTGTTTTATAAATGTTATTATTATTTTGGTGATGGGTTTTGAGAGCTTGCTTTTGAATTCTTTATGTAGTCTAGAAGTGAAATTGTGGTTTGTGGATGCTTCCTTGTGCTATAGCCTTTCTTTCCATTCTCTTAAGGTCTTATAGAAAACAGCATTTGTTTGTTTGTTTGTTTGTTTGTTTTTGGTTTTTGGATTTCGTTTTGTCGAGACAGGGGTTCTCTGTGTAGCCCTGGCTGTCCTGGAACTCACTCTGTAGACCAGGCTGGCCTGGAACTCAGAAATCCACCTGCCTCTGCCTGCCAGAGTGCTGGGATTACAGGCGTGCACCACCACTGCCCGGCGAAAACAACATTTTTAATTTTAGTGAGGCACAGTGTATCTATTTTTTTCTTGCAGATAGTTCTACTGTTAAGTCTAAGTGCTCTGCCTAGCACCATATCCTGGAGATTTTCTTTAATGCTATTTTCCTAAAATCTTTAAAGTTTAACATTTTATATTTAAAGCCATGGTGACCCATGAGTTAACTTTCATAAGGTAGGTACAAGGCTTAGTTAGGTTTGAGGTTCAACAGTTTTTCCTTTTTCCTCTTTGACTCTGGTCTCTGTCTCCTCTCCCCAACTCCAACAGGGACTCAGGTACCCAGGATGGCCTTGAGCTCTTAATCCTCCTGCCTCCACTTCCTGGTGCTAGA
Organism: Apodemus sylvaticus; assembly: GCF_947179515.1. NCBI lineage: Eukaryota > Metazoa > Chordata > Mammalia > Rodentia > Muridae > Apodemus > Apodemus sylvaticus. The sequence goes on along the minus strand of NC_067472.1, from coordinate 75,152,368 downwards.
ATTACAGGTGTGTGCCACCCATACTGGACTTTCTTTTCTTAGGTTAGTTTAAGTTTCATAGCTATCCTCATTATCAGCTTCTCCACAAGAGTGGCATGCTTGTTAGAAGTGGCAAAGCCATATTGATATATCTTATCACTCACCGTCCATATGTTGTATGAAGATTCATTCTTGATGATTTACATTCTGTGAACTTTGACATACATAACCACATGTACTTTGTGCAGAGTGTCACATTCCTAAAATCCCCTATACTTGACCATTGCCCATCCTTCAGGCCCCAGCAACTGCAGATCTTCAAAACCACTTACTTTCATATTTTATCCTCATCAGTGTTTGTGTATGTATGTACATATACATGCCGCATCATGTGTGTGTGTGTGTGCAGTGGACATCTTTATAGACTTAGTTCACTCCTTCTACCCTTATGTGGGTTCTGTGAAAAGAATCCAGGTTACCAGGCTTGTATGACAGAGTCCAGAAGCGATCTTGCTGGTCCAACCACAATTCTTTGTATTGTTCAGCAGTTGTATCTTTTTCAGTATCATACAATTAGAATTATATAGTGCACCGTGCTTTTGGATTCACTTCTTTGATTTAGCCACATCTGTCTAAAAGTCTTGTTTCTTTTCATATCTTAATAGTTCTCTCTCTCTCTCTCTCTCTTCCCCTCTCTCCCCCACCTCTCTCAGTACTGAATAGCATCCTACTTTTTAGACACAGTTTACTTATCTGCCCAGAACCATGCCGGATACTCTCAAGTGTTGGGCAAACTTGCAGTGAACGTCCATGTTGATGTCTTAGGAGGACATGCGCTGTAACTCCTTTGGGTAGATATGAAGGAGTGTGGTTGCTCTATCACGTGATAAGGGAACGTTTAATTTCATAAGCCATCCAGCTCCCTGCTCAGAATGTTATTCCATTTCAAGTCCCATTGCTAACAAATGGACTTCCTCTTGTTTCATCTCTTCCCCAGTGTTGGGTATTGGCAGGGATCTAGATCTCAGTCATCCTCACAGGTGTACTGGTGTCTCACTGTTGCTTTAGTTGGCACTTTCCTGATGGTATATAATGAGGAACATCCTGTCCTGTGCTATTGCCTCTGTGTCTCCTTTGGTGAGCTTTCAAAGTCATGGAACCATTTTTTTTTTAACCCTGTTTATTGGTTCTTTGTGAATTTCACATCATGCACCTCAATCCCACCCATCTCCCCCTCCCTTGGACCCATCTTTGCCCTTGCAACCTCCCTTCCAACCTAGAAAAAAAGAATCTCATGGAAGCTGTAGTGTGTCACAGTGTGTCCCACAGTACACACTTTGTCCACACTTCGTTGCTTGCAAATGTTCACTGTAATGATTCATTGGTCTGCTTCGAGGCCTCTGGCTTCTGCTACTCATCAATCCTAGAACGTCACTGGAACTCCTCTTGGATATCCCATTGCTGCCCTGGGTGTCATGGAGATCCTGTAGTTTTGGATCTATAGAACCAGTCCCTTCGTGTACTCCAGCAGTTCATCAGTGGGGTAGGTGTTGGGGTGGGCCAACTCAAAGCCCTGGATCTGAGCCTGAGAGGTATCAGTGATGGTCAGCCCAACTCCTCTAGGCTGATGCCCAGGTGAGGTACAGGGCCCTTTCTCCCGAGTGTTGCAGCTGGTGAGAAACATGACCCGTTCTCTCATTCTCATGACCCTGGGGTCAGCTCTCCTGCCTGCCATAAGGGGCAAAGGCCAAGGGTGAAGGAGAGCATCTCTCTCTCAACCATGCAGCTGTGCCTCAGGCAAGTTGTGGGGACCAGCTCTCCTCCCATGCTCACCCCCAACTCCACCATCAGTGTCAGCTCTGCTCTGCTGCCCAAGTGAGGTGCAGGGCCTGCTCTCCAAAGTACTGCAGCAGGTGAGGGGCAGGGTTAGCTCTCCTGATCCATGATCCCACTGGGCACCAGCAATCTTGCCTCATGGCCTGTGGCAAGAGCAAAAGGGAGGGAGAGGATCTCTCCCTTGCTGATACAACCTCCCAGCAGTCAAGAGGCAGGGCTGGCTCTCCCACACTCATGTCCTCTTGGGGGCTCAATATGTAGTTTTGGCTAGCCTGGGACTTGCTGTACAGATTGGGCTGGCCTTAGACTTGCTGGCCTTAGACTCGTGGCCTCAGACTCGCAGAGTGCTGGGATTAAAGGCGTCTCCCCATCATGCTCAGCATCTTACTATCAAATTGTAAGGGTTCATTTTAAATATATTTTCAATAGCACTCCTCTTTTAGATGTTTCCTTTGCAAATGCTTTCTCCCAGTTTCTGGTTTTATGTTTCATTCTCTTGAAGATGGGGGTTTGTTCTTTTGACATTTCTTGTTTTGGCCATGAATGTTTCTGCCCCAGCATTTTTTGTTGAAAAGAACATGTCTACCTTGCCCATTAGGGTGCCTGGAGAGCAGCTGGGACACCACTCGGGGGAGGCAGAACCCAGTCTGTAATGGGGGTCCTCAGTCTGGGTGAGAAACAGCAGAATCTAAGACAATCGCTGTTGTTCCCTGTGTACTCAGGCACTGCTAGTAGACAGCTGGGAGTTGGGAATGGGAATCCAAGGGTTCCCCTCAGGGCGCCCACATACTGGGCAAGAAGGGAAGGTGGGGCGGGGTGCATCAGAGTTCAGAGGGGTTCAGGGGCCTTTAGACGTGCCTCTTTACAGATGAAGGCCTCCCCACCCCCACTTGTTCAAACTGATGGCAGATGTGAATGCATACACCTTACTCAGGGTGAACCAGAGATTAAACACTTTCTGCAGAAAGGAAAACTCATTGACTGAACATATGGGGCCTTAGATACCTCATTAGCATGGAGAACTCCAGGTTTTTATGCTATATGACTGATTGCCATAGTCCTCAGTGGGGTGTCCTGGTTATGTGTTCTAGAGCAGGTAGAATTAGGCAGCAAGTTGGCCTCATTCCTACCATTCTCAATTCTGAGATCCATGGGATTTGGCCTCACTCAGCCTTACCAGTTCTGACTGGTGACACAGTCCACCTGCCTCACATGAATGGATGTCACATCTGTCACAAATTGGTTAGGTATATTTGTGTGGGTTTAGCTTAAGTTCTCTGTTCTATAACATTGGCTGTTTAATTAGATTAAAATATTATAAACTTCATTTTTAAAAACTTTGCAAATAAATAAAAGCATCACACCAACATTAACCAGATTCAAAGTCTAGTCACTTCAGTGACCTTCTGTACAGTTAAACAGTCATCAAAAATGGAAGGTGTGATTGTCCCCCTGATTATGGTGGTTATGTGTTAAGTCTTGAAGTCAAACATAGTCTTCACACTTCATTCTTCTCAAAGAACGTTGTCTTAGTTGCTCTAGGGTCGATGGTTTTTCCATATAAACACTAGAATAAACCTATGTCTACAACAGAGTTGCTGGATTTTGGTAAGAATCACTCTAAAGAGTAAAGTAAGTAGAAAATAATTGACTTCCTTGCTATGTCAAATTTCCTACTCCATGAACCCATGGCATGTTTCCATTTATTTGGCCTTTAAAAAAATATTTGATAATCTTTAACAAACAGGTCCTGCCTATGTGTTGCCAAGTTTTTACTCAAGAACTACATTTTACTTTAGAATGCCTATGAATAGTAGGGAATCATTTTTGTGGTCACACATTTGTCTGTAGACTCTTAGTTTTGTATACTGTTGTAGTTTGATTCACTCGGTTATGAGCTCCAATGATTTTTGTGGCTGCTATATTCATTACTTCTTTGAGATTTCCTATAAAATCGTGATTGTAAATAGAGCTTTACTCCCCACACACCCTTCTCAACAGTTTTATTTTTCTTTGCCCTTTCTTGTAGTGGGAATTCTGGAAATTTGGTTTTAAAAAACACAGACATATTATTAAGAATGTGCTTTCATTTTAATCCCAGGTGTGGGATGTGGGCTGCTTCGGCCTGCCTGCAGAAGCTGACTGTGATTTGCCTCATGCTCTGGCCAAAGCATGGTTTTGCCAGCTGCAGTTTCTACAATTGTGTAATCTTTGTGTAATATATATAAAAAATTCTGGGAACTTTTTATATATATAAAAGCATAAATATATGCTAGATCCCCAGTAGGTGGTTAGTGGTTGTGGTCATTTAGGATTGGTTGTGATTTGTTAGTAGTCAAAGAAGAAATAAAAAGAAATAATTAGATTCATGGATCTCTTTCACTCTTTCTCTCTTTTCTCCCTCCCTTCTTCCCTCCTTCTCTCCCTCCCTTCTTTTCTCCCTCCTTCCTTTCTTCCCTCCTTCCCTCCTTCTTTCATTCTTTTACCCTCTATCCTTGTTTCTCTCTAATCTAGTGTTGAGGGAGTTGAAATGGGGCAGGGAATAAAGATGAGAAAAAGAACCCACAAAGTACCAAAGACCAGTTTCACTTTTTCTCTTTTTCCATTTTACAGTAACAACCACTCCCATTGCTTTGTTAACTAAGGGTAGAGATTATTCCTAATCTCAAGCAGAGAACATTGAGTTTTCTAGTGTTAAGGAACATATTGGCTGTAAGTTGTTTTTTAAACAAATGCCCTTTACCAAATTGTTGAGGCATCTAGTTTACTTATGATGTTTTGGTTTTATCTTTTGATTTTTGAAACAGGGTTTCTCTGCTTAGCCCTGGCTATCCTGGAACTCATTGTGTAGACCAGGCTGGTCTTCAACTCAGAGATCCACCTGCCTCTCCCTCCCAAGTGCTGGAATCAAAAGTATATGCCACTGCTGCCCAGCCTTATGATGTTTTAAGTCATTAAATTGGATTTTGCTAGTGATTTCTCTGCATTACTTGGCACAACTACAATGTTTCCTTCCTTGAATATCTGGAATAAATCTCACATGGCTATGGTCTATAATTATTTTGGCAGCATGTTACAGTGTTTTGTTTTACTAATGTATTTTTTGGACTTTTGTATCCAAAAAGGAAGATTTTTGGGGTCTGGTTTTGGTATCTGAGTATTACAACCTCACAAAACAAATGGGAAAATGGTTACTCCTGTGTTTTTCAAAGACTGAAGAAGAGAAATCCTACATTTAAAAACATATTCATAACTGGACATGGGGGCACATGCCTTTAATAGGAAGCAGAGGCAAGTGGATCTCTTCAGAGTTCAAGGTTAGCCTGGTCTACACAGCAGAAAGACACTATCTCAAAAACAAAACAAGCAAGCAAAGAAAGAACAAAGACAAAAAACAAGATATACCCTCTCAAAACAATAAAAACATGTTATCAACTAATTTCAATTATTTTTCAATGCTCTGTGAGTCAATACAGGTGCCTGCTGGCTGGGGTTGTCCCAGGTTAGTCTCCTTGGACTTATCCCTTACAGGAACATTCCATCATGAGCTTGAGTGGAAGAGAGCAAGGCCATCAGTTGAGAGCCCTTGAGGGGCACTAGATAGACTTTGTCTCCTATTCCTCCTCGTACACCAGCTAACGTTCCTCCTCTGAGGTCTTAGCAGTTCTATATAAACTCCAAGGCTCCACTGGTATCTACAAACAGGGGAGTAGTTCTGACCCAGGAATCATGTTGTCATCCATGGTTAAGGGTCATGTGACAATACTGAGCCATAGTTTTTGGTTTTCACCACAGGGATAAAAGATGTTATTGGTCTGTAGATGGCATAAGTCAGAATTGTGCAAACTATTCTACAAAGCAGAAGTGTCTCCAAAAAAGAATTATCTTTTTTTTAAAAAGATTTATTTATTTATTATATGTAAGTACACTGTAGTTGTCTTCAGACACCCCAGAAGAGGGCATCAGATCTCATTATGGATGGTTGTGAGCCACCATATGGTTGCTGGGATTTGAACTTAGGACTTTCGGAAGAGCAGTCAGTGCTCTTAACTGCTGAGCCATCTCTCCAGCCCCAAAAGAATTATCTTAACATAAGCCATCATCCATGTCATGGTTGTAGAATGTTTCTAGACTAGAGGAATACTTGCTGTAAATTTTTTAATACAACCATAGGGATAATGAGCAAATCTGCTGTGACAAAATACCATGGTCAAGGCAACTTATAGAAAAAAAGAGCCAGGCAGTGGTGGCACACACCTTTAATCCCAACACTTGGGAGGCAGAGGCAGGCAGATTTCTGAGTTCCAGGCTAGCCTGGTCTGCAGAGTGATTTCTAGGACAGCCAGGGCTACACAGATAAACACAGAAAAACAACAAAAACAAAAACAAAAAAGAATTTCATTTGAGACTTATGGTTTCAGAGGGTTAGAGTCAATGACCATTATGGTGGGGAGCACAGCATAAGGTAAGCAGACACAGCCCTGGAGCAATAGTTGAGAACATCTTAAGATACAATCACAAGGTAGAAAGACACACAGAGAGAGAGAGACACACACACAGAGAATAGTATATTTGAACCCTCCTCCAACAAGGTCACACCTCCTAATCCTTCCCAAAGAGATCCAAAAACACAGACCACATATTCAAACATGCACCTATGGGGACCTTTCTCATTCAAACTACCATACTTGCCTTACTAAAGATGAACTTTAACCTTAATTCTGGCAGTTTAGCATAGTTCACATCTTCTCCTTATTATTCTTAAAAATCATGCTGTCCAGAATGAGCTACTTACTATTTACCAAGCACAGATTCCATAGAGATGGGACCCCTGGGTCATGGGGCAAGGAATCCTGCAAGGTTCTTGGTATGCATGTTGTAAAATGCTTTCCAAGGTGATGCTGTCTTGTTCTTTGACCACATCTCACCATATTTCACTGTTTATTTTAATGTTTCAAGGTTAAGATGTTTTAAATGAGAAATACCTCCCTCCTCCCTCCTCCCTCCTCCCAGCTCCAGCCTCATCTGTCCTCTAGCTCTGCCTTCCTGGAATACACAGGGAATATTTCCACATCTCTAGTCTAGCCAGGCACAAGCCAGTGAGCCTTTGTAGGGTTGTCTTTAGGGTTACAGGAACAGAATGAGGTTTGCCTTCCACAGAGAAACAGTGTGGGAACATTTGGCTGCAGATTGGGGCTACTTATGGAGATATCTTATGTCTTTTGGATGCCTCTACTGGTATGGCCGCAGCCTCCTGAATTCCTCAGATCCAACTCAACTTTTCTCATCATTCTTCTTCTCATCCTTCATTTCTATTCCCGGCTAACATGGGCTTTCCTGCCATGTGAAAATCAATCTGAGGGTCACCCTGACGTTACCTACTGTCCCCTGACACACCTCATACATCATCCCTTGATTAATTGATTAATTAATTGGTAGCCTGGCCATTTATCCTTGTGAATTTCTTTTTAGGTCTTTAGAGGATTCTAAGAGACAGGCACCCATTTCTAATGACCATAACTAGAGAAGGGGTATTGGGTCATAGAACTGAGAAGACCATCTCAATATTGGCTGAGTCCAGAGCTCCAGTGGATACTGCAGAAGCTCTGTCCTCTAGATCTTGCTCTATTTTTCTCAGTTCTTAAGGTTCAGGGGGTGTCTTCAGGCTTGTAGGGGGTGGGGGAGAAAAAAAGATGTCTGTGGGAAAAAAAAAGATGTCAGGGTTTCTCCCAGTTAATGGTCTGACCTGACCTGACCCTTGTAAAGAATCAGATCCATTCTGAGTGTGTCACAGTCCCCCTATGGGGGTCAGATATTTTCATATGTGAAATAGTCTACCCCAAGGTTTTCATCCACATTGTAGGGCACAATGGCAACCCTACATTGTCTGTTGACATTGCTCAGAGCAATTTCTCAAAAAACAAACCCATTCCATCCTCCTGTGCAGCCACTTTGCCGCTTGACATTCCATGACCCTTTCATTTCACACCTGCATTCTTGCAGCTTTGGTTCCTCCCACACCCCTGTCCGGCCTAAGCATCCACTCTGTCTAGATTCTTCATCCATGAAGAAACACTCAGCGGAGGATTTTTTAAAATTTCTTTTCTTTTTTTTTTTTTTAAGATTTATTTTATGTATGTGAGTACACTGTCATTGTCTTCAGACATTACCAGAAGAGAGCGTCGGACCCCATTACAGATGGTTGTGAGCCACCATGTGGTTGCCGGGAATTGAACTCAGGACCTCTGGAAGAGCAGAGGGTGCTCTTAACCACTGAGCCATCTCTCCAGCTGGAGGATTTCTTGTATTCTGCTTAAAAGTGAGTTCTTAGAAGATGTAAGCTTTTGTGGGTCTTCTGTCCTCAGATTAAGAACCCACTTTGTCACCAGGGCAGTCTGCTGAATCTTAGTCCTGGTTGTTTCTCACATCTTTATGTTAAGAGTTTCCTCTCCCTCTGTTCTCTGATTCCCTTGGGTGTCTGTGATGGCTAGTTTTAAGTCGATTTGAGACAAGCTTGAATCATTTTGAAAGAAGGAGCCTCCATTGAGAAAATGCCCCCACCACAGTGGCCTGTGAGCAACCCTGTGGGACATTTTCTTGATTGATTAGGGAGGGCTCAGGCCACAATAGGTGGTGTTACCCTAGACTGGTGGTCCTGTGCAATATAAGAAATCAGGCTGAGCAAGACAGTAAGCGATACTCCTTCATGGTTTCTACATCAGTTCCTATCTCAGGCTCCTGTCCTAACTTTCTCTAGATGATCGACTCCATGCTGGAAGATGCAATAAACCCTTTTCTCTCCAAGTTATTTTTGCTCGGCATTTTATCACAACAATAGTGAACTTAAGAGGGACAGTGGGGCTGGAGAGATGGCTTGGTGGTTAAGAGCACTGACTGCTCTTCTGAAGGTCCTGAATTCAAATCCCACCAACCACATGGTGGCTCACAACCATCCATAATGATATTGATGCCCTCTTCTGGTGTGTCTGAAGACAGCTACAGTGTACTTACATATAATAATAAATAAATCTTTTAAAAAATTATAAAAAGAGAGACAGAAGCCATGAGCAGAGCAAGAACACCCTGGGCAGGAATTACAAATGCTTCTTCCTCATGCCAAGTCCTTACAGGAAGACCCTTTGCTTTCCACAGGAGGACTCTCCTTCACACACCACCATCCTGTGGCCTCCAAACCCTGTCCCTCCACAGGAACAGGTGTGCGTGCTTTGCATGGCTAGCCTTTTGTTTGTCTAACATCCAGGTGGCTCCTGACAATGGGCGTGGCTCAGGTTTTGGAATAATTAGCTTTTTTCCTACCTCTCTCTTGCCTATCCCCATCCATCCCTATTAAGTTGCAAAACACACTAGAAATCAGCAACTCGGGTTTAGAATTTTAGAAATAACAAGTTGAATGTAGCTCTCTGAGAACTGGCTGGTTTGATAGGCCAAAAGGTGCTGAATAAGGCCTGTGTTGTCAACAGAACAGAATGCAGAGGCTGTGAACCAGCACTAATTCCACCCTCCCCGCCCCCCCAGGCTTCCACTTTGATTTCTTTTGTCCTAGAGGGAGGCTGGGAAATGGTGTGGTGGCTCTACCTTCCATGCCAGTGGGCAAAACTGATTTGTCATTAGAAAACTTCAATTCAGAATCAGCTGTGGGTGTCATTGCAGAGCAATGCAGCTTACTGAGCTCATGGTGACCGGTCAAGGTGTTTGTAGTTGAAAGGAAGGGGATCTATCTGGAGAAGTTGGGGGATGAGTGCCTCCAAGGGGTGGCCAGGGGAGGCCTGTTCTACAATCCCAGTGCTGCCTGTGCAAGTGTGTTTGTCCTCGGGTGACCCGGGACTGCTTTAGAGAGCTACTCCACCACCCTGAAGGTGGCTGCCAGGTGGGTGTGCTTGAAGTATTTGTCTCCCGTAACCCGGTAGTTCTGAAGTGGTGTGGTGACGCAGTTGCTCATGTGGAGCGTGGTGAGGCCTGTTTGCACACACGCTGTCCCTTAAGTGAGCAGCCTGGGTGGATGGCTCACATTTTACAGAAAAGGGGGCTTGGTAGTTAATCAGTTTAGACTTTTGAATGAAAGGAGTAAAGATTGTAACTTTGGCCTCTAGCAAGTTGAAAAAAAAAAAAAAAAAAAGGCCCCGGGCCAGTGGTTTCCAATCTGAGTTCTTCTAGCCTTAAGGACTGGCCCAAGGTCAAAGAGGAAGTTGACAGGAGAATCCAGGTCACTAACCAGGACAGCTTGCCTAATATGGGGCTTATTTAAGGCTTGGAGTCAAAACTGGAAGACTTCACATTTCCATCTCCACTGTTTTTCAATTTTGTGTGTTTGTTCCAAAGGTCAAGACATTTGCCCATTTCCCTAAACCTGTGACAAACTGAGGACAACAGGCTGTCCTGGAAGCCTCAGGTCTAAGCTCCTAAGTGCCTCTGCCAGGATAGCAGCAGCTTGGTCTTCTAGGTTAGGACATTGCACAATGATCCCTTGCAGAGCCCATGACTCAGGCACAGACTCCCATTTGAAGATCATTTTTGTGGACCACCCTTAAAGGTGAACCCTTGCTTCATGGAGCTTACATGCAGTTGGGGAACCAGGCAGGTGAATAAACAAATAAGCCAGAAAGTAAAGGAACGAATAGAACTGAACAGCTTTATGGCAATGGACGTGAGCCAGGCACACAAAGACAATGCTGTGTGAGCTTGCTCTCATGAGCTCAACAAACATATCACAGAAATCAATAGTTGACCGGAGGCTAGCACAGACCAAGGGGGCTGGAGGGGAGTGGGCCTGTGGTGATGAGTGACTAGCTAGGTTCCAGCTTCTAGCAAGAAGCTCTGTGACTGTCGGTAACAACTGCTCACTGTACTTGTACTATAGAAGATCAAGAAGGAAGGACTCTGAAGGCTCTCACTGGGGCTGGAGGGATGGATGGCTCAGTGGTTAAGAGCATGTATTGCTTTTACAGAAGATCTGAGTTCAGTTTCCAGCACCCATATCAGGAGGCTCCCCAGTGACCTGTAACTCTGGCTACAGGAGACCCAATACCCTCTTCTGGTCTGTGTACCTACATGTAGTGACATGCACACAGACACACATACAGTCATAAATAAAAGTTAAAAAGAAATCCTTTTCTAAAAAGAAACGGGTCTTTTAAATGGTTTTATTAATATGTATTGATTATATACACTAATAGCTTTGATTATATTATCATATATGATTTATATTTACCCTCCATTACCCTCTGTTTTCCCCTGTCACTTTTACTGAGTCCCTTTTTTGTCTTCGTGTGTTTTTCTCTTGGTGACTCTCTGAGTTTGTTTAGAGTTACTTCTGGGAGCATAGATGAGGGATAATTTGCAGGTGCTTGTGGCTTCAACAATGAAGAAAATGTTTCTCTTTCTCCTCAACCATTAACTGCCCGGACATTCTCAGGAAGGGGTAGGGACTCAGGGGCCCCTCCCCTGCTTTGTGGTGGGATGTTTATAAGCCAGACCGCCCTCGTGCCTATTTGTTTACTTATCTATCTTGAGACAGGATCTCACTAAATACTTCAGGCTGGCCTGGCACTCACTTGGTAGATCAGGCAGCCTGAACTCACAGAGCTTTTGTTTGCCTCTGCCTTCCAATTGCTGAGATTAAAGGCATATACCACCACACCTGGCCTTATGCCTTTTTACAATTAAACTTTTAGAGCATTTCAGACTTATTGAAAAGTTTCAAATAATGTAGAGAGCGCTTTCTTATGTGGATGCCCCACCAGCTTCTATAACTGCTGCCACCTCCATTGATAACGGTACATCTATGTCTGCTGAGTACTTGGGCTCTTACTGGCTAGCAATGGCTCATGTGCCAGCTCGCTCTCTCTCTCTCTCTCTCTCTCTCTCTCTCTCTGTCTCTCTCTCTCTCTCTGTCTCCCTGTCTCTCTCTCGACCGCGCTCGCGCACATACACACACACCACTCTTACATACTCTGAACTTCCATCCATTCAGGGAGGAGCAGGGACTCAGACCTATTTTCTGTCCCCTTAGCCTGTTAATTTCCTCCCAGGACCTCATGCTGACTCACACTAGAAAACGCTGAGGTCTGATGGGTTGAGATCCCACCCTGAGGGTCTCTCCCTTGCTGACCTAACTGAAGTGTCCACTGCCTGATGCCGGGGTGTCCTCTCAGCCTGTGTTGGGGAGTCTGTCCTTTCCTGTGTTCCTCTTAGGGTGCAGACACAGGGTGATCAGAACTGGTACGAGCAGTTCCCTTCACTTGACAGGCAGATGGGCAGCCTCCTGGCTCCAGCACGGGCATGTGCTCATCTCCCATATTTGGCCAGCCTGGCAGTTATTTCTGAAATCTGACTCTCTTAGTACCATGGGGATGACCTTTGATCTACTTCCCAGCATTCACCTGCACTTGTTCTGCTCCCCAGAAGTTTATTCACAGAGTGGACAGTGCAGGTAGACGCACTAGGCATGGTCCAGCTGTGCTGATTAAGCATGCTTTAATCTGCTTTGTTGGCATGGTCTAGAGAGGTGGAGTACGTATAAAGGTAAGAGCACTAAAAACGTTTATATTTTTTTTATGGTAAATACTCTGGATGGAGAATACTCTCAGGACTGGAAAGATGCTGTCACTCTCTAAGGATTGCTTTAAGATAGACTGAGGGCTCTGGAGTATTCTTGGGCCAGGAAAGGCTGTTTGTTTGCTCAAGCAGTGACAGTTCAGAGGAGTCATGAAGAAGCAACTGAGCAGCCGGGCTGTCGTGTGAGCACTTTCGCCCAGCCTGCTGTTGGAAGTGGAGGGAGGGGCCACGTATACAGTGATGCTCGGGACAGACCAGGGACCCCAGTGCAGTAGGTCTTACTTACCAAGAAGGGGAAACAGGAAGGGGGTTCAGAGGCACTGTAGGAAATTGAACAAAGGCGGCAGCTTTTGTGGACATATCTACCAGAATGAATGGATGTAAGTTATGTTTCATAGTCAACACACATCTAGGCTTTGGATCTAGGCTCTTGGGCTGTATCAGTCCCCAAGGCCCAGCCGTTCAGGAGCATGATGTAGCATGACAATGTGGCAGAGATCACAAGGCAACTGTTGCCACTGTGTGGTAAAACTCCACAGAGTTGAGCATTGTAGTTCACAGCTTTAGTCCCAGCACTCAGGAGGCAGAGGCAGATGGGTCTTTGTGAGTTCCAGGCCAACCAGGGATACATAGAGAGACCCTGTCTCTAACCTAAAACAAAAGTACAGACCATCCAGGTCCAATCCATTACCTCAATGGTGATCTTTATGATCTTTGGCAAAGTGTCTTAACCTCTCTGTTTATCTGTGTGTTTATTTACCGGGATTAAATTAGATTTTTTTAATTTATCAGGATTAAATATGTAAAATAGTCAAGTGGGTATGTCTAATACTACATTTGCTTTTTTTTTTTTTTTTTTTTTTTTTTTTTTTTTGCCATAGCAGGATGTTCTCTAAGTGGCAGTTGTTACTACTGTTATGGAAGGAGCATCCGACTTTTGGTCAGAAGATCTGGACAAATCCCTAATCCTCTATTTGTTATCTAGAAAATGGAAAACATTTTCTACTGTTTGTTTAGTAAGAAGGAATTCTGCCAAGAGTCATGGGGTGTCTTTGAAAAGCACAATATGCCACCTATGTGGTCTGCTCTCTTGCTTGTATTTGATGATGATGACAGCGGGGACCATGGCTGTTATGTCAAAGGAGGGAGGGTTAAGCCCAGCCTGTGCTCCATCATTGAGTGATATCCCTGTGCTGTGCTTTGAACTCTGATGAGACCGGTCTCTGCTATGAGACCAGTGCTGTGCCTGCAGAGGAGCTGAGCTGCTGACAGAGGAAAGGCCTGACCCTGTGATTCCTCCAGAGGCGGATCTGAGGCTTCACTCCATTCCCTTTGCCTCTCGCTGCAGCAGAGATCTGCGGCCTCCTCTCCTTCTGTCAGCTGTGTCTGCTCGAGCTGCTAGATGAATTAACGAGTTTCCAAAGTTACTTGAAGGAAACCTTGATCAAGGCACATGGGGTAGAAGGTTTTCATGCCAATTATTAACAGGGTTTTTCAGCCCAGATATGGTAGTGATGAGAAGGGGGCTGGGTGCGGGTGTTACAGGATGACACCCAGGAAAGCAAGAACTGGGTAGTGATTTTAAAACTTCAAGTCCCTGAGGCTAGATAGATGGCTCAGCAGTCAGGAGCGCTCTTCTAAAGAGCCTGAGTTTAGTCCCCAACAACCACATTGGGCGGCTCACAACAGTCTGCCTGTAACTCCAACTCCAGGGAGATGAGATACTTCCATAGGCTCCCATATACATGTGCACAGGGCACATACAGACTCCCTCCCATTCACAATTATAATAAAAATAAATCTTAAAACATCCAAGACTCTATTATAAAAATGTCATTCCTTTCATACTGGGATTCTTTCTTTTAAGATTTATTTATTGTTATATGTAAGTACACTGTAGCTGTCTTCAGACACCCCAGAAGAGGGAGTCAGATCTCATTACAGATGGTTGTGAACCACCAGGTGGTTGCTGGGATTTGAACTCAGGACCTTCGTAAGAGCAGTCGGTGCTCTTAACCACTGAGCCATCTCTCCAGCCCCCTCGTACTGGGATTGAGTGATGATATAAAACCATGCATGCAAGGGTGGAGAGTGCACATGGATGAGGACCCTTCCTCTGAAGAGTAGAGATCCAAAGGTGCATCTTGTTCCTGCCCTGGGGATGGGTGCTCCCTAAGTGCTCAGCTGGAGGCTGAGTTCTGCAGGTAGGGAAGGGGATAGTCACTCCCCAGGGCTGCAGCAGTGGCCTCCCCTAAGGTGGGGGCCCAGTGGCAGCTTTGTCTGCCTCCTTTTACACTTCCTTAATGAGGGGGCCAGGACAAGAAATGGCCTGTCCCAGCTGTGGGGACAGAGAGTAGCAGGTCTGTTCAGACTTTTGCTCTGTGGTCCCAGTTATTGACCCTCTGAGGCCCTGGCCCTAGAGCAGGGACGTAGACAGCGTCTTCCTGTAAGTGGCGATGATTTGCTGAGAGGCCAGCCATTGTGATGTCAAGACAAGATGCCAGCCAGCACCTGTGAGTGACTGCTTGTTGTTCCTCTCACCCATAGTTCTTTATTTTTGAAACCCGACCTTGCTCTGTAGCTTCAAGCTCACCATCCTCCTTCTTGAGGGCTAGGGTTAGAAGCAGGCATCTGCTGCTCATCTGTCAGCTAAAGCGAAGGGAGATTTCCATTGCAGTGTTCATGCTCGGGCCAGACCATTCAGGCTCTCGGCTACTGAGGCATCCCTTTGTGGTTTATCTTTGGATACAATTGAATCAACCCAGATAACCACTGGGGGGCATGTAACAGGTGAGGAAGCAAAGCCAGGAAAAGGCTGTAGCCAAGTAACAGGAGACCGAAGGTCTCAAGAGCCTCAAGTTCAGAGAGGGTAGAAGGTTCATGGATCCATCCTCCTAAAACTTCAAAACTAACTTCCAAAAATCCCCTGCTGGGAGGGTGTTTTGGAGGAAGGGGGTACACATGTGCATGTGCACACAAGAATGTGCACACAAGAAGGCCGTGTGCCATTCCACATTGGGAGACATTGCTAGGTGTCCCTCAGATTTGCAGCCTCCAGCCATGGTACCAGTGTGTGCATGCCATCCTAACCTGTGAGCAGCTCAGGGGAGAAAGATGTTCCCAAGCCCACTTTCTGGTCCACGGCAGGCTTTAGATAGATGTTTCTTGGGTAGTTGGATGAATCAACAGCCAGTGGAAATAATTCTATCCCAGACTATTGGCGAGAGAAGACACTCATCAAATGTTCTAGGGCAGCAAGGTCTGTGGTGGTGAGTTGGTTGGCTCATGAGAGGATTTCTGCGTCTGTGGTTGCCCCAGTGAAGTGGAGGCACAAAGGAGGTCTCTCTCCCTGGGCCATGTGAGGGACAGTGCTATGGAGGTGGGGAAGATGGTGAGCAGGTAGCATTGGGGACTGCAGAATTTCTTCTAGTGCAGATTCTAGTGCCATTCCCGCCACTCCCTCGAGATGGCAAGAACACCCCAAAGAGACATAGCCAGCTCTCAAGCCATGCCTTTGACCCTGAGGAATGCCACCCTCCCAGTTACAAAGCCAGAGGCACCAAAGAGATTCTTAGTCTGAGGATTTGGATTGTCCTCTAGATTGAGCAGGCAACAGCAGGAGGAAGTAGGCCTTGTGTAAACAGCCTTCGAAAGTGTGTGCCTGCATCACCAGCTCAATGAGACATTACCAGGTGGATCAGAAATACAGGTGCTCAAGAGACTGTTGGGTGCTCTGAGTTAAAGTTCAATAAACTAATTTGGCCATGGTAGTACATATCTGTAATAGTAGATCTGGGAAAATAGAGACAGTAAGACCACAAATTTCAGGCCCACCTGGGTTACATAATAAGACTGTCTCAAAATAAATAAGTAAATTAAAAAAATTCAATAATTGAGTTCATGTGGGACCCCATAGAACCTTTAAGATGTTAACATGCACCATGGATTTCTGAAAGGGAGCCATGGACTCTAGCAATACCTCAGACTCATTTGACCACAGACAGCTTTGTTTCCTTCCGAGTTGAACAAGTAATAGATGCACAGATATCTTTTGGTTGCCAAGTAACAAATGTCCAACTTGTACTAGAAAGGTAAATAGTTCAATGCCGTTTTCTATCACCTCTAGGCAGGCGGGCCAGCTTAAAATAGATTGGGGGATGGGCAAGGAGAGATGACTCAGCGGTTAAGAGCACTGGCTGTTCTAATAGAAGTCCTGAGTTCAAGTCTCAGCATCCACACAGTGACTCACAATCATCTGTAATGGGATTCAACGCCCTCTTCTATGTGTCTGAAGACAGCTACATTGTGCTCATATACATAGGAAGGAAGGATGGATCCAAGGGTCCTGAAAATGAGACCCGGACACTCAGATCACTCTCCTAGCTTTGTGCTATGTGACCTTCTTTCCCTTGCTTACCAGGTCAGGTGCCTTCTCCACCATGACCAAAGTCAAAGGAAACTCAACCACCACCATCTCTATGTCTTCAAGGAATCCTGTGGAAGGACCTGGCCATACCTGTGTCTGTTCCCACTGCAGTGGGTGGGGCTAGGGGTATTTGTACTTTACATTCTCTTAAGAGATCCTGAGGGACTGGGGGCATAGGTAGAACATTTAAACAAAGGCAGACCATCCCCAAAGGGAGTGTTGTTTAGTGGCGAGATGGGGGTGCAAGGCCTGGAAAGACAAAACACAGTGACTGCCTTTGGAAATAGGGCTTAGGGTTTCCAGGACCCACCCCCCCTGATTTCTGAGTTGTGCTTCAGCAAGCATCCCTGAAGCTGAGTGTTTGATAGGACAAAATCTCATTGTTCTGTCCCATGACTTAAGTTCTGAGCATGATGCTTTTGCACTTTGGTTTTAAAAACCAATAGTGGCTGGGAACATAGATGTGTCACTAAACACGTGTCTGTGCCGAGCATATGCAAGGTCCTGAGCTCAACCCCTAGCACTGTAGATAAAAATAAATTAACAAAGTCTACCCTCTTTCTTCAGGGACCCTTCAGAGTTTGATTGATAGGTATCCTCAAGGCTTGGTATCTTCCTTCCCTTCCCTTCTGTTCCCTTCCCCTTCCCTTTTCTCTTCCCCTTCCCTCTCTTCCTCCTTCCATCCCTCCCTCCCTTCTTTCCTTCCTTCCTTCTTTCCTTCCTCCCTTCCTTCCTATGTCTACATGTATGTATGTGCAGCATGCCCAGAGCCCATGAATGCCAGAAGAGGATATTGAAGTTATAGATGGTTAGGAGCTGCCATGTGGGTGCTGGGAATTAAACCTAGATCTACCAGAAGAGCAGCCAGTGTTCCTAACCGCTGAGCCATCTCTCCAGACCCAGCTCTTGGTTTCACACTGAAACAGTCATCCTGCTGGACTGGAACTGTGTGCTTGAAGAGAACTGTGCTGCCTCTGCTTGGCTTTCCACATATCCTCTGATCCTCGCTCCCTTCCTTGCCTCATAGGAGAGCTGCTTCGGACCACGGGCTGTATCAAGCATGCCTTTGGTCAGTGGCCTATTAAAAAATATTGCTGTGGTTTTTTTAGATTTTTGACTTTCTTTCCAATATCTTTTTTTTCTGGTTTAGAGTCCTTCTTCAGTTCAGAGTCCAAGATCACTGCAGTCTCCCGGGAACAGTCAGTCTCTACAGAAGAAGCAAGGAGACGCGCCTGGATCTGGGGCTGAAAGGTAGGGAGCGTGCTCCGGAGCAGGGCAAACGCAGCCTGCAGCATGCCCCCTCCCCCCCCACACACACACTGCTTGCTCCAGCATTTACTTTAATGCATTTGTGTTGGGAAATTCAGAGGTGTCCATTCAGAAGTCCTAAGGGTGAGCTTTCAGTGATTCGAGGAACTCTGTGATCGACTTAAGCCTGCAGGGTTGGAAAATTCATATTTTTCTGCCCAAAGATGAAATTAGTAACCATACATTTCCATTCCAGTAATGTTCCAACTAGCTCAGCTTTATAATCAGAACTAAAAATGAGAAAGAAAGACTAAGGGAGAAAGAAACTCCCAAGGGCCTTAATATGTGGTTATATGTAGTCTGTATTCCAGGGTAGAAGGACTAGACCACAGAACAGCAGACCCAGGAGGCCTTCCTCAAGACACCCAGTAAGGCTGGGAGATGAAGTCCAGAAGCCAATACAGCCACACTGTGTCCATGGCATGTGGCCAGTCCAGGTGTAGCCCATTGGTCAGTGTGTCCTCATCATGACCTATGACCAGGCCTGGTTTGCTCATGGCTACCTACCAAACCTTGCTCTACCCAGTGTTCTGTGACCATGACTGTAAAGGTATTCACAAGCCAAGAGCTAGTAGATGTGAATACTTGGTCCCAACAGGAACACAGGCCAAGCATAGGAGAGCCCATTAGGGACCACATGTGGGTTCAAGTCCTGACTAGGCCTTAGATCTGGTTAGTTTAACTCTCTTGAGCAGCTCCCAGGAGTCTGTAAATACAGGTATTGAGGGAACAACCAAAACTGCAAAGTTGAGTTAGCCCCTGTCACAGGCAGTGAAATTGGACCATAACATGCTTTATCAGCATTTTCTTTCTTTCTTTTTTTTAATTGAATATCTTCTTCATTTACATTGCCAATGGTAAAACCTTTCCCGATTTCTCCCCTCCCCAAAGACCCCCAACCCCTCCTCCTACCCCCTGCCTCCACATATATGCCCCTCTACCCAACACACTCCCTCCCCCCCCCCCCCCCCGGTTTCCCTTTGTTGGGGCCTCTATTGAGCCTTTACCTGACCAAGGACTACTCCTCCCACTGATGCCCAACAAGGCCTCCCTCTGCCACATTTTTGGCTAGAACCATGTGTGCCCCTTGGTTGATGGTTCAGTCCCTGGGAGTCTTGGGGCATCTGGGTGGCCGAAATCATTGTTCTTCCTATGGGACTGTAAACTCCTTCAGCTCCTCTGGACCACCCTCCAGCTCCTCCATTGGGGACCCCATGCTCAGTTCAATAGTTGGTTGCTAGCATCTGACTCTGTATTTGTAAGGCTCTAGCAGAGCCCCTCCGGAGACAACCATGGCATGATCCTTTTGGTATACACTTCTTGTCCATAGTAGTGTTGGGGTTTGGTGACTGTTTATAGGATGAATCCCCAGGTAGGGCAGTCTCTGGGTGGCCTTTACTTCAGACTCTGCTCCACACATTATCTCCCTTATTGCTCCTGTGAGTATTTTGTTCCCTTTCTCAGAGGAACCAAAGCACCCTCACTTAAGTCTACCTTCTTCTTGAGTTTCCTGTGCTAGGTAAATTGTAACTTGTTTTTTGAGTGTTTGGACTAACATCTGCTTATTAGTGAGTGTATATCATGTGCGTTCTTTTGTGACTGGGTTACCTCACTCAGGATGACACTTTCTAGTTCCATCCATTTGCCTAAGAATTTCATGAATTCATTGTTTTTAATAGCTGAATAGTACTCCATTGTGTATATATACCACAGTTTCTGTATCCATTCCTCTGTTGAGGGACATCTGGGTTCTTTCCAGCTTCTGGCTATTATAAATAATGCAGCTATGAACATAGTGGAGCATGTGTCCTTATTATATGTAGGAGCATCTAATGGGTATATGCCCAGGATGGTATAACTGGGTCTGCAGGTAGTACTATGTCTAATTTCCTGAGGTATCACCAAACTGATTTCCAGAGTGGCTACCACTGCCCTATTTCGTCGGATGTGGTAGACCTGCCACATCTGACATGGGGAAGATCCTACTTCCTGATACTCTCTAGAGAACTGGCAGGAGCAGGTTATTCTGTAAGAATCTTCAGTATTTTCAAGCCTACATCTAAAAGGTGACACTGTTTGCTTTGGATATGTAAGAGCGGCCCCTAATGGCAGGAATTGCCACATGTAGAGGGTGAGTGTCTTCTGGGTAGTTTGGGTAGGGCTGTCCAGAGATTCTTGTGTCTTCTTGGCATGGACATTCACTGTCTTTAGGGAAATAGTCAGATGGGACAGAGCTAGGTAGCAACAGCAATTGTTTGATTTTGAGATAAGGTCTCACTGTGAAGCCTTGTTTGGCCTGGAATTCTATCTCTAGACCAGGCTGGCCCAGAACTGAAGAATTCACCTGCCTCTACTTCTGGAGAGCTGGGATTGGGCATGTAGCTCTTGTCTGGGCACAGGAGTGATATTTTGAATTGTACCTATGATCTTTGTGGTCTCAGCGTGGGAGCCTCCTTGTCTCACCAGATCCCTATCAGCTGATTTACCTTTGTCTAAGTAATAGGACAAAACTTTTAGTATCCGGATCTAACCAGACATCTCGGTTGGCTCCAATGCTGTAAGACTAATAGAATTTTTTTTCCTGGAATCCCACATAAGAGAACCTACTGTTGACTGACACTAAAGGTCCAATTCTTCCCACCTCATCCTCAGGGAGTCTCTTAGGAGACCAGAGGACTTGTCCCCAGTTTGTGTCACAGACAGATTGATGAGTAACAGCAGCTCAGAGGTCTCTAGTTGATTATTCCTCAGCTTCAGTCAATTATTGTTTCCTCATAAAGAACTGTCTCTCTCATGGGCATGTGAACTGAGCATGAAAGAGCCAACATCTGGGAAAATGCAAAAGCCTGTTCATAGCTGAAAACAGGGCAGTCCTCAGTAAGGGAGCGCTTGAGCCTGCGCAGGGCCAAATCCACTCCAAAGCTCCCCTCCCCTGCTCTCCAGGCACTTAATGTATCCACCAGGCAGTCAGGATGTTTGTAGGAGGCAAGATGGGGTAAGGCTCCTGAGTGAGTCACACCAGCCTGGCATCACTCAGAAGGATAACAATAGCATCTAACACTCACTTGCAGATGGGTGCCAGACACAGTGCCACATGAGCTACGGATACAAAATAAAATTCTGCTTTCTTTGAACCAATAAGGTTCTGATTCTGAATCTTTAACCCTGCCAGGCTGGGGGGAATTCCCACAACTGCTGTCTTCTTCTATTTTTTCTATTTTATTTTATTTTATTTTATTTTGTTTTATTTTTGAGATAAGGCCTCTCTCTACATAGACTTGGTTGTCCTAGACCAGGCTGCCTTGAAACTGACAGAGATCCACCTGCCTCTGCCTCCCAATAACTTGGATTGAAGATTTAGCCACCATTGCAGACTTGACACCCCTTCTCTAAAGCCTGGTGTACTGAGGCTGTTATCCCCCTCCTGTGCTACCAAGAGATCCACTGCTGGTCCAGCCACACTAACCACATGACCAGGCTTCTCCCTGTCACCTTTGCCTCATGGCATTCCCTTGGGGCTGTTCCTCAATGCTCATCCCCCTCTGAGCCTGAGAATACAGTCAGAAAGCCAGGGGAGGGCTCCCTTACCACATTCCCCAACACATACCTCTACCCTCCCTACCCTACCCTGCTCCAGGACTTTTCTCCACTCTTTCATCTTCAAATTCATTTGTCTTCTCCAGTGGCCCAGTGGGACAATCGGCATCTACTCTGAATCCCTTACAGGAGCTAGGACTAGCCATGAACTTCAGACTGTTTTCTACTTGTCAAAACTCCAGAGACAGGAAGTGCAGAAAGGCCTGTGGCAGCTGAGGTGTGGGAGGAAAACAGTTGTCCTCTTTAGCCTCTCTGAGGCTCTGCATCTGTGGGTTCAATCCACTGTGGACAGGAGAAAACACATTTGTAATGAGCTTATGCAGACTTAAAAAAAAATGATTCCTAAACAATACAGTGTAGCATCTATTTTCATCCTGTTGGATATGAGTGGTCTAGCCGGGCATGTTAGAGTGAATGCTTGCTAGCTCAGTACTTGGAGCTGAGGCAGAAGGATTGTCCTGAGTTAGAGACTGGTATGGGTTACAACTGATCGTTCCATGCTGGCTAGGACTTCACGGCCAGACATTGTTTCCAAAAACCACAACCAGACAGGTTTAAATAAGGAATTAAGATGATTTAAGGTATTTGGGAGAATACATGGTGGATTTGTGTCATGCATACTCGAATACCAGTTGATTTAGGGGGCCCTAGAGCCAGCTCTCAACAAATATGGAGGTAGAATATACAGGGAGAAAGGTATAAATTAATCTTACCAAGGATTATCTCTCTACCCAGGCTTATCTTCACCCCACAAACAAGGTCACAGACTTGGAACTTTACATATCTGCATCAGTGGGAGAAAGTCCCTGTTTTGCCTCAAGAACCATCTCCCTCTTTGAATTATAGGAGAACTAGGGGCTTACATGTCCCCTAGGGTAGCTGACAGAGGAGCCTTGCTTCCTGATTGCCACACGGTGTCACTGTTATAACTTGACCTTGCATACTCCAAACTCAGTTAGTGTCCATCCCTGGCTGGACATGGGTTCCTGAGGGAGGTCAGTCCTGCCTTCCAGGGTGAAGCTAGTTTAATCCAGGTAACACCCCTGCCTGATTCCCATGCCCACCCGGCACAGCTGGCCCAGATGTCTGCATCTTGCCTAGTTCCGAGTCCATCACAGGCCGGAGCCTTTCCCTCCTTAGGTACCAACGACCAAGAATGGTGTCCCTACAACATGCCCTGATCTTGTCATACAACTTTCATAGAATAACTGAGCTATGAGGCCACTATGGAGGAAGCAGGGCAGTAGCCCCAGGGGGGGTGACTCTGGAGAAACCTCTATTCAGGTGGAGCCAGGATTTTTGACTCTGCCACAGAAAAAAAAGTTCAGGATTCAATATGAAGCAAAGTTAGAGTGTAATAAGAAAAAGATTTTAGAATAGATTCAGGGGGCTGGAGAGATGGCTCAGCAGTTAAGACTGCTTACTGCTCTTGCAGAGGAACAGAGTTCAGGTCCCAACATCCATATTGAGAGGCTCACAATTGCCTGTAACTCCATCCCCAAGGAAGCCAGCACTCCAGATTCTGCAGATACATGGATTCACATGCATATACACATACATGTACACATACATTTTAAAAATAATTTTAAAGACTAAGTTAGATTTAAGCACATGTGTTAGAGAAGAAAGATGTTCATGAGAGAGTGTGCACACTCAAGACAGGATTCTCACAGGGGGCAGGTGCATGTGACCGCCTTAACACCAATTATATAGGGAGATGGTGATGGTTTCTGAAGTCATTGTTCACAGGGTTTCATTTATAATTGCTTTTATTTATTGAGGTATGCATCTGCCATGGAACACTTGAGGAGGTCAGGGAACAATTTGTGGCAGCTGATTCTCTCTGACCATGTTGTTCTGGGCAATCAAACTCACTCACGTCACAGGGCTTGGTGGCAAGTGCCTTTACCCGGGGCACCGTCTTCCTGGCTGTATTCATAGTGTTTGTAAGGGACATTTTTGTCATTGTTGTTTTCTTTTCTTTTCCTCTAATGGGAATGAGATTGTAGGGTAGTTCCTCAGACACATTGAAGAGGATTATAGGGTGGTTAAAAAAAAAATACATCAAAAAGACCTCCTTATTATAAGAAGGTCACAAGAAAGGTAAGGCATTTGTTTTGACTATAAACAAGGTTCATAATCATTACTGTTTACAGCCGGCAGGAGTAGGACAGTGACTCTCAAAGGTCAGCCGTGCTTAGGCCTCGAGCATGGTTGCTAGCATTCTCCTCTGAAATCTCTGTAAAAGAGAATATTGTTGGGCGTGATGTCACATGCCTTTAATGCCAGCAGCAGAGGTTCTAGACCTCTGGAGTTGGGGTGAGGGGTTGAAGCCAGCCTGGTCTATATTGTTAAGTTCTAGGCCAGCCTATCATTCTGTCCAGTGTATGTGGGAGACTTCCCTATGATCTCATGACTTGGTGCTACCTGGGGATGAAGAGGAATCGATGAGCCAAAGATGCTAAAGTTGGGAACCAAGAACCCCCAAAGAAACCCGGCAGTCCACTTGTGAGCAACTGTGGAGAAATTAATTAACTTAGACGTGGAGAGGGAAAGACTGTGGAGTGAAGACTGGCTGCGGAGGCTCCTGATCTGGCCTTTATTTAAGCAAGCCCCTGGCAGTAGGGGAGAGTGACAGTTTAATGGGGTGATTATGGCCCCAAATCCTGTGAGGTCCTTACTGTGGTTTCTGTGATTTACACAGTTCTTCTCAGAGAGGCCAGCTCCTCCCTGCATTCTTATTTCAGTGACTCTAAACCATAGTACAGAGCTGAGGACTGGAGCAGGGCGGGGATGCACCAACGGAAACGGACTCTGGTAGGGAGTGGTAGTCCCCGTCTCCCTGGAGAAGATTTACCTGTAATCCTTAGTATCCCAATTTCGCTGTAAACAAATTTGATGGGAACGAGGAGCAGCTGTGGACTGGTTCTTCAGTAGCAGGCAGCACGCAGCACTGTCTTGCCATCCTGTTCCAGCCTGCCATCTCTCCTCTCCGGGCCTCTGCCTGAGGAAGAGAGCCAGCCTCTGTCCTTCTGACTCACTGTTTATGATCTCTGGCCAGAAGGAACCCTGGGCGAGTGGAAGGGAGGCTGGGAGCCTGCCCCTTAGCTGCTGGTTGGAAGCAACCTGACTAAAGGCGGCTGCTCTCTGCCCATCCAGGAGCACCAGGCCGCTGTAGCTTTAAAAGGAGAAAGGGGATTATTATTATTTTTTTTTTTGTCATGAGACAATACCCATTTATTGGGACAGCTGGGAACATAGAGGAGAATGGAAGGCAGAGGAACCTCTCCTATTCTTCCTGTCTGTAGTTAACTACAATCAAAATGTTAGGGTCTCTCATGTTTTTCTGGGATTGCTTTCCAGTTCTGTTCTTGAGTATGAGAAACCTACATTTTTTGCGTGCGCACACGAACACACACACACACTTCACATATATACATTTATGAATACTTTTAAAATAATGGGCTGTTCTTAGAACAGTTTTAGATGTACAGAAATGTTTAGGAGATAGTATAGGGTGCAAAAATGGCTCCCAAGTTAAGAGCAGTGGACGCAAGTTGGGTTCACTCCTATAACTCCAGCTGCAGGGAATCTGATGTCCTCTCCTGGCTCTGTAGACACTGCACTCATGTGACATGTGACACCCCTCCCCAACACATGCATAATTAGAATAAAAGCAAAGGCATGAGTCTCCTTGTCTAAGCTTTTAAAAACAGTGAGGAGGAGGAGGAGGAGGAGAAGGAAGAGGAGGAAGAAGATAGTATGGAAAGTCCCCAGGCACCTTGTTTTCTCCCTCTGTGTGCTCTCTGTTACAGCGAATGCCTTGAGTTCACTGGTGTGTTTCTTCTCATCACCGAGTCATTGCTGGAGGATGATTGTCCCCTGCCATGCATCATCTACACTGAGGTTCACCCTGATGCTCCCACTGTGGGGCTGTGAGACCTGTCCTGCCTTGTTCCTGCAGAACGGTTTCCTGCCATGTATATCCCTCGGGGTTCACCTAGTCACCTCCTCCTCCTCTGTTCCCCATCCTTGATCCTTTCCATCACTGACCTTCCAACAGGATTCCTTATGGTTTCTTCTTGTGTTATTGTTAAATGATAGCTAGGTGTGGTAGCACAGGCCCTTCATTCCAGCTCCTTGAGGCAGGTGGGTCTCTGTGAGTTCAAGACCAGCTTGGGTCTACGTAGAGAGATCCGGGTTAGCAAGCTAGTTTATACAGGGAGAGCCTGCCTCTTTGGGAGGGTGGCAGATGCCTAAACCTGAGGAGTTGGTGAACACTTATACCCCTCCATACCTGTGTGGTCACATCCAAACCTAGAGTGAGAACATATCTATCATCCCAGGATGTTCTCTTTTGTCTCGGTTGAGTTCTTGCCCAAGAGCAAGAGTTCTTCCAACTCCTGTCACCGCTGATTGGTTTCCCTAACTCTTCCTAGAAATGGGATTAAATGGTGTGTGTGGTCGATTTTAATATTCTGCTAAATGTTGATTACTGCATGAAAGTTACCATCTCAATTTCATCTTTTTCAAAAGTGTGTGTCCATGTGCGTGCATGCGTGCATTTAAACCAGAGGATAACTTTTGGGAGTTAGTTCTCTACTTCCACACTGCAGGTTCTGGGAACTCAGGTGCTCAGGCTGGTCAGGGCACTGTTAGCTGCTAAGCCATCTCTCCTGCTCCACCTCCGCCATTTCTAAGCTGTGGTGTTCAGAGTGCTTGCCAGCGTGCCGAGATTGTGTGTGCTCTGAGGTGGAAGCCGAGCTCATCTGAGATCTCTATAGAGCCCAGCTGTCAGTGCTGCGCGTGTTGCTCTAAGCTCCGTCTTTGCCGTATCTCATAAAGTTTTATATTTTTATTCCCATTCAATTAAAGCGTTTCCCATTTCCCCTCTGCTTCACTTCACTTACGGACCATTGAGAAACAAGCTTCTAAACTTCCAGGTGGTTGTGGGTTTTCAGATTTCTGTCTGTTATTGATTTATAATTTAATCCTACTGTAGACAGGTAAATTGTTCATATATCTGAATTATCTTGATTTTATTGAGATACCTTTAGTGCAAATATAATCTTTTTTAAAGGTAATTGTTCTCTTTGTACTTAAAGAGAATGTTAATTTTTAGTAGATATTTTTATATTTATATTAGATATTTAGTAGATACTTTATTTTTAGTAGATATTATTTTTATATAGTATTTGGTTGATAAACTATTTTTTATATTTATATTAGATATTTAGTAGGTATTTTATTTTTAGTAGATATTATTTAAGCCATTGTGATAGCACATGACCCTAGTTTATGCTAAAGAGACAGACAAGAGGATTAGGAATTTAGACCCAAACTGGGCTACCTTTGGGCCAGAGCAGTGCCTCAGAGGGTAAAGGTGTTTGCTTGCTGCCAAGCTTGACAATCTGAGTTGACTCTTCAGAACTCTCATACTTAAAAGAGCTACTCCCTCAAGTTGTCCTTTGACATACCTACACACACACATACACACACTACAGGTAGTATTAAATAAGTGTTGATTAGGTGATGCATGTTGTGATCAGGGTTTAAATATGCAGAATAATTTTCTGCCTACTTGTTCATTGAATTATTGAGAAAGTAGGCAATAGTAGAAGTATCAGACTACAATGTAGCATTTTTCCATGTTTACCCCCTGGTTTTTTTCCCCCACTTGTTTTTGTTTTATGAACAATCATATGTATTGCTAATGTATCACAATCTGCTTCGAAGTGATGTGAGAAGCATTTCTTGTACATTAGTAGGGTCTTGCAAGCATAAACCTTCAGGGGCTGGAGAGATGGCTCCACCCTTAGGAGGACTTGGCTGCTCTTGCAGAGGACCCAGGTTCAGTTCCCTACACCCATACTGTGGCTCACAGCTGCCTGTAGCTCCAGTTCCAGTGGGAATCTGATGCCCTCTTCTGGCGTCCATGGGCACTGCATGCATACAGTGCACAGACATACATGCAGGAATATTCACACACAACATAAAAATAAATCTTAGGGAACACAAGGCACGAACTGCCATTTCTCCCCCTCTGGTCTTTCTTATATTGTCATTTCTTACATTTTATTACTGTGTTAGTTATAAATGTAGAACAATAGATTTTTTTTTACTTCAAACAACCAGTTCCTTTTTTTTAGGATGAGAGAGAGGAGGAAATGGAGGGAGAGAGGGGGAGATGGAGGGAGAAGAGAGGGAGGGACGGGCGGGGGGGGGAGAAAGAGAGAGAGCGAGAGAGAGAGAGAGAATGAGAATATGAATGAATATGAGAATATGAGATAGAGAATATATCATATTCTCTATGTGCATTCTTGCTTAGCATATATGGGGCCTGGGATCAGTCTTGGCATCACAGGGAAAGTGAGAATATAAGGGGGAAGGCTACATGCACAGTGCCCATTGTCTCTTGTTCTTTGGTGTAGGATCTGTTCACCATCTGGAGTTCTTTCCCTTCTGGTAAAGGGCTTTCTTTAACATTTCTTGAAAGATAATCTAGCATGGGAAAGTGGTAGACACCTATAACCCCAGCACTCAGGAGGCAGAGACAGGTGGATTTCTAAGCTCCAGGCCAGCCAGTGTTATACAACAAAACCCTATCTCAAACAATAACAACAACGAAAGCAGCAACAACAACAACAACACAGGGCTGGAGAGATGGCTCAGTGGTTAAGAGCACTGACTGGTCTTCCAGAGATCCTGAGTTCAACTCCCAGCAACCATATGGTGGGTCACAACCATCTGTAATGTGATCTGATGCCCTCTTCTGGTGTGTCTGAAGACAGCTACAGTGTACTCACATACATAAAATAAATAATTCTTTAAAAACAACTACAAAGGGGCTGGAGAGATGGCTCAGCGGTTAAGAGCACCGGCTGCTCTTCCAGAGGACCTGAATTCAATTCCCAGCAACCACATGGTGGCTCACAACCATCTGTGATGGGATCCAATGTCCTCTTCCGGTGTGTCTGAAGACAGCTACAGTGTACTCATATAAAATAAAAATAAAAAAAAAAAAACAACTACAAAAACAAAAAACTCAAAACAATAGTAGTAAATCTATTGGTGCTTCATTTATTCATTCATTCAATTTTATTGATTGATTGATTGAGACAGGGCCGCACTAGGTAACTCTGGCCATCCTGGAACTCACAGAGATCTATCTGCTTCTTCTTCCTGAGTGTTGGAATCAAAAACACTGTATCACCACAACTACCTGGCTAATTCTTTCAGCCTTCACTTGTCTTAAAAATATCCTTATCTTTGTTTTACTGTATTTTAGAAAGATATTTTGTATGAGCAAAGAATTCTCAGTAGGCAATATTTTTCCTCATCAAATGTTAACTCCACTGTATTTCAGCTTACATTACTTTGGTCAAGTTTGCTATTATACTTTGTTTTTTATCTTCAGCTGCTTTAAGATTCATTTATTTTATATATATACATAAATATATATATACATGTGTATACACATACATATATACATATATGTGAATACATATACATGAATATATACATGAATATATACATACATACACACACACACACACACACACACACACACACACTGTTGCTGTCTTCAGACATACCAGAAGAGGGCATCAGATCCCATTACATATGGTTGTAAGCCATCATGTGGTTGCTGGGAATTGAACTCAGTATCTCTGGAAGAGCAACCAGTGCTCTTAATCGCTGAGCCAGCCCATCTTCCCCGCTTTTATTATTTTTCAGTAGCATTAAGCAATTTGATGGTAATATGCCTTGATATAGGTTTTTGCTGTTTCTTGTACATATAGTTGATATTCTTGGCTGTGACATAGGTTTATAATTTAAAATGAAGTTGGAAACTTTTCAGTCTTTATTTCCTCATTTTTTTTTCTTTTATTTACTGTCTTCCTCTGAGGACTCCAGTAATACTTATATTCACCCACTGGCATCTGCCCCACACCTTGTTAATAATGCTAGCCTCAAGCTGGACATGGAGGCACATGCCTTTAAACCTGTACATGCAAGGCAGAGGCAGGTGGATCTCTGTGAATTCGAGGTCAGCCACAGCTACAAAGCAAGTCAGGACAGCCAGGGCTACACAGAGAAACCCTGTCTCAAAAACAAAAAGCAAAGAACAAAAAAATTAATAATAATAATAATAAAATAAATGCTATGCTACTCCTTTAGTTGCTATCCTCCATTTGGACATTTTTAAAATTTATTTATTATTATATGTAAGTACACTGTAGCTGTCTTTAGACACACCAGGAGAGAGCGTCATATCTCGTCACAGATGGTTGTGAGCCACCAGGTGGTTGCTGGGATTTGAACTCAGGATCTTCGGAAGAACAGTCAGTGCTCTTAACTGCTGAGCCATCTCTCCAGCCCCATTTGGACATTTCTATCGCAGCGCCTTCAAGTTCACGAGCCTATTTCTCTGCAGTGTTGAATCTGACGTCCTCAACCCGCTGTTCTTCGCTTTACGCTGCCACTTTCACCCCTGGACATAGGATTTGGGTCTTTTCATACCTTCCATTTCTGTGTTTGGCAGGCTCAGTGGACATTTCGAGTGCAGTTATTTCTGTGATGCCGAGGACTGATCCCAGGCCCCGTATATGCTAAGCAAGCACTCTTCTGCTGGGTCATGTCCCTCACCCCATGCTACCTTTTGTGACCTCTCCTTGGTTGTGTTTTCTTTTCCTTGTGGCGCATCTGTCCCTACTTCTTTGCATGCCAGACATTGTGAGTTTTAAGCTTTTGGGTAGTAGATATTTTTATATTTCTATAAATATTCTTGAACTTTGCTCTGGGACAGTTATTTGGAACAGCTCAATGTTTTCAAATCTTGCTCTGGAAGGTAAGGCCACTGCCATGTTTATGAGCCGGTTAATTTCCCACCATGGAGACAAAACCCTTCTTGGTCCCCTGACAGATGCCCTGTGAGCCATGAACATTCTCCACCCTGGCTGGTGGGAACCAGAACTAGTCCCAGCTCTGTGTGACTCCCAGCTCTGTGTGACTCCCAGCTCTGTGTGACTCCCAGCTCTGTGTGACTCCCAGCTCTGTGGGACTCCCAGCTCTGTGGGACTCTGAGGTTTGTTCCTTGACCATTCAACTGGCATGTATCTAGTCTCAGTTGGTCTCTGTATGGGCACATGCCAATCAGGCCTCTCCTGTTTATTTCTAGAACTTTCTCTTTGTTTAACCCTCTCCTCTATGGTACTCATTCTGCCTGGGAATTCTCTCTCAGTCTCCCTCAACACTTACCCCTTACCCCCATGTCCCCAAGGAAGGGAGATTGTCATCTTTTTTTTTTCTTTGTTTTTTTTGATTTTTGGTTTTTTTGATTTGGGTTTTTTGAGACAGGGTTTCTCTGTGTAGTCCTGGCTGTCCTGGAACTCACTCTGTAAACCAGGCTGGCCTCAAACTCAGAAATCTGCCTGCCTCTGCCTCCCAAGTGCTAGGATTACAGGCGTGTGCCACCACTGCCCGGCTGACTGTTACCTTTATCTACCCCTAGACTCCATGTCATCTCCATGTCACAACAGGACAGCTTTCCTCATCTGAGGGATTACCATCTTTCTCCTTTAGCAGTCATTCCTATTACTCTTCTAATTAGAGAACTCTCTTCTAATTAGAAATCCTTTCTATGACATTCTACAGCTCAGGCACTCTGAAAACATTGAAACGAACTATCCAGTTTCTAAGAAAGAAACTTGGTTTTAAGGTAGAGATGCAGCAAAGCACCTGGTGTTTGTTCTGGAAATAGTGAAGAGATCCTTCTAGGAGGTGGGGCCGAGGCGGGGGGGGCGGGGGGCGGGGGGGGGGGGGAAGGAGAAAGCAAAGCACAAGGGGTGGATGTGCTGGGCAGAAGTCTTGTCTCTTTTCTCTCTAAAAGCTCCTTTGTTTCACATGCATCCATTTGCAGTCCCCTGGGTCTGTTTATGGTCTCAGATGCCAACCCTGACAGCAGTTAATCCTCCCAAGATCAGCCCCGCAGCTGTGGCAGGGGCCTGGGATGTCTTCATGACCTTGATATAAAGCAGCATGGTTCCCAGGAGCGTGGACTCATGGCCCTCCCACTCTCCCACCACATAGATCAGTGACTTATGAGGAGACACATAAGAAAACAGACCAGGGCTTGGCGTTTAGTCTGAAAATATCCCCCAGTCACATTTTGAGCTCAGGACACATGTTCATAAGTGGTACCACATCCAGGGAATACATCAGACTCTCTGAACACTCAGTGGCAGAGATCTTCAGCACCCTTAAAGCAAACAAACGAACAAACAAAAAGAATTTCAGGACTGGAAAGGGTGCACAGGCGCAAAGCATGAGCACTGAAGACCTATCTCAGAATAGACATTGCAAAAGCCGGATGGGTGGTGCATGCTTTTAATTCCAGGGCTGAGACAAGAGGATCTCTGGGACTCACTAGCCAGCCAACTGCTTGGGGAGTACCAGGACAGTGAGAGACACTATCTCAGAACAACTAAAACAAACAAATATACAAACTCTCCCCAAGAAAGCAGAGCCAACCCCCAAGCCAAAACAATAGGAATGGCACCTGAAGACAATTCTCAGGGTTACCTCTGGCCTCACACAAACATGGACACACATATATGTCGCCATTGGTAACCATAGACACACAAACACACATACATGTACACATTGCAGATTATCGGTTGTTCTGAGATACTTCTGCTATAATCCCCTATTTTGTGCTGCATTTCTTGCCACATAAAATTTATTTCAGTAACCCTGAGAGTCCTATTTAAAAAAAAAAAAGCATAGGTCAACAGTACATGTACCACAGTTTCTACAAGATAAAAATAGATTTTTTTTTTCTCTTGTGGTAACAAGATAAAAGAAATCCAATTCTATGAGCAAAACACTCTTTTTCATGAATGACAGGCTGGTGGGGTTGTTTTGCTTTGTTTTTGTTGGAGACAGAGTTTTTCCTTATAGCCTTAGCTATCCTGGAACTAGCTCTGTAGATCAGGCTGGCCTCAAACTTTCAAGAGATCTGCCTGCCTCTGCCTTCTGAGGACTGGTGGGCGGAATTTAATTTAGAATGGATGACATGTTCATTTTTGGATGGACATTTTGCCACATTCCTTGATTTGGGATTATTAGACCTTCAAGGATTTTTCTTTGATATGACTAAAAACAGATGCTGTGGTATAAACGTATCTTTTATTCGCCTGATGCATCCATCCTCTCAGAGGCTGACTGCTTTAGTCTGCCTATCTAGGCCTAGTCCTGGAAGCTTCCAGCCTCCTTACAATCTAATCTAGTCCTAGGATGTTTTCAGCCTCTGAGACTTGCTGCTGAATAAGCTCACCCTTTCTAGTGCTTTCTGAACTCTAGCTGGCTGGTCAACTCAGCTGTTCTGGCTCAAACTCCTCTCCAAGCTGACTGATTCAGTCTGGCTTCTCTCTTGGCCTCATACTAGCTTTGATGTATGTTCTAATCTTCTGGCTCCTTCTCATTCTTGTATAATTGTCCTGGTAAAACTGCCTCCTCCTCTCTCCTTTCTCTCTTGAGCTGCTCTTTCTTAAGTAGCTTCCCTTTCCTCTCTCTTTTCTTTTCTCTCTCTCTTCTTTTTTTTTACTGATTTATTTAGTAATTTTTTCTTTTTTTATTAGATATTTTCTTTATTTACATTTCAAGTGTTATCCCCTTTCCTGGTTTCCCCAGTGAAAACAGCCTATTCCATCCCCTTTCTCCCTGCTCACCAACCCACCCACTCCCACTTCCCTGTCCTGGCATTCCCCTATACTGGGGCATCACACCTTCTCAGAACCAAGGGCCTCTCCTCCCTTTGATGTCCAACAAGGCCATCCTCTGCTCCATATGCATCTGGAGCCATGGGTCCCTCCATGTGTTCTCTTTGGTTGGTGGTTTAGTCCCTGGGAGCTCTAGGGGTACTGGATGGTTCATATTGTTGCTCCTCCTATGGGACTACAAGCTCCTTTAGCTCTTTGGGTCCTTTCTCTAGCTCCTCCATTGGGGACCCTGTGCTCATTCCAATGGTTGGCTGAGAGCATCTACCTCTGTATTTGTCAGGTACTGGCAGAGCCTCTCAGGAGACACCTATAACAGGCTCCAGTCAGCAAGTACTTGTTGGTGTCCACAATAGTGTCCGAGTTTGGTGACTGTATATGGGATGGATCCCCAGGTGTGGCAGTCTCTGGATGGCCTTTGATCTCTGATCCACACTTTGTCTTTGTATCTCCTCCCATGGGTATCTTGTTCTCTCTTCTAAGAAAGACCAAAGTATCCATACTTTGGTCTTCCTTCTTCTTGAGCTTCCTTTGGTCTGTGAATTGTGTCTTGGGTATTCTGAACTTCTGGGCTAATATCCACTTATCAGTGAGTGCATGGCATGAGTGTTCTTTTGTGATTAGGTTACTTCACTCAGGATGATATTTTCTAGTTCTATCCAATTGCCTAAGAATTTCATGAATTCATTGTTTTTAATAGCTGAGTAGTATTCCATTGTGTAAATGTACCACATTTTTTGTATCCATTCCTCTGTTGAGGGACATCTGGGTTCTTTCCCGCTTCTGGATATTATAAATAAGGCTGCTGTGAACACAGTGGAGCATGTGTCCTTATTACATGTTGGAGCATCTTCTGGGTATATGCCCAGGAGAGGTATAGCTAGGTCCTCTGGTAGTATTATGTCCAAATTTTTGAGGAGCTGACAAACTGATTTCCAGATTAGTTGTACCAGATGGAGGAGTATTCCTCTTTCTCCACATCCTCACCAACACCTGCTGTCACCTGAAGTTTTGATCTTAGCCATTCTGACTAGTGTGAGGTTGAATCTCATGGTTGTCTTGATTTACACTTCCCTGATGACTAAGGATGTTGAACATTTCTTTAGGTGCTTCTCAGGCATTTGATATTCCTCAGGTGAACATTCTTTGTTTAGCTCTGTACCCCATTTTTCAATAGGGTTATTTGGTCCTCTGGAGTCTAACTTCTTGAGTTCTTTGTTAATATATTGGATATATCAGGCGTAGGGTTGGTAAAATCTTTTCCCAATTTGTTGGTTGCCGTTTTATC
This sequence comes from Apodemus sylvaticus, assembly GCF_947179515.1. NCBI lineage: Eukaryota > Metazoa > Chordata > Mammalia > Rodentia > Muridae > Apodemus > Apodemus sylvaticus. Next base: position 75,117,579 of record NC_067472.1, on the reverse strand, counting down.
CTATTGACAGTGTCCTTTGCCTTACAGAAGCTTTGTAAATTTATGAGGTACCATTTGTCAGTTCTTGATCTTAGAGCATAAGTTATTGGTGTTCAGTTCAGGAAATTTTCCCCTGTGCCCATGTGCTCGAGGCTCTTCCCCAGTTTCTTTTCTATTAGTTTCAGTGTATCTGGTTTTATGTGGAGGTCCTTGATCCACCTGGACTTGAGATTTGGGGTTTTTTTGGGGGGGGTGATTTTTTTGATTTTTTGATTTTTTGTTTTTTTTCGAGACAGGGTTTCTCTGTATAGCCCTGGCTGTCCTGGAACTCACTCTGTAGACCAGGCTGGCCTCAAACTCAGAGATCCGCCTGCCTCTGCCTCCCAGAGTGCTGGGATTACAGGCATGCACCACCACCGCCTGGCGGACTTGAGCTTTATACAAGGAGATAAGAATGGATCTATTTAAAGAATATATCTAAAAAAAAAAAAAAAAAAAAAAAAAAAAAAAGAGCTGGGCAGTGGTGGTGCATGTCTTTAATCCCAGCACTTGGAGGCAGAGGCAGGTGGATTTCTGAGTTAGAGGCCATCCTGGTCTACAAAGTGAGTTCCAGGACAGCCAGAGCTACACAGAGAAATCCTGTCTCAAAAAAACAAACAAACAAAAAAATGGATCTATTTGCATTCTACTACATGCTGACTGACAGTTGAATCAGCACCATTTGTTTAAAATGCTGTCTTTTTTTCCACTGGATAGTTTTAGCTCCTTTGTCAAAGATCAAGTGGCCACAGGTGTGTGGGTTCATTTCTGGGTCTTCATTTCTATTCCATTGATCTTCCTGCCTCTCTCTGTAGCAATACCATACAGTTTTCATCACTATTGCTCTGTAATATAGCTTGATTATCAGGGATGTTGATTCTACCAGAAGTTCTTTTATTGTTGAGAATAGTTTTTGCTTTCCTGGGTTTTTTGCTATTCCATATGAATTTGCAGTGTTTCTATAACCTAGTAGTCAGAGACTCTTGCCTTACAGATGAAGCAGCTGAGATCCACAAAGGTAAAATACTTTTTAAAATGCTTCTTGCAAAAGTTATGGTGAGGTAGTATGCCCTAGTCCCAGTTCCTCTGTCCACTGGCAGCTCCCATCAGTTAAAGGTGTATAGCAATTAACTTATTACCAGCTATATGGCACAGATGTCTGTAAATGACTTCTACTTATAAATTACTCTAATTAGAAAGATTAAAAGACTTCCCCACAGAACGTCATCACCAGTACTCATGGAATTCCAAAGCTCTTTCTGGAAAAGGAAAGCCAGAGGCAGAGTGGAAGCTCATGAGTTCGAAGAGGGAGTTCTGATCCTGATTCTTGTCCAGAGACTGGGTGCCATAGTTGGGTGGGGATAAGGGATGTTGCTCAGGGCCCTGCATTCTTGCCTTGGGTATCAAGCTAGAGACCATCTTAGCCCTTCTCGGCTCTCCATGAAGACAGATGCTTCTGTCTTGTTCTGCCATGCTCTTTGCTTCCTTTCAACCCCTTCATGATGAGGTGGTGACACCCATCTAATTGGTGAGTTGACATCAGCAGCTCTCACTGGTCCAGTTTTCCCAGGAGCAGAATCTAGTTATTCAGGGCCACTGAGATGTGACTGGTGTGCTGGGACAAGCCCATCCTCCTTGGAACCTTGCGTGCCAGCAGCCTAGTATGGGAAGGGAGGCTGAACAAGAAGTGGTATGAGGGTTGGCTTTACCATCTATTCATCTATCTACCCATTTGTCCATATGTCCATCTACCCAATATCCACACCTATCCATCCCTCCATCCATCCATTGCATCCATCGCATCCATCCATCTATCCATCCACCCACCCATCCATCCACTTATATGCTCATCTATTCTATAGAATATTGTCATATTGAGTATTGTCATATACCATATATTATGAGCACAGTGTTGAAAGTAGGCAAGGATCCAGAGTCCAGGGAGGGAAACTGCCATCAGCCCCATGGATGGTCACTCCACCTAATACTAGATGTCCTTGGGATCCATGGCCAGAGGGACTTCACGGAGATTTCTAGAGAGGATCAGAAAGGCCCCACGATATTAGGTAGCCCTGGACAGGATGGAGCAGGAGATGTCAGAGGCTGGCCCACAGCTGTCAGAAAACCCTACACAGCTGACATTTCTAAGCCAGTGCTCTCTGCCTGTTGCCTGGAGTTGAAAAAGAAGGGCAAGCGTACATGGAAGACTGGTGGGTGTGCCTGTCCCATTGAGAAGCTGGTGGTGTAGACAGGACATACAGAAAACAGCTCTGGAGCCAGGCAGTGCCTTGATCTTGCTTTGCATCAACAGTTCTCTCCCTTCTTCTAACTAGACCCTTTCTGGGAATGTTTTTTCATGTATACAGGAGGGGGGCATCCCCTCTCCCAAGCTGCTGTGTGGATTAAATGAAATTGTAACTTGGAGTGTTTAGCATGGGCTTGCCTTCAATACTCAGTACATGGCAACTCTCCACTGGTGCTAGTTTGCTCTAGTTTGTTAGTTTCAAGGCCAGGGATGCAGGAGCTATATTTACATTGTCCAGTTAGCATCTTTGTATGTGAGCATCACTGTGTGCTTTCAGACCTGTGCATTTAGGAGCCTAGTCGGATATGTTTGTCTGTACTGAGGCAGTGGGGAGCATCTTTTCTGTGACCCTCAATATTTGCTTAGCAAGTTTCTGCTACACTTGGGCCAGCACCCTTAGGTTGCTCCTTTAGGGTGCTATAGGCAGAGTCTGCCCCAGAAAGAAGCTGTGGTCCTTTGTCCTTCTTGATCTCACCCCCAAAGCTAAAAGGCCTCCACTAAGGACACTTGCTTCCCCAACTGATTGTGAACACAGCCTTTTCCCATACATCTCTTTTCAATCTTGAAGCATAAAAGGATTTATGTCAGTCTAATTAATGCAGAACCCTCAATAGACCAGTTCTTAGGATTTCTGCTGCCCTTAGGCAAATCTGCTTCTGGCAAGTGGCTTTAATCTGACTGTTAGTATCGCTTCTGATGGGTAATCAAAGAGATCCCTGATCTGGTCTAATGCTAATAGACCAACCTTGGACTCTTACTCAGAGGGAGTTGTTGTGTGTCCCCGTCTCGGTGGAATTCATTCCTGGTTGCTTAAGAATAAGTTTACAGAGGTGCATCTATCAGCCTGTCTCAGATGGTAATGACTTCAATCATCCTGAAGGGAAGCCTCTGCCAGTCCCTGTAGAAGGCAGCTGTGGAAATGACTTTGTTTCATTTCCAGTGTGATAAAGGGGACTCAGAGGGGGATATATACAGGAACATGCTATTAGTCTCATGCTCTGATAAATTGTTTGGCTCGGTTCACAGGTGGAACATTCTGACCTTGTAACGTCCTTGTTATAAGAAAACACCTCCAGGCAGGGATCACAGCAGTGATGGGAACGGTCCATCGAGGTGCACATCCCGTGTCTGACTCCCTCTGGGTACTTTCCAGAAAGCCAAGTCCAGATACTTTACTCAAACTCAGGACAGTTTTTCACATATGTACCAGTGCTGGTTCAGCTGTCTTCATGTTCTTGGTGACCACATGTACACTGGAGTATATCTTTCACTCTCAGTATTCTCTACCCTGCTTGCTGGCTTTGCTTTGGGGTCAGAAAATGCTAAGTTGCTTGAAATTGTAGCTTACTCCATCTTGGGTCCTCAGGTACCCATCACTCTTCTTATGTGCAAGGCAAAGATGGCTGCCATGGCAACGGGATGTCCATACCTCCCTGAAGGACATAGACGATGTTCCATGCAGAGGTGACTGGCTTGGCAGAGAGGCTGCAAAGGGTGGAGGACAGAGCCTCCTCTCTTCCCTTGGAAGGTTTTGTTCTTTCAGGCCTTGCTCAGAGAGAGTAGGAAGATATCCAACCAAGATGCAGGCTCAGCCTCCCTGTTCTGTGTTCTCATCTGCACATAGCAGGGGCAACGCCCATGGCACCTACTGCTTACTGGGATAATGAGACGGTCCATGCCAAGTGCTGACACCATTCCATCCATTCCTGTTTTTCAACATGTTATTTTGGAAAGGCTGAAACCTCAGAAACATTGAAAAGAAAGGACAATAGATGCCCATTCAGTAGATGCCCACGTGCTTGCTTTATTAGTCTTAGGCTGCCATGATAGACTGCCCTAGCCTGCCAGCTACTCAACAGAAGTATTTTCTCACAGTATTGGCTGCTGGAAGTTCAGGTCGAGGTGCTGTTGGGCCAGTTTCTGGTGAAGCCTCTCTTTCTGGCTTACAGAAACCGTCTTTTCACTGCGTCCTCATGTGGTCCCCCTCTGTGCATACACTCCCCCGCTGTCTCTGTTCCTGTACATAAGGACTCCAGTCCTTCTGGATTAGGCACCAACCCCATGATCTCATTTAACTTTTCTTTCTAATCCCCAAATAGTCATACTGGATTCTAGGGCATCAACACAGATTTGAGGGAACATACAGGTCAGCACATATTTCTAAGGGTTTGTGGGTCATGTGTGTGTGTGTGCCATGTGTGTGCTCATGTATATTTGAATGTGCTCACCATGTGGAGGGTAGAGGTTGGCACTGACTCTTTCTATTGCTTTCCACTTTATTTAATTTTAATTTGTTTTATTAAAATAACATAATTGAAGAAGCATCAGATAACTAGATCTTGTCAGACACAATAAAGACAAAACAAAGTTGACATTCCAAATCATTACAAAACTTGTAGTCCTGGCTTTCTTTTAGACAATGGTGTGACTGGGGACAGGACAGGGCCCACCTTATTGTTCGTTGGACTTGGAACTGCTGGTTTGCTCAGACTGGTCGGCCAGTGAGCCCGAGAGCTGTATGATTCTTACCCCTCTTCCAGTGCTGGGGCTGCACTATAGTTCTGGGCTTGTGTGTGGGTTCTGGAGATCCAGTCAGGTCCTCATGCTTGCTTAGCGAGCAAGCTCCCCACTGAGCCATCGCCCAGCCCTGGTCCTATCCATTTTAATAAGAATACACTCCACCTTGCCACACTGTGTGTCCTGCATGGATGAGAATTGCATGTGTGTTGCCTTGTATGGGAAATTTCCTAGTGGATATGGAGAATAGAAACCTTTTGATGAATGCAGTGTGTCTATAGGTATGTGTGTGTCTGTGTGTGTGTGTGTGTGTGTGTGTGTGTTATCAAAGGTTCCATAAGCTTTCTTTGCTATTCGTTACTCAAGATACCACTAAAACCATGACTTTTTAAAACCCTAGATGGAGCTGGAGAGATAGTTCAGCAGTCAAATGTGCATGCTCTCTTGCAGAGGACCCAAGGTCGGCTCCCCACACCCACATCAAGTGGCTCACTACCACCTAAAACTTTAGCTTCAGGGAATCCAACAACTCTTCTGGCCTCTGTGAGCACTACACACATGCACTTACCCACCCATACACATAACTGAAAATAAAATGTTTAACAATTAAAAGCTTTAGAAAAACTGTATTTCTGTTAACTTTGCTATAAGCAACTTCTCTCCATACTAGGAAATATTTAATCATAGTATATACATAGAATCACAGCTATAAACAAAACAAAATAAAACATACCCTAGAGAAAGAGTATGGGAAACCAGGAAGGGAGGTGACTAGACTGTTGCAAGTTGAAAGCACATAAGGGTGTTTTCATAATTCTGTGTCAGTCATTACATTGTTTGTAAAATTAAAATGTATCTGGGTGTGGTGGTGAGTACCTGTAATCCCAGTACTTGGGAGGTAGAGACAGGAAGATCAGAAATTTAAGGTCAGTCTTAAGATACCGAGTTTCAGCACCTCTGGACTACATGAGACCCTGTCTCAAAACCATAAAAATAAAACAAAAATGTACTTAAAATAGTTAAGAACTGAGCAGCATATTCAAACAGCATGCAGCAATATTGTATCACATTAACTGGGTGTTTGGTAATGCCCTGATTGTCAGCCAAGTTCTCCTCTGTTCTCTGAGTGTGTCATAGTAAGTGCTTTCTCACACACTGCCTGGCTAAGCATATTCAACTGAGGACAGCATGATGTGAAGACATTTCAGCTCTCAGGTGATATATGCTGCTCAGTGGAGAAATTCCATTTCAGTGACGGGTGATTGGGGGATTATGCATCACTGTACCACCATAAATTGTGGAGAACTAACTATTCAAGACTAGTCCTCACCAGGTGTGCTAAGAAATGCCTTTGATCCCAGCACTTGGGAGGCAGAGGCAGATGGATCTCTGTGAGTTTGAGGCCAGCCCGGTCTACAGAGCAAATTCTAGGACAGCCAGAGCTACATATTGAGATCCTTTATCTAAAACAAACAAAACAAACAAAATGACCTTCAACTTCCAATCACAGCTTTCCTAACTTATGCCTTTTCCCCAAACACCAAAGAACCCCAGAACTTGTTCACCTTTGTCATTGTCATTGTCTGTCTGTCTATCTGTCCGTCTATTAAAAAAACTCCCTGGGAAGCTGAGGAAAGTGTTTGTCTGGCAAGAATGAGGGCTGAGTTAAGCACATTTAAAAAACAACAGGATTGTGGTGTATTCTCATACACACACACACACACACATACATACATACACACACATGTGCAGGCATATGTGCACATGAAAAGAAATTTCCTGAATTAAAAAAATATTTTCAATGAATTTTTCCACATTTCCCTGCTCATTACTGACCTGCATGGAAAGCCCTACACCTGGATGTTTGAGACTTCCTGCACTGTTTTTTTTATTCAAGAAGCAAGGGCTTGTAGAATGATTATAGAAGGAGCTGCATGGGGTCAGTACGTTTTTGGTGGAGGCACCTGGTATCCTTGTGGTGTGGGGGTCAGATTGCGGGCATTCTGCCTGGAAGTGGCTCTCTCTGGCATCTTGTGAGAACCAATGAAACGATCATGTTTTCATTGTTGGCAGCACTGGGCTAGGAGGATCCTGCTCTGCTTCTGAAACTGCTGCCAGCCTGGATCCGTACGCTGTGTCCCCAGAGGTGACTGAGCAAGGGGAGCACCCCCAGGAAGCCAGGGGCCCAGAAGCTTCTCTGCCCTGGGAACATCCGTGCCCCTCAGCATCCATGCCCTTCACCAAGGGCTGCTTGGCAAGCTCAGAAGCTGAAGCACCTGATGATGGTACCCTCACAAATCATCTTAGAATGGAACCCTCCCCCGAGATCCCAGGGGATATCTTACTGACTTTTACTCCTGAAGTGGATGGCTCCACACACCACTGGATGGCTGCTAGAACCTCCAGTGCTGAAGGAGACAAAGAGCTGAAGGAAGAGGGACGGAGCTCGTCCTCCAGTTGCACTGGCCAATTGCCAGGAATTTCCCTAGTTCCTCTCCAGGAGCCAAGGACAGAGCTGCTGTATGCAGAGGGTGACAGACCTCGTGATTTTGAGTTCCAAAGGAAAGACGATACGGACGACAGTTCCTCCCCAGAGTCAGCCACTAAAGCCTCTGCTGCCACTCAGCCGGGGATGCAAAACTCAGCTGTCCTTGAGTACCCCCCAAAACTTGAAACCATGATCCCACAAGACTCGGTCCTAAGATCATCAGACAAAGAAAGAGACAGAGCGGAGGTGCTACCTCCATATACAGCCAAGAACTTGAAATTTCTCGGAGGCTGCCATCCTTTTAAAAGCAACTCCGGAGCTGACCCTGGAGTGGGGACAAGCACTGCCTCCGAGGAAAGCTGCCAGCAGAATGTGGAAATGCTTCTGCCATATGCAGAACCTCCCTCAGGCCCACTAGGTCCTACCACAGCACCAGCAGACAGTGGCTCCTGGAAAGAGACTCTGGACACCAGCGATGCTCAGAGCCACCCACACATAGGGACATCAGGAACTGAGCCCCAGAAAGTTGTCTCTGTGGCAGCAGCCAGCCAGCTGGATGGGAGCTTGCGTCTGAGTGCCGAGGCCCCTCCATTCACCAGAACAGAGGAAACACATACAGCTTCAAGTCTCACTGCACATCCAGCTGCTTGGAATAAAGTTGCCTCAGAAGAAGCCACGGAGACTGTTTCTGAGACGAAGATGTCAGTTTCTGCAGATCTGGCCACCACAAAACAGATGGTTACAGGGGTGGTGGAACTGAAGCCAACATCAAATCTTAAAACACAAGACCAACCAGAAGGGAGCCTCCAGAGGATTCCTGCACCTTTCTTGCAGGGGCAAAATGATACAGCCCAAGAAGGGCTGTTGCTGCCAACTTTCTCACATGGGGTTTCAAGTGAAAGTTCTAGAAGGTCAGTGGGACCATCTGATGATCCCAAGGCTCCCACAAATACTGAAAATAGGGTTGTGCCCAGAGAGGAAAGCACATCACATGGAAACAACCCTGAGGGACAGCAAGAAGCCACCAGAGCCCTTACTGGTGCAGAATCTGGGAACCATGATGAAGAGAAGTCTCAAGCCTTTCAGGGCAAGCCCCATCTGGAGACTGAGAAGGATAAGGTTTCAAAGCCACACAGTAACACAGAGAACAAAATCGTTCCCAGCTCAGATTTAATTCAGCCACTTAGACAGGAGGTTGCTGGCCATAAGGATGGGTCCCACTCTGGCTCAGCAGAGGTAGTGGGGCAGGTGGTTGCTGAGTCCCATGTGATTGACACAGCTACCTCTCTGCACAAACTCCATGAGGAAGACCCCATCCCGTCCTCAGCATCGGATGGGACTGGTGAGCACTTTCTTCCCCAAGAAGCCATCTGGGAAAGTTCAAGATCGCAGACCAAATGCCCCATCATGCTTCAGGACAGGGGAGGATTGGCAGCAACAGAGTCACTTCCTGCTTTAGAATCTGAGAAAGCAGATTTCCTGCCTGCTACAGCTGTGGAAGATGGACCCAAAGCCGGGGAGATGGAGGATATATTGGAATTAAAGAATAGCCACCCACCCTCGCAACAGCCCTACAGCTGTGATGGGGAAGGCTTGCTGATGTTGCCAGGCCAACCTTGTGGGGTGGAGAAGGTTGAACCTGGACAGGAAGTCCATGCTGATGCGTCATCTCCCTGCAATGGGAAAGACTCAACAATAGACCACGGACTTACTATGCTCCGTCTGGAACAAGATTGTCAGGGAAAACTGTCCTGCCCAGAGGACAGCCTCCCACCACCTTCAAAGAACCCTCTCCAGCTAGACCCAGAAGCATCCATCTCTGCTATTCTCTGTGACAAGGACCAATCATCTACAAATGGGCAAAGGGCTTGTCTAAGTGGCCCAGGTCTGAAGAAGCAGAGTACAGATCCTTCCCCAATCCTGGTGCCTGAAAATGGGAAGCCTTGGGCAGATGTGAGCTTGCCCACTCAAGGAAGAAAGGAACAGGAGCTGGAACCTCCCTCCAAAGGCAGCCCATGCGATACTCCAAGTTCATCACCCAAGGATACAGTTCTGGGAGGGGCACCGTCAGAGATGTCAGAACTGTCAACCCCACTGGGACAAGAGTTGCCTGCACTAGGGGGAAATGAGCAAGAGGGCACAGGCAGAAGCAGTCAGCCCTCGGAGAGCCTGCCTCCCGCAGCAGCCACCTCTCTTATAGGAAACTTGGGTGGAAAGGATAGTTCCTGTATTGGGCAGGGGCTGAGCAAGTCTCAACAGGAGCTGGATGATGCTTTGAAAACAGGTAGGCAGCGTGAAGAAGCACGTTGTGGGGACTCGGGCATTTCTGAAGCCAGTGACGTACTGCCTCTGCCTCAGGGCTTGGATAAGACCGAGACAGCAAGTAGAAACATAGCGGAGGCCCCACCCTGTCCACCTGACTCTGTAGCACTCCTGGATACAGCACACTGCTCTCCAGACCCAGTGTCTACCAGTCCCAGAGTCACAACGACCCAGAATGCCCTAGTGAGTGAGACCTGTGATGAGAGCCAGAAAGAGTCGGCCCCACAGCTGGAAATGGAGCAGATGGCCACCTTGGGTTCAGAAGCACAGAGTCCTCTTGGAAGTTTCCGGAGAGCAGAGGAACAAGATGGTGAAGGTGGCTCTGTGGAGGGGAATGCTGAGGCCAGTGCCGGAGACCCTGGGATGAAGCAGGCTTCAGAGGCCCCAGAAGCTGCTCTGAGTAATGGCTTCTCACAGACCGACCAGAGCCTCACCTCCACTCTGAATGAGCCATGCCAACTGGCACAGCTTGAGCCCAGCTGCGGGGATGCTTCGCTGCCAGCTGGAGAATCGGATGGGATTCCCAGAAGTAGCGTGGATGTTCTGACACGCCACACCGTTGACACGCCGGCTCAGCCGCCTGAAGGGACTGTGCCTGACACTCCTTACCTGCACATCAGTGGTGCTGCCAGGAAGGAGGCAGAGGATGACAGCACGAGGGCTGTTTTCTCTGAGGACCCCGGAGCACCTCAGCGAAGTCCTGTAAAGGAGCCTCCACCTGCTGTGGAAAACGACATCCCTGAAAAGACACCTGACTCCTTCACCACAGTCTTGCAACCAGGAACTGCAGGTGGGGAAATCTCTGTAGCAGGGCATGGTCATGGTATCCCCCAAGCTGGACCCCCTGAGGGGCATGTGAGTCTCATGCCTTACCTGAACAGAGACGAGCAGATAGCAAGGGAGACGCATGTGGCTGCTGCTTCAGAAGCAAACGGCAGGCCCTCTGAGCTTGCAGCATGCCCTGCCAGTGAGGAAGCAGCAGGAGAGACAGAGGGTGACAGGGAGAGGGCAGTAGAGCTTACCCCGGATCTGAGGGTTGTTACATCAGGTGGTGAGGGTGCAAGCTCCAAGCAGACCAGCATAACAGCGGGGCTTTCTGACTTTAGGGAGCACATCACCAAGATTTTTGAGCAGTCTGTACTTGGAGTCGTAGCTGCTGATCGGCCCCACAGTATGCCTAGTAAAAAGTCCGAAGTTCCCAGGAGTGTGCTGTTTGGGGGTCCTGATGTCTCACTAAACTCAGAGAAGCTTCTAGATGTGGCGCGCGGAGCATCTGCTGCCCCTCTCCCTGTACCTCCTGCAGGACTCCAGGTGGAAAAGAAGCAAGAGTCAGCTGTTGAGGCTGAGGGTTCTCATCCAGTTCCCCAGGATCCAGCACCACAGAAACTGGCGGTGGGTCTGGTAGAGACAGCCTTGGAGGAGAGCAGGTCAGGGACCGTTGTTGAAGGAGAGGGGACTGGAGAGCCTGGCCAGGGAGCTTGGGCTCACTCCCAGCAGGCAAATAGCAGGCAGGAATTAGCAGTGGGTCTTCCCTGTTCGGCAGCTGTTCAGGGGGCAGCAGAGGAAAGAGCTCCTGGCTTCCCTGAGGCTCCCCAGAGCCATAGAGATGCAGCCGAGGCTTCTGCTCAAGGTGACAAAAGTCATTCTGTTAAAGAGCATCTGGAAACATTGCCCAGCAATGGTCAACACAGAGAAGATGGTGCCCAGGACCCGACTCACACCAAGGGTCCGAGTAATCTGTCAAGATCCACCAGTGCCGTGGATGGCTCCTGTCCTGGAAGTGATTTGAATGCGCCTGAATCAAACAGCGAGCCCCAGATCCCTTCCACACTTGGGAGTGAAAGACATATTGAAACTGCTGTCAGTACTGCAGATGTGCAAAATGTGCTGGGCAACCAGGATGCCCCCAAAATATTGGCTGGAGAAGTGTTGACTGCTCCCCTGGATCCTAGCAAAATGGCAGGAGCTGCTGAGGAAGCAGAAGGTGACATCACACGGAGCAGGGCTGAGACGTGGGCATGTGTGTCTGGTGACCTCCTTGAAACAGGTACTACAAGGATGCTTCCTGGAGTGGCAGGTGACTCAGCACAGCCTGGGAGCTGTCAGGACTCAGGATGCTCCAGCAGGGCTCAGGTGATGGAGGACACAGCCACCCTTCAAGGGGTTGAATACCAGCAGGCCAAGGAACTGCTGGGCCCTCAACTCCCTGCTCCTGCAGAACCTGGGAAGACGAGCATCTCTTCCCTTCCAGAGCCTGATGAAAGCAAAGATGAGAAGCTGCACCTCTTGGTTCCAGAAGAACTCCTCACTGACAGGTACTTGGGCGCAATGCCATAGATCCCTATCCTCATGTTAAGTGAATCAAACCGATGGGTGATTTTCAGGAGCCCAGTTTCCTGTATAGAAAGGGTTAAGTGGCCCCATTTACCCTCTCTGGATGTGCGAGGATCCAGAAAAGTGTGGGAAGGGGTGGTTGGAGACATGGGAGCTATTTGGATCACATGCCTTGTTCCTTTCCTTGTGCTTTAATTCATCTAAAACCACTGGAAAAGTGTGAAGCGTTGACTGGCTGTGCGTGGTTGGGTGATAGGCTGCAGGCAGTCATGTTTTCTGGAGTGCAGACACAGCTGCTTTCAAACGTGGAATCGTTTAGTTAGAAGGGCCCTATGTGATTCAAAGCAGCTCCAAGCTCCTAGCTGCCTAAAGCTTCCTTCTCTTCTTTCTAAAGATGTCGGTGTGGTGGCCACTGAGTCCCTATTGGGAAATGTGCTTTTTAACATAGGACTTTGGCTCTCTCCAACTCTCTGATCCTAGCAACCACTTTCTTTCCTCATCTCAGAAAGAGCCCAGGGCCTGGCTCCGCCACTTCCCCTTCAGTTCCCAAGACATATGCTCCAAAAGGCTTTCCAGGTGAGGCCAGAAATCTGAGAGGGGCAAAAATGTCAGTGACACAAAGCCTGTGGCCCCTTCCTTAGACAGATACGCCGTTGACTTCATGAAGGATAGTAGTGTTTGTCTGTTTGAGAGTGTCTCACGTAGCCCAGGCTAGCCTCGAATCCATCAAGCTGAGGATGACTGACTTCCTGATCCTCTGCCTCCACTTCCCAAGTGCTGGGGTTGTAGACACGCTCCACCAGACTAGGCTGAGAGCAGATTTTCTGCGTGTGCTGTTATACATGAGAGGAAGCCAGGGGTGGTGAGACACACCTGTAGTCCCAACATTTAGGAGCTGAGGCAGGAGAATCACATTTAAGATCCTGTCTCAAGTGTATGGGGAAGTGGGGCAGATAATCATTGCTACCCTCTGTGCACTTCAGTAATGCAGTTCTGAAGTAATGACTCAGAGCAGCAGGACTAGCAGAAGAGATGCTTTCATACCTGAGCTTTTACCTTTAACAACAAAACAACTCCACTAAGCTGTAATCCACACATTTAATTCACTCATTTAAAGTCTACATACATATACCCCACACAAGACACACACATACACACACACAGTACAAGTCTTAGTGTGCCTAGAGTTCTATGATAAAAGTCATGATCAATTGCAGAACTGTCACACACCCCCAAACATCACTCCCTACTCCCTTGTGTCCTTGGCATGGTCGCACACTAATCTAGTGTGATCCCTTTTGAGGCTAATAGGTCAACACTGGTTTAATCTCTGAAGTAAGAGTCACAATGGAAGCCATACTCCACAGAGATCTTCAGACAAGGAGGGTGGATGACAAATGGAGCCGTGCCATTCAAACCTGTCCCCTTGCTCTTTATCCCAAGTGGTCTTGCAGAAGCTGCATTCTTTTTTTTTTTTTAATTTATTGTTATATGTAAGTACATTGTAGCTGTCTTCAGACACACCAGAAGAGGGCATCTGATCTCATTACGGATGGTTGTGAGCCACCATGTGGTTACTGGGATTTGAACTCAGGACCTTTGGAAGAGCAGTCGGTGCTCTTAACCTCTGAGCCATCTCTCCCGCCCCAGAAGCTGCATTCTTAAGGGACAAGGGCATTGTGGACATGGCATGGTGAATATGCTTTGCTGAATACCTAGACCTTTGGTTGTTGAAGTGTTCTCTCTCTCTCTCTCTCTCTCTCTCTCTCTCTCTCTCTCTCTCTCTCTCTCTCTCTCTCTCGTGTGTGTGTGTGTGTGTGTGTGTGTGTGTGTGAGAGAGAGAGAGAGAGAGAGAGAGAGAGAGAGAATGTGTGTTAAGAGTCTAAATTAGTACCTGTGTCGTGTCTCCTACCAACAGCTGTGGGTGTTTTGCAAATTATTTGATTCATATTTTCACATGCTGAAAGAATGCATGGTCACCTGTTTTTCGAGTCTCAACATTCCCCCAGCTCCCAGCTGCTTCTGCTGCCCCACATGGATGACTCCTGTGATACTGGGCCAGCACATGTGGCCTGAGCTGTCCAAACAGATTTTATGTGAACCACCTCCTGCAGCACTCACAGGCATGTGCCTCTTGCATTCCAACTTTAGGTGTAGGAAAAATATCTATGTAGCTAGGAAGTCTCTTCTGCACTACAAGTCTGTACTGATGCCTTCCACAGATTTTTTTTTTTTTTTTTGGATTTGGTTTTTTGGATTTGGTTTTTTGGAGACAGGGTTTCTCTGTATAGCCCTGGCTGTCCTGGAACTCACTCCATAGACCAGGCTGGCCTCAAACTCAAAAATCCGCCTGCCTCTGCCTCCCAGAGTGCTGGGATTACAGGTGTGTACCACCACCGCCCAGCATCCACAGACATTTTATCATCTTCCTGGGGACGCTCGGAGCCAGGCCTAGAGGAGTCCCATAAATAGTTCGTGACTCAGTGTTTAAATCACTTCAGAATTTAAAATAGTATTTTCTGAGTAAATACTAGAAATTAGGGTGTTTTTTTTCCCCTACCACATTTGTAAAGTATGGAGAGAGCTGGGGAGGCGGCTCCATGGTTAAGAGCTTATACTACTGTTCTTACACAGGACCTGAGTTCTGTTCCCAGAACACACCTCTGGCAGCAACTAGCAACCACCTGTAATTCAAGCTCCAAGGGCACCTGTATTCACACTCACATACCCAGCCACTTACATACATATAATTAAAAGTAAAAATAAGTCTTAAGGAAAAAAGTACAATTACCTTGGCAGTGCTGGCACATGCCTTTAATGCCAGCACTTGGGAGAGAGAGACAGGTATCCGTGAATTTGGGGACTGGTCTACAGAGTGAGTTCCAAGACAGGCAAGGCTGCACAGTTGTTACTGTTATTTAGAATTGTAGAATACTTTCACCCATTGAAATATTTAGGCATTTTTTCCTCTGCCATCAAGATTCTTTACAAGTCTTAGTGGTCAGCACAGAAGGATTGATCCCAGTATTCACAGCCACAGGATCTCAGGTGCTGTCATGTCCTTCTATTGAGACTTTTACATGATCTAGAGCTTCCTGGTCCAAAGCTGCCATCTACTATGTGATGTGTGAATGTGTGTGTATATGTGTGCTTAAGGTAGCACACACCTGATGTTGATGATTTAGTATTTTCAAAAAGGAGAGTACAAAATATATTGTTAATTGCTTTTATGCTGCTTACCTGTGAGATGATAATATCTAGAATTTTGGGAGTGTCAAAATGTGTTGTAAAATTTAGCCTTGTTTATTTTTTTTTTATTTTTATTTTTTTGCCAAGGTCAGAGTGTACATGACTGGGGCAATGGGTATAGCATGTAAAGGTCAAACCCAGCATCTGTCCCTGGGAGAGGGTTAGTGGATGCAAATAGAAGCTGTGTGGTAAAGGTTAAGGCCAAGACCATTCTCTGCTCCTCACTGGTTATGCAGAAAACCTCAGTTTGTCTCTAGGGTAGTAATGAGGGCAGGCATGGCTCCTTCACCAGAGGGTCAGGGAAATCGCTGATTCAGCAGCCGCTCTAGCGCACCCTGGCACTTGGTGGGTGAGGCTCCTCTGGTTTTGTGATAGGCTTTCCTAGTGTGATGAGTTCAGCCACCAAACGTCACCAAACAGCAGTGTGGAGATGACTTCTGCGATCTTTATATGTGTGCCAGAGTTGAGAATCTAATGTGCCAATTTCTGTTCTCCAAAAATGAATTTTTTTTTGCAAGCTAAAATATATTGGGTGGAAGCTATGCTCACCACTATATCATCAATACTAAAAGACACCATCACTCCATCACCCTAAGATAACATAATGACTGAGAATAAACATAACATAATGGCGAATGAACACTTTCTCCCCCCCACCCCCAGTCCATATCCCACAGTGATCTTACCCGACACCAGCTAACATTTTTGGGATGGCTTTTCACTGGGATGCGTTGTGTATCTTTGTGTGTGTGTGTGTGTGTCCATTGTACTTCAGCGTCAAAAAAATGTTTCAAGTTGTATGTTCAATCAAACCCAAATTTCTACTCCCCTGTTAGGAGGTCAAGGACGTTGATCCCACAGAATCTATTGAATTAAAACATCTTGCTGATGGTAGCACTTATCATCTTCAATATCTTAGACAAGTACTCACCCCCTGAGCTACTGAGAGTCAGGGGACAGTCCTATCCTCAGTAACTGAGAAGAGTATATTTTGACTTATATCAAAAGGGTGAGTTGAAAACCAATCTTACATAGCCATGTAGAAGTCGATGCTGTCATATATATGACATATATATATGATCTATGTATGTATGTATGTATGCATGGGTGGGTCTACCTATTTATGTATTTATGTATCTATTTACCTTCCTATCTATATATCATCTATCTATCTATGTATTATGTATATATGTATGTATCTATTATCTATCTACCTACCTGGCATTTATCTGTCTGTCTATCTATCAATCAACTTATTTATCTGTCTCAGAGCTTACAATATCCAGTTGGCACTGTTGGTGACAAGCTACAGTTTGTATCTTTTCAGTCATGGTCACTCATTCTGAGAAGCCAGCTCAGATGAAGTATTTGCAGAGTATTTCTGGACATTGTGTAATCCTGATCTGGCTAGAAGCCTGGGACCTGATGTCAGAGACAGTTTATGTTGAGAACTGATTTGATATCACTGTTGTGGATTATCTTCTATGCTAGTGGAATAGCTAGAATTTGGTATTTTGATTATAAATGTTTAGGCAAGAGGTTTTGGATCAGTCGTGGACACTGCTCCACATCCTACAAATTTTTATTTAAAGTAGAGGCAGTGTCTTCAGTTCCATGTGGGACAGTGGTCAGCCAGTCATCCTGCCCAATTATTAGTGCTTTTTCTTTTTGAGATGGGATCTCACTGTGTAGCCCTGCTGACCTGGAACTGATATATGTAGACCAGGATGGCCTTGAACTCACAGAGATCTACTTGTCTTTGGTCTCTGGAGTGCTGAGATTAAAGGTGTACACTACCACACCTGGTTCAATTATTAGTGAATTTTAAGAGAATCAAAACATGTTCCTGAATACTTAGGCTTTCTGTGGAGATCTAGGCTACTCACAAAGGGCAGCCGGGTTGAAAAGTTGAAAGAAATAAGAGACAGCTGGCTGCTTGCCAAGGAAGCCCTGGCAGAACCTAAAAGCCACACGGAGCAACTTTGACTCTTCCCTCCCACGCCATCTTCCCACACGGTCTCTGATTCTTCCTTCTCTCATACCATCTAAAATTACAAGCAGTGACACCAGGTTTTCAAGTTAAGAATAAGGTTAGAGGATGCCACAGCTGTGCAGATTAAGGAAAAGGAAAAAAAGTTTCCCAACACAGTTTCCTCAGCAAAGAGAGCAATGAGAGTACTTACTTATGCATACATGCACCCACCCACGCACCACGCACGCGCCCACCCACCCACGCACACACGCACCCACGCACCCACGCATGCACGTTGAGTCTCCTAGCTTTGCTTTTAGAGCAATATTCTTCCAACACAATAGACTGGTTGGAAGATAAAATAACACCTTCCTGGTTGGAGTGAGGTGCTTTGAAGACAAGGCCTGGTATGCAGTGGGAACTTTTCACGGGAGCCCAGCCTGTCTCTAGTCACGTGCCTCTGTTGCTATCTCCGCACTCACCCCGTTCCACCCACAAGGAGCTCTTCCATGGACTTTGAACCCAGATCAAAATGTATTTAGGAAACCAGAGACAGCAGGCGGGCTGGGTTGGTGTTGCAGCAGCCCCTCAGTCACTGGGAGCAGTACCGTAAAAGAGTCCAGAAGCCCTTTAACATGGAGCTTCATGCTCTGCGGCATTTGCGTTTCCTAATGAAAACCAATTTCCTAAGAGATGAATCTGTTTATTGAAAAGGTGCCGAGTCTCTTTATGAGCTGCCCAGTCTCCTCAGAGGCTGAGGTGGAAACACCCTTGACTAACAGCTCTTTCCTCTCTGTAGTCCTTCTGTTGTGGCCTCTGCCCACAGTACACCTGGTCCCAGTGCAGAGATGACCGTTCCTTCACTGGAAAGTCCAGAGCTGGTCTCAGTGACAGGTGGCCATTTTCCAAACTGTGTGTGGCTCTCCTTGCGACCCTTCATTCTTGTCGACAGGGGACGCTGCATGCAGGCTTGACTTAGGAGGAAGGCTTGGGAAATGGATGTTTAATACGCTACCTTGTTAATGCTGGAATAAAATTGGGAGCATTCTTGTTGGGCCTCATATTAATAGGAGGAAACAGAGGCTCCAAATAGGGAAAGCCTGGAGCCTAGAGCTAGAACTGGCTTCCGGCCACTTTAACATCTAATATGGTGTTCCTCTTGCACGCACGGGCAGGGCCTACAGCTCAGGACTCCCTGCCACTAGCACCCACCTCAATACCCTCTAGACCTTCCAGAGTAGACTGCATGGCTAGGATCTAGAGTAGGACACATGTAGACTTGGATATTGGCTGAGTTCAAGTTCTGTGACCCCAAGAATTGTTGTAACCCTTTCTGAACCTGTTTACTTACTATACCACAGGGACCCACACAGAACTGTGGTATGGTTAGAATGAATCGAGACATTGTGTCAGTGACAGCTGAGGTTAAGTTCTTTCACCCATTTCCCTCTCAGCACAGAAGTATCTTCATACCTAGCTTGGCCCCTGTGTGTCTCCTCAACCCATAGTGAGGCTCTGTGTGCCCCTCTGTTTTTAAGAAGAGAAATGGAGGCTCCAGTATGTAACCTTGTCAGAGAGCCAGGACTGGAACCTTTCTTCTAGGAAAGATCTGGAGATTTCAAGTGTATATTTGAAAATGAATTTTGGGGGAGGTAAGAGTCTTTGAATCAGCATGCCCATTGACGCCTTCTGCAGTGGTAGAATGTTCGTATCTCTCCCACCCGATACAGTAGCCACTAGATTTGTGTGCTTTTTGTGTAATAAGGCTAGTTGGGAGCTGAAGAGATGGCTCAGTGGTTGAGAGCACTTGCTGGGTTGGTTTCCAGCAGCCGTGTGATAGCTCACAACCATCTGTAACTCCAGTTCCATGGGGTTTGATTCCCTCTTCCATCTTTAGTGGGGTACCAGGCATGTCCCCAAGGCATATACATACACGCAGGCAAAACAGTCATCCACACAAAGTAAATACATCTTTAAAAATTTGAGGCTAGATTTTTTTTTCTCCCTCCCTCCTCTCCTTTTCCCTCCTTCTCCCTCCCCTTTCTCCCTCTTATTTCTTCCCCTTCTCTCTGTACCTTGCCCTCCCCACACTCCACACCCCATGGTGACTGTCCTAGCCTCCTTTCTTGGGTCCAGTGACTTTGCCCAAGAATTCAATAAACATGCCTTTAATATATTCTAAGAGGAGGAGGAGGAAGAAAAGCAAAAAACTGAGGCTAGTGTCAACAAGGACCCAAATTGTTAGCTTAGCTTAATGGGGTTGGAGGCTTCTATCTGGGGCAGCCCAAACAGAGTCCATAGCGTTACCACACCTGTAAGCAGGAGAGGATTCTGGGAGTGAAGCTCTGGCAATGGCAATCTCTCACACCTGCTGGTGCTCTGGTGTTAGATTCTTCCTCCCCACCGCCCCTTCCCTCCCACTGCCTAGCTCTGTGAGTGGTGAAAACCAGAGCCTGAGCCACGTCTCACCCTGGGAGTGTCTGAGGTAGAGTCTGAGGTGTGTTTATGGCACCACTGTCTGCTCACATGGACCAGCAGGAACTGTCCTGACGCACTGATCCGAGAAGTGTGCTGGGCCTGAGACCCTGGCTTTGCTTGCTGACCACACACTCAGGCCTGCAGACCTGCTTGTCTCTGAACTGTCAGCGTGGCAAGGCAGCCTCAGGCCATCTGGGAAGCTGGCACCAAACAGGAGCCCTCTCTGCCTCTCTAAGTGGCTAGATCTGCCAGGGGGCTTCTTGCTGGTTCTAGGGAGATCCAGAATGGGCAGAGGTGCATTAGTTAATGTTTCTGTGGTGTTCTTGTCCTGAGACACTGGCAGGGTCAGAGGAAGGCTTAGTGTGTGAGCTCATCGGGGTGTGTGTGTGTGTGTGTGTGTCAGTGTCCTGATGTTAACTTTGTTTGCTTTTTCTTCTCTGCCTGCTTCCACTTCTCTCTCCCTCCCTCCATCTCTTTGTCCCTCCCTACCTTTTTCCTTCCCTCCCTCTTTCCCTCCCTTCCTCCTCTCCAGGGTCCCAACCTTTCAGCATTCACTGTGTACCCCAGACTCCTCCCAAACCCGTGGGAATCCTACCACCTCAGCCCTGCAGCTTCTCAAATTACAAAAGTGATCCACCATGCCCTTTCTTTTTCTTTCTTTCTTTCTTTCTTTCTTTTTTTTTTTTTAATACTTCTCAGTTATCTGGTGTTAAATACTTTAGCAGCCCATGCAGTCACACGTACACATTTGTTTGCAGAGAAGGCACTGGAACAGGTCTGGTTACTGCTTTGTTTAATGTCTTTTATTTTTCAAGGCCAATGTGAGGGGGTTGGGATCAGAATATCGAATGGGCACAGCAATTGTTTGCAGAGTGGGCTAGAAGGCACTCTGGGGCCTGGTGGCTCCGGTCACCACTGACTTTTTAGGCCGGGTTCCTCATCTCTTGAGAAGAATAGTAAGACACTGCAGGCGCTCCAGATAAGCAGAGCGAGTGCAGGGGAAGGTAGAGGGGCTTTGGAAGACATCAGCAAGCTTAGCTCCCACTTTCTGTCCCCAGCCCTCATGTTAGGCTGTGACCTGTCTGGAATACACCAAATCTCGATTTTGCAGGTGAACAGGACTGATTGTTTCACT
The DNA here is from genome assembly GCF_947179515.1 of Apodemus sylvaticus. NCBI lineage: Eukaryota > Metazoa > Chordata > Mammalia > Rodentia > Muridae > Apodemus > Apodemus sylvaticus. The sequence goes on along the minus strand of NC_067472.1, from coordinate 75,096,761 downwards.
TGGTAAGAAAGGAGCAAGCCACAAGCCACACTGCCCATCGTCAGCTCACAGCAAATAGCCACAGTCGCTGTAACAGAGCAGAGTCCATCAGCTCCCGCAGGCCCCAGAGTGCCTTCTAGCCCACTCTGCAAACAATTGCTGTGCCCATTCGATATTCTGATCCCAACCCCCTCACATTGGCCTTGAAAAATAAAAGAACCTGACAAGAACCCTGAGCTGTGAGCGTCTGTGGACAGTGGCATTCCCATAGCCAGCTCGACAGTTATCTAGTGAGTGTATACCAGGCTGCAAGCTGGCATGGAGAAGCCAGCATCTGTCTCATCTGGGAAGCACTGGGATGGGCATTCAGGGTACTCTGGGCACAGGCCCCTCCCCTTGGAAGGATGTGGGGTAGAGAGGGCACAGGCAAGTTGTCTCACTGAAGCTGGTCTCTCCGGTGTATGTGGTTTGCTCATGCCTTGCCAAGGTCTCAGCTGAGAAGTCAGCCTGTCTGGTCCCCAGGTGCCCTCTCCAAGGGATAGCACATCCTCCACCTGCCCGAGCCGCAGTGACCTTAGGTACAGGTTGGAAAGTTGGATGGCAGAGTCCTCAGTTCTTGGTCTAGTCATGGCAACACAGACAGTGGTGGGTCTTGGCCTCTAGCCAAAAGGATGTGCCCCATTCCTATCTCTTAAGGAAATTGGGCTTGCAGGGCCTGGATCTTGGTTACCTAGCACCTGATACTCTGTGTGACTCCCTAAGTTTACTGAATAATTAAATGCAACCAGCTATCAGGCAAATTTGGGGTCAGACCAGACTTCAGAGGCAGCCAGTCTCTTCAACATTGCACAAGTTCTTGAGGACTGTTTCCTCATCTGGAGCAATGTGTAATACTTGTGACCTCAGAGAACTACTATGGAGATTATATAAAAATAAACATATATTGGGGCTAGTAAGATGGATCAGAGGGTTAAGTGCTGGTTGCTAAACCTAAGGCCTAAACCCAAATGGCCCAAGGAGAGAACCAACAACTGCAAGCTATCCCACGATCTCCACACATACATAATAAATGAATAAAACATAATAAAAATAGCACAAATAAATATCCCATCAGAGTTCCTGTGTGACCCTGTAAGCACCTAAATATCAGGGGTTGGCTTCATTAATATTTTTTTTTAAAAGAAAGTACACTGTAGGTGTCTTCAGACACCCCAGAAGAGGGCATCAGATCTCATTATAGATGGTTGTGAGCCACCATGTGGTTGCTAGGATTTGAACTCAGGATCTTTGGAAGAACAGTCAGTACTCTTAACTGCTGAGCCATCTCTCCAGCCCAATAGTATTTTATCATCATTATCAACATCACCACCACCACCACCACCATCACCATCATCATCATCATAGTCGTCATCATAGTTTGGATTGGTGATGATATTAAGGTGCATATGTAAGTAGTAGAGACTGTATTTTTACACAGTTGCCAGAGGGAACTTGCTGAAGTTCACATACATCTGCACTACATTCCTTGGCACATGCCAGTTCCCTCCCACTCCCCCAACTCCCCCATCCTGTAGCCACAGCCTTCAGTGTTGCAATAGCTTATTGGCGGCAAGGTCAAACCATCTGACACTCTTGGAGAAAGCACTCTCTTGCTTGGGGAAACCAGGACTTTGGGGTTAACCTCTCACCAAGAGCGGCTGCAGAAGGCTGCAAGCTAACATTAGTGGGCGAGCAGGGGCGTGGCCATGGGAAGTGTGCCCTGAGTTCCTTAGCCATTTTGGCAGGCTCCTCAGGACTGCCAGCCCACCCAGGCCTCCTAGAGAGTGGGCAGTGGAAAGTGTCTGGCCCTGCTGCCTGCTGGACACCTGGCAAGGTGGGTAGTAAATACTCAATATCCGGAGCTGGCAGACAGGACTTGGGGGAGGGTGGGGATGCCTGAGCTTGAGATCTCAGACATAGGTCAGACTGCCTTATCAGGCCTCCTATGGAGGGTATCTTGAAGCCTGGTTCCTGTGACTGACAGTAAAGATTTGCAATGGACATCACTTAAGAACTGGCTCAGCCATTCACACTAAAGCTAGATGAATCTCCGGGGACCTTTAGCTTCAATTTAAGATAAGAGGCCTGAAACCCAGAGAGGGTATATGACCTCTCTGAGCCTTTCAGGGTACCACTTATCCAACTGTCATTGGAGGGGACTCTTTAGCCTCAGCCCCGCTGGCACTGCAGCAAGAAGTCCACTCCTTTGCAAACTCAGGGAGCACCCTCAGGGAGGACCATAGGAGCTGATGTTCTGGATTGTGTTCTGGAGGGACCGGTAGTTTATCCAAGGTAATCTTGACCTTGGATATTGTCCACGGAAGCTGCTCCTGCAGGATCACTCTGACTTTTTGTAAAATAAGTAGGCTGGAGTTTCCATGCTGTGCAGCCGGCTTTCCTTTGCTATGTCTAGATGCTTTTGGGGGAGAAGACTGAAGGCAAACAGTACTGGGACACTGGCAGATTCTCTAATTTACAGCGATGTGGGGAATATGTGGAATGTCGACAAGGGAGGAGAGTCTTGCCTTAGAGCCCACGAGGGAGATGAGCGGCTGAAACCTGAGCTTCATGTCCTGCCTGGCAAGTCTGCAGGCAGTCCACTGAGGAAACCTCAGAGGAGAGGGCTGTCTGGGTCAAGTTTCTCTGTGAGCAGTGGGGCCGCGCATCCCTAGGAGATCCTGTGCTGTTTCTCAAAGGTCATTGCAGGCCTTGGTTTGGTTTTGCCTGAAGATGAGAAAGATCTTAGAAACCGCCAGGCTCTGCCTAGAACCAGTGCTGATACTTTAGCTTCCTGTCTCCCTGTCTGTGGAGGGGACTCTGGTCAAATGGGCCCAGGTGGGGGAAATCTATGCTTTTGGAATGTTTTTCCCTTTGCATTTTGGATGTTGGAGCCAGGGATGATACAAATGGGGAAAGTGGCCATTGGCTTTAAAGCAAGATCACTTAAGCTTAAGCAAGCAAGGCCACTGATGTCCTTTCTTCTTCTTCTTTTTTTTTTTTTTTTTTTTTTTTTTTTTTTTTTTTTTTTTTTTTTTTGAGACAGGGTTTCTCTGTATAGCCCTGGCTGTCCTGGAACTCACTCTGTAGACCAGGCTGGCCTCAAACTCAGAAATCCGCCTGCCTCTGCCTCTCAGAGTGCTGGGCTTACAGGCGTGCACCACCACCACTCGGCATGATGTCCTTTCTTCTAAGTCCCTTTGTTAGAACAGTGAGGAGAAATGCAAAAGTGCAGAGGTAGGTTCACATTCGAAGGCACTCACTTGAAAGCTGGAGCCCCAGTGAATCTGAGACAGTGGCCAGAGCCTCGTGTGTATGTGTATATGTGTGTGTATGTGTGTGTGTGTGAGAGAGAGAGAGAGACAGAGAGACAGAGACAGAGACAAAAAGAGAGAGAATATGTGGTGTATGTGTGTGAGATATATATGTGTGTGTATGGTTGCGTGTGGTGGTTGTGTGTGGTGGTTGTGGTGGTAATGGTGGTGGTGGTTGTGTGTGTGTGGTGATGGCAGTGGCGGCGGCAGTGGTGGTGGCTGCGGTGGTGGTGGTGGTGGCGGTGGTGGTAGTGGTGGTGGTGGCAGTGGTGGTGGTTGTGTGTGGTGGTGGCGGTGGTGGTGGTTGTGTGTGTGTGTGGTGGTGGTGGTAGTTGTGTGTGGTGGTGGTTGTGTGTGGTGGTGGTGTGTGGTGGTGTGGTGTGTGGTGGTGTGTGGTGGTGTGTGGTGGTGGTGGTGGTGGTTGTGTGTGTGTGGTGGTGGTGGTGGTGGTAGTGGTTGTGAGTGTGTGGTGGTGGTGGTGGTAGTGGTTGTGAGTGTGTGGTGGTAGTTGTGTGTGGTGGTGGTTGTGTGTGGTGGTGGTGGTGGTGGTGGTGGTGGCGGTGGTTGTGTGTGTGTGGTGGTGGTGGTGGTTGTGTGTGTGTGGTGGTGGTGGTGGTAGTGGTTGTACGTGTGTGGTGGTGGTTGTGTGTGGTGGTGGTTGTGTGTGGTGGTGGTGGCGGTGGTGGTGGCGGTGGTGGTGGTGGTGGTTGTGTGTGTGTGGTGGTGGTGGTAGTTGTGTGTGGTGGTGGTGGTAGTTGTGTGTGGTGGTGGTTGTGTGTGGTGGTGGTGGCAGTGGTGGTGGTGGTGGTGGTGGTGGTTGTGTGTGGTGGTGGTGGTGGTGGTTGTGTGTGGTGGTGGTTGTGTGTGTGTGGTGGTGGTGGTAGTAGTGGTTGTGCGTGTATGGTGGTAGTGGTGGTGGTGGTTGTGTGTGGTGGTGGTGGTGGCGGTGGTGGTGGTTGTGTGTGGTGGTGGTGGTGGTGGTGGTTGTGTGTGGTGGTGGTTGTGTGTGGTGTATATGCGGAGATGGAGACAGAGGAAGACACTGGACGTCCTCCATCACTCCATCTTATTCCTTTGAGACAGGCTCTCTCCCTGAACTGGAAGCTCACAGTCCTCCCTTTTTCAGCTAGGCTGGCAGCCAGCAAGACCTAGAGATCTTCCTGTCTTTGCCTCCCGCAGTGCTGGGTTCACAGACACGCGTGGGCCGACCTGGCTTGTTATATGGGGGACTGGGGTGCAAACTGGTCCTTATGGCTGCACAGCAAGTGCTTTAAGTGATATCAAGGCCTCTCTCCATCCCGATGCACGCAGACTTTCCAGACCCTTCTGCACATCCCATCCCTGTTCCTGGGACTGGAGGGGACCGCACTGTGCTTTAAGATAGTAGACGCTTGACAGATGAGGCTCCTGTGAAGCCTTCCTACTTTTCCAGTTACCCAGAATCCCATTAGTCTTTGCCCAAGGAGGGAGAGGCTTTTCTGTAGCCTGGCTCCAATTTGAAGACAGAACAGCTGTGCTATGGTTGTTGACTGGCCTTTTATCCTCTGCCAAAGAGCTTGGATGTTTTGAGGTAGACAGACTTAGGTTCAAGTCTTGTCACTTACTAATGTTAGGAGAGTTGTCTCTTAGTCTCTTCTGGTCTGTTCCCTCAACTAGAAGATGGGTATAAAATTGGTACCTACCTCATGAGGACTCAGTGTCATGGGGTATGAGAAGGGCTTGCTCAGCACGGGCCCAGTCATGAGCTCTGTGGATATCTGTCACTGTGGGAGACTATGGGGAGGGGGTAAGGACCATGCTGGGGCCCCTAATCTCTAGTATAATGAATTACACACAGTAGGCCCTCACCAGATGCTTGTAGAACGGTGTGTCTTGCTGGAAGATACAGGTGTGTCTGGATCTTCTATCAAGAAGACAACCTGTTGGCCAGGCTAGTTCAACAGAGTCGTCACAGTTAGAAGCCATTCACTCTCTTACCCAGCCATTCACACTTCTGACACATGGGGCTTAGTCTGAGCACTCTGGGCAAAGTCCCTCACTTTTTGCACTGCTGACATTTTGGGCTCTAACAGTCGTGAGAGGCTCTCTTAGTCATAGAAGGACGGTAGTGGTATTAGATTAGTTCCATCCCCCAAGTTATGACAGGCGATAATAATGTTTCTCAGGGCCTAGGGAAACATCAAGCTCTGAGTCAGCATGAGACCTAAGTTTGATTCCCAGCACCCGTGTCAATCCAGCACCAGGAAGGCAAAGATAGGTTGATAATCCAGATTCCTACTGCTGACTGGCCAGCCAGATGAGCCTAATTGGTGACCCCTGGGCCCAAAACACTGTGGACAAGGCTGGGGAAATGGTCAAGTGATTAAAAGCATTTACTCCTTTTCCAAGGAACCCAAATTCAGTTCCTAACATCCATATCGGATGGCCTGAAACCACCTATTAGTTCAGTTCCAAGAGGATCTGCTGCCTCTGGCTTCCAAGGTCACCTGCACTCATGTGCACATACCCACACACATACATATACACATATTAAAAATCATAAGAATAGCTGGGTAGTGGTGGTGCACGCCTTTAGTCCCAGCTCTTGGAGGCAGAGGCAGGCGGATCTCTGACAACAAGGCTTGCCCGGTCTACAGAGTGAGTTCTCGGACACCCAAGACTATACAAAGAAACCTATCTCAAAATTACCAAATTAATTACTACTAATAACAAACTTAAAATGTACAAGGTAGTCAGCCCCTGGGGAACAATACCTGAGGTTGACCTTTGGTCTCTACGTGCACATACCTGCACATATATGTGACTATTCTCCAAAAGGCTCTGAGGGGGCAAATTGCTCCCTACAGAGCCACAGGTGAAGGTTTTGAGGCCTAAGACGTGGCTCCTTAGATTAGGAGTATCTCCTGGAAGTTTGTTGAAATTCCGTGTCCCAGGCACTGCCTCAGATCTGCTCAACCAGACTGGCAAGTGTGTTTTAGCAAGGTATTCAGTGACTTCTCACCCACAGAACACTGTTTGCTAATCATGTGTCACCCTTATCTTTGCTGCACACTGACATATGCCAGGGAACTCTGAAAAGTGCAGATGGCAAGGGCTGGGGACACAGCTCTTTGATACTGTATTTGTCTAGCAAGCCCAAAGCCTTGGGGAGGGGGGAACCACCAAAATCCAAGGATGATGCCTACCTCCCAGCCCCAGGGTCTCTGATTTAACTGCCACAGTGTATGTAGGACATGGAAGACTTTTAAGTGTTCCACTTGTATCCATCCAATAGTCTTTAGACGTCTGTTGTTTAGTAGAAGGTGAGATGTATGTAGAACCACTATGGAGAATGCATTGAAGTGTCCCTCACTTCAGTCCTGCCCAGTCCTTGAAACTCTGCTGTTGTCCCTCAGATGTTTCCTTTCCCATCCTTGCCCTGATGTCACATGGGCATATGATTCTGCTTTCTGAAGAAAGCTTTTTATCTGCCAATGAAAACAGTATGGCTTCGGCCTTCTATTTAGTCAAAGGTGTGTTTAAAGTTTAGGCTGGGTTGAGTTCATGAACAAGAGTACCTTGACCCCATGGCAGCCGGGGTCAGCACCTCAGTTCTAACCCATGCTGGAGCAGAACAGGTAGGAGGTGAATGGTGCCCACAGGGAAATCCAGGGACCACAGCTAGAACTTTCAGACAGATTGTTGCCATCGAGGGCATCTCTCTGTGTATTTTGGGTTTGAGGCGGCATTTCATCTTAACATGGGCGGAGGCAATAGCTGAATTGTTAGAAGGCCTGAAGAAATCTGTCTCTCTGCCGTACAACCCAGTGTTGCCGTGTGGCAGTTGAGGAATGTGCCTTGTTGCTTGCCAACACTTCAGGGAATGTGAGGCCTTAGAAGCCCAAGCAGTGATTCTTTCTGGAGGAAGTAAATAAAAGTTCCATCAAGCACTGTGTTCTGAGCATGAGGACTGCACCCTTATGGCATGGTCCTGGGTTGGTTACAATCGCCTCCTTTCCAGGTTTGCAGAATATACAGGAAAGTTACAAATATCCCTTTGTTCCTGTGGGTTGGGGAGGAATTTGGGTTTTGCAGACATATAGCCATCTTCCGTGTGTGGCCCTGTAACATCATTGCCCCCCTAGCCTAGTTCCTCCTATGTCTACTGAGTGTCATGGCCGTGCCTGCCACAGGCTCACTGTGACAATGAAAGGGGAAAAGAGGCCTAACTACCCCCAAAGACTGTTGGTTACATGGTGCTCAGAGCTCACCTGGCATCTGGTCCAGGAAGATGCCTCTGCCAGCAGAGTTCTTGCTGTGTAAGCATAAAGACCCAAGTTGGAATTTCCATTACTCATGTAGAAGTCAGGCATGTTACCTCATGCGGGAGTGTGGAGACAGGTCAGTCCCTGCAGGTTGCTGGCCAGCCAGTCTAGCCTAACACATGAATTTTAAGTTCAGTGAGAGACCCCGAGTCATAAAATATGGAGAGTGACTGAGTAAGACACTTGACATTGACTTCTGGCCTCTATACATACACACACATACATGTACACACACACACACATACATGTACACACACATGTACACACACATGTACACACACACATACATGTACACACACACATACAGGCTTACCCGATATATAGCGTTTTTGAAGGGAGAGAAGATTTGCTTTGGCCTATGGTTCCAGGAGATTCCATCATTGTGGGGAATACATAACAGCAGGCAGAGAAGGCACAGCGGCCGGAGCAGGAGGCTGGCTTATCATACCACATTCACACTTAGGAAGCGGAGGGTAAACAGGAAGTGGGACCCAGCTTCTAAACTTCAGGATGTAGTCATTCCCAGTGACTCACTTCCTCCAAGGAAGCTGCATCTCCTTGAAGACTCAAACCTTTGTAGATGGTACCCCAGCCTTTGAGGTTTCAGTATGTGATTGGCAGCCTCCTTGCCGTAAGCCTGTGGCGAAGGAGTGGATTATGGTAAAACACAGGATGGAACAAAGCTGCTCACTTCATAGCTAAGTAACTTGCTTGTTAGAAATGGTGCCGCAGAGGGTTGGGGACAGGGAAAAAATATGCAGAGACACACTGATGCTACTGAGGGCTGGTCCCACAAAGCCCCCATCCACTTCACAAAGTCAAACGCATTCTGTTTGCCTCTAAGAGGTGTCAGTGTCTTGAGGGTCCCATTAGTGCTCAGATAACCATAGTTTTTGATTGTTTAAATTTAACGTTATATGCATTGGAGTAAGGGTGTCAGATCCCCTGAAACTGGAGTTATAAGCAGTTGTGAGCTGCCATGTGGGTACTGGGAATTGAACTCCAGCCCTCTGGAAGAAGAGCTAGTGTTCTTAGCCACTGGGCCTTCTCTCTAGCCCCCTCCCCCAAAACCACATGTAAAGTCTCCTTTAAGATCCAAGGTACTTCTTGGTTAACTAGGCCATATCAATGCCTTATTTCTCCTGTGTTGGTTAGCTCTCTATTGCTATATAATGTACAGTCCCAGAGGGGGAGGCCACATGCTGGGCAAGGTAGGTGGGTGGCAGGCAGCTGGAGCAGGAAACCGACTATTTACATTTTATCTGTTCACAGGAAGCAAAGAAACACAAACACCATTCTTAAAGTAGAGACTTCTATTGTCTCTATGGTTTTCTCTAACTGATTATTAGCGGGGAGGGCACTGGGAAATCCTAAAGCAACTCCAGCCAGTTATCTGAAACTCAGGGAAGATCAGATCGGGAGATCTCCCCACACCCAGTCCATGCCGTGTGTCAGGCATCCCCATCCCAGGCTGCTGGGCTGAGCACAGAAGCAAGCCCTGATGCATACAGCTTCAATCCTAGTGTACTGCAGGTGCCAGTGGACGGTGGAACTCCATCAGTGGACGGTGGAACTCCGTCAGTGCTCCCCTTCAGTGGAACAGAGCATATGCTGTCTGACCTTTGTGAAGGCCCAAACCTGAGGCCTGTGAGTCTTTAGAAAGATTTCGCTGAAAGTCGGGGTCCCCATTCTAAGTACTCCCTTGCATTCATTAGCTTATCAGATAGACTTCATGTTGGACTTTCAGCCTCTAGCAAGGAGTGAGTGTGTTCTTTATGGAGGCTTAGTCTCTATTCTGCATTCCGTGTTTCCTGTCAGTTATAGTTGACCTCCCATGTTTCCTGATACAGGCCTCATCACTAGGATTTCTGTGACATTGCTACCTTAGGGTAGGAGTATGGTGACCAAGGAACAGCCTTTGGTCCAATGGGGAAAGAGCAAGTTCTGGGATAGAGTGGAGTTTCTCTCCAGCCTCTTGCAAGATCTTCTTAAGAGCACTCCCAGGTTTCACCCTCCTGCCTCTCCACTTGCAACAGAGCCTGTCTTTCCAGGGAGGGTCCTGTCTTCAACAGCTTTATGTCCCCATGGGTACTTGGAGTGGTGAGTGCCGGTGCTCCTCGATTTAATCAGTTAATAGTAATTTCTGTGTCGGCCTCGTCAAGAGTGCATGTTTCTAGCCTGCCTTCCATCCACATTCTCACAGGCTCATCCCTCCTCAGCCCACAGACAGCAGTGTTGCCACAGCAGAGAATTAACAGAAATGCAACACAAACAGCCAGGCCATTTGTATTCCAGAAGACTCCACCCCTCCCCCATTCCTTGTCCCTCTTGCATTTAGAAGGACTTCTGAGGTTAAACTGGGCTCTCTGGGGCACATGGGTAGTGAACACTAATCCCCTTATCTTAAGGTCAGATGCTTTTATCCTGTTTCCACCTGCAACTATAACTTACTTTCTTTTCTGTTGCTGTCTTGTGATAAAGTATCCTGACCCAAAGCAACTCAGCAGAGGAAGGGTTAACTTCATCTTACAATTCCAGGACACACTCCATCAATGTGTGAGCTAGTCACACCGCATCCATAGTCAGGGGGAGACAAACGTGGATTCAACTTGCTCATGCAGTACTGGCTAGTCATCCTTATTCTTCCACAGTCCAGTGCCCCAAACCAGGAACTGGCATCACCCACAAAGGCCTGGGTCTTTGTACATGACTTAACTGTCTAAATAATTCCCCTATGTACACGCCCACAGGCCGACTTGATCTGGATAGTTCATCAGTTGAGATGCTTCTCTGGTGATTTCCAGGTTGTGTCCCCTGACAGTTAACCAGAAAGCACATCCGTGTTTACAAAACATAGTCATAGACTGGGGGTGGGAGAAAAATGTGAATACCCTTGGGGGAGGGGAGATGCTGCATGCTCATGTCCAAGAACCACAGAACTGTCCTCTGTCATGAAGGTCCTGTAGTTGTCACCTGGGAAAGAGGGTTTCACATGGGAAAGGCCTGTCACCCCAAGGACATCTTTGCCTAGATGGAGGATTCAGACTCCCAGGCTAGCTGGTGGAAATGTTCTCACCCCCCCCCCCCCCGGGAGGGAGAGCAGCTGGTTCTGGACTGTATAAAAAAGCCACTAAGGAGCATTTGTCTGAGATTTCTGTCTCCAGTTCCTGCCTTGAATTCCTTGGCTTCCCTCAATAATGGATTGGGTGTTTTTGTTTGTTTCTTTTTTCCAATACAGGGCTTTTCTGTGTGATAGCCCTGGCTGTCCTAGGAAATCACTTTGTAGACCAGGCTATCTACAAACTTCAAACTCACAGAGATCCACCTGCCTCTGCCTTCTGAGTGCTGGGATTAAAGGCATGCACCACCACTGCCAGGCTCAATGATGAATTGTTAAGTGTAAATTGATGTAAACCCTTTCCTCTCACAGTTGCTTTTGGTCAGTGTTTCATCGAAGCAACAGGAAATCAAACTAGGGCGCCTCACCAATGGCTGGTGCTACAGATATGCAAATCAGTAGATTGGGGTTCTAGTTTGAGAAATGATCACAATAATACGGTACCGATGTGCGCATGACAAGCAAACAAGCCAAGAATTTACTAAGTGGTCCTCAGAATGTGACTCTTAGAAATGCTTTAAAAAAAAAATACAGTACATATTTTTGTGGCAGCATAATCTACAAATCTAGGGAATTCTTACCTGGGGCTCTCCGACCTAGGGCATGTTTCTTTAAGGGGAAGAAAGGAAGTGTCAAGTCACCATGAGTCTCCTGCCCTTTGGTCTCTGCGTCTATAAAATATAGCAATGTTTTCGTTGACACAAACCTTAAAATAGGAAGCCTGACACCCACATATAGCCACACTCTCTTCTCAAGTGGGGTCCAGCGGCAGAAATTTCCAGAGGAAAAGGTGTGGTGTGGGCAGGTAAGTACTACTTGTCTGGAGGAGGCGATGTAAGTGAAAGAGCTCGTTTTAGACCCTAAAAGGAAAAAAAAATCTCTAAACCAAATAAAAACGTACACAGTCTCTAGAAATTACGCCTGCTTCCGAGGTTGCAACAGCTAAAGAGCAGGATGGACAGCAGCTGTGTGAAGTTTACTGAAAGTTTCTGTGGCTAAGCGTCTGTCCGGAAGGCAGGCAGGCAGAAGGCAAGGCCAGAGTGTGGTTTCAGGTAGTGTCTTGCCCCCACCCACCTCCAACTTCTTGCTTAGGTTTCTCCAGCCAGCAGGCAGGAACCAACCCCGCCCCAGCTCTGGGCTCCAATCCTTCCTTCACGTGGCCACGCATAGGGGAAAAGCGCCTGGAAAAAGGACTCCCAACAGTAACAAGTTGTTGTGACTCAAAAACTCCTGGAAGAAGTCTGCGGAACGGGAGCGTTTGGGTGCGGCCGTGTCCCCGGCACCCTAGCCTGAGGGTGCGCTCCGGTGGGGCCCCTGGGTGCGTGTGGGCGCGCCGGGCAGCACATTCCTGGCCGGGGAGGAGAGCGCGGCGGGCGCCCCTGCGAGCAGCTGGCTGCACTGGCCCCGAGCGCTCGGAGCTGGGGGAGGAGCCTGGCCCGGTCGCCGGCGCTCTCCCAGTCATTGGCCTTTTGTGCTACAACTTTTCCCGAGCCCTTCGGGGAGCCCGTGCCCGCCCCGCGCCGTTGCCCCGGGAAAGTTTGCTTTTCCTGGGTCCTGCCGCGTGGGGACCGCGCCAGGCTCGGAGGACTCAGCCTGTCCGAGGCGGGGGACTCTGGCGGTTGTGTCCCGGGAGGAAGGCGGCTACGTGAGGGCCAGCCCTGATCATCCCGGGTAAGTGCGCAGTGGCCACTGCGGGCACACGTGGGGTCAGGAAGGAGACACAGGACCCCAAGACCTTGGCCGCCAGACAAAGCCGTGCTACAAGGGGTTGCGAAGCTCCTTTGAGAAGCTTTTCTAAGAGGGACTTGTGTCCAGTCTGAAAGTAGCAAAGTACACATTGTGATCCTTGCTGGCAGCGGCATTTATCTGTCAGGGAACTGGCGGAACCCAAGCGTCTTTCCTGGAGGCTGGTTCCCCCGAGTGGGCCACCAGGAGTCAGCTCCTGTGGGCGGAGTGTTGGGGGTCCTCCAGGTTTGGGGAGAGGAGGTTATCTCTGACCAGGGGCTACCTCTTGCCATCTCTGCCGGGCTCTTTTTCCTAGTCGTGCTGGTTATGCGGGGTCTCTTGGGGGACATCTTTGGCCGTCACATTGATGAAGTGTGGATGAGTCTTAAAGATCTGCACAGGATTTCCTCCGAGTTTGAGACTTTTAAATTCTCGAGCACTTACGTCAGCGGGGCCGAGCGCACTTCTGGGCTCCAGGGCGGCACGTGACCCAGCTGAGCTTCCCTCTAGGCGTCCTTTGCCTCAGCTAAGCTGCCACAGGGTTGGTTCCCTTACTTTGGGTGTTTTGCACAGACAGCTTCAGAAGAGCTGTGGTTGTCTAGGAACACTCCCCCTGTTTACCTGCTGTTTTCCTTTATCCAGCGTTGGCCTTTCCTTAAAAAGTGGCGACTTGACACAGTTGTTGTCTTCTGGTGTCAAATGGAGAGAGAAATTTGTGGTAGCTGATAGAAACGGAACAGAAACACGGGTGGAGATAGACGCCCACTGAAGAGGAGGGGAGAGGAAGGGGCTTGCTGAGTGGGTTTACACGTACCCTGTGGTTGCCCCAGGTCCCCACTGAACAGTCTGGGGAAAACTGAGGGTCCTAGGGCAGACTGCTATTTGTTTAATCCCAGAGGAAAGTGCAGTTCTCTTATGAGGCAGAGAGAGCTCTCCATTCATTTCTCTGATTCCCTGTAGGATGGCCACATTTAAAAAGAGGCCACACTTTCTTTTATATGGAGCAATGACTTTGGCTGGTTTTCATCCACTCAGATCCACATGTTGATTTCAGAAGTGAGTCCCAACTTTTGGGCTGACAGTTTGAATTTAGAAGGGAGACTAGGGCTGGCTGTGCTGCAAAGTAAGTGGAAGGAGTCTCTTTTCTTCACAGGCCCAGCCCTGTCCTGGGCATTTTTCTCCAAGGAGACGTGGAGCAGGAAATAATCCAGCAGCTGCCCACCTATACAGTCACTAGGGTGGTTTCAGTCTCTCGGCCTCCTCCTCTTCCTGATGCTACTCAAACGTTAGGTCCCAAGCTGGGTGCAGCAGTGCTGGGTGCCTGTAATCACAGCTCCTTGGCATAGTATGTTGAGTCAGCCAGCATTTAAGACCCGTCTTAAAAGAAAGTTCTGAAGTTAGCTCAAGCCTGGGAGTACATCCATGGAGTATGGCATGTTTCTTTCCAGTTGGTCATATGTGGGCATCTTTGCTTACGGAAGTCTGAAGGTCAGTTCTTGGGCCTCAGTGAAACCTAGATAGAATTAGTCCCTATTCTCTGTTGTCAGTGCTTGGGCTCTTTAAACTGGAAGGACGCTTTAAGATCAAGGTTTCCTGTAACAGGAAGAAGGAGTGTCACTGGAGTGCAGGGTCTCATTCAGGGTCACATTTCAAAGTGGGGCTCCAATCCAGGACCCCAAACACATGACCCGGTCGTGTGGGTGCCTCAGCACAGGCAGCCTCTGGTTTTATTTGGTATTGCATTGATGTTGTTTGTTTGTTGTTTCTATGGAGACTGACTCTGCATGAGGAAAAGAAACATTGAGCATCTAGTTTACAGAACCACTTTGATAAAAACTGACTGGGTCCTGGGGTGGGGGGTGGTTGATGGCAGTTGAATGACTTCAAGACTGCAAGGTCATATGTGTGCGTGCATGTGCGTGTGTTTGTGTGTGTGTGCATGCATATGTATGTCAGGGGGGTTGGGGGTGACAGAGAAAGAGAGTGGGGAGAGCAGGTGCATCTATATCTTAAGCAGACTTTGATTGGGGTCAGAATCCCTTGGAAGGGATATCCAGAAACACAGAAGGATATTTCTGGTTGCCTTGGAGACCAAGTGCACTCTAGGCATCTGGTGTTTGAGGGTCAGGGGCACTGTGCAAGGGACAGGCCTGCATAACCGGGAATCGCTACTCCAAGCACCAGTAGTGACCCGAGTGGAGGACTCTGCAAAGGTCACAGGAATTTGAGAGATACTTTTTTAGGAGGATGAGTTAAAGAACCTACCTGGGGCAGCCAGGTTCTAAGCTGTGGCTTCAGATGAGGCTGGCAGACAAGGAGAGCTTAGTGGAGCGCATCGGCGGGCACGTGTGGCCACAGATGTGTGTTTTCCTGGGATTCAGTCCCTCAGCCCAGAACACAGTCCTTGGATCATCATGGTTGGGTCTGGTTGACTCTGCACCCGCCCACAGACAGAAGGTTTGAGAGGTTGGCAGAGTCAGTGGCTGAGGTTGTCCAGAGGAGCAAATCTAAGAAAGAGAAGGCTCACAGCTGGGTCACCAGGTCTCTCCCATTGTGACCAAGGTCTGTGAAACCCAGCCTGAGGATAGATCCTTTTCTGCCTCTGCCCGAGTGAGGCCACAGTCCTTGGTTTATGTTAACAATCATTTCCACAGTGACTCCCTGGGATGACAAAACAGCTCACAGATTATGAAATAATTTGAGAGAAATGAGAGGCATGAAAACAAAGACCCAGGGAAACAAAAGTTTGCAAGGCAGGGCCTCTAAAATTAGAGCAATGGTCTCCAGCAAACATAGTGATTGACTGTGGTGGAGGTCTCATTCTGGACATGAGGGTGGGGCTCAGTGCCGGCCCCCTCCCCCTCTCTCCTGTGCACTGTGTTACAGGGTTTCAGCTTCTCTTCTAGCTAATGGATTCAGGCGTGCCAGTTAAGAGAAAGCAAAGTTCTCAAGACTCATTTCCCCTGGGGCGGGGAGGGGTAGTGTAGAGATTGCCTAGGATTTAGAGACAAAGACTCAATCTTAGGAGCCCTGCCTCCCCTCTTCCCAGCTGTGTGACCTTGGAGGAGTCCTGAACCATCTAGGGGCCTCTTTTTTAATGAATGGCAGGGGTGGTTATCCTGGCCCCACTGCCTCTTGGAGCTGTGGATGCCCGTGAAGCCACATACATGAAGCTACTGGCAAACTGTAGCGTGCTTTGCAAAGGAACAGTACCCTGTGATAGTATTTTCTACCCCTCAAGTGCATGCCTATTGGAGGTATGTTTCCTGGTATCTGCTATAGTCTGTGCTTATTATTACTAGTTTACTTTATTGTTACTTCATTATTACTAGTTATTTTTGTGATGAATAAGCAGGGGGCCACGCATATCAGAAGCTACTGACTGACCTTCTGTCTAAGAGCAAGTTAGCTGGGCTCCTTTATGTGTTCTCTAGGTTAGGTCCAAATAAAGGGTATGGAGCCTGATTCTGCTCCCAGAAGACAGATGAGGTAGAAAAAGACAGGAAGAGAAAACTTTTGCTTTATTGGTTGATGTCTTAGTTAGGATTTTTCTGCTGTGAGCAGACACATGACCAAGACAACATTTAATTGGGGCTGGCTTACAGGTTCAGAGGTTCAGTCCATTATCATTAAGGCGGGAACATGGCAAGATCCAGGCAGGCATGGTGCAGGAGGAGCTGAGAGTTCTACATCTTCATCTGAAGGCTGTTAGCAGAATACTGGCTTCCAGGCAGCTAGGGTGAGGGTCTTAAGTCCATGCCACAGTGACACACCTCCAACAGGGCCACACCTCCAAATAGTGCCACTCCCTGGGCTGAGCATATACAAACCATCACAGTTGACGTCTGCACTGTCTTCAGCTGCATTGGTTCCTCTCATTGGGGGTCATGTCCATAGTAAACCTCCCAAAGTCCATGAGCCATCTCAGTGCCTCTGCCATTTAGACTTAAAAGCTCTGGGTTACCATTCTTGGATTTCAGTCCATGGGGGCTTCAACCGTACCTGTCTGGAGCACATTCTGGACAATAAGAAGCTCACTCAATTCAGTTGCATCTTTTCCCTTCTTCCTGGTATTGTGCACACAGCCCTTCCTTAGTCCACTGCTTTTGGTTGTCCAGCTCTCCCCTTCCCACAATAGGGAAAGGCCTTGTTATGTTACCTCTCCCACCGTAACTGAACCAGAGCTAACTGGCCTAGGAGTCTGTTTTCTAAACATACCTGCTTGTATTACCAGTAACCTATAAGATCAGATCTGGTTCTGTGAGGTCCTGCTGGCTTTGGGGAGACTCCCATGATTTGAGGGAACAATTTGGTTTCGGAAGAGATGATTGCTTCGTGGGGTGATTGCCTTCAAGTCTCAGTGTTCTTGGCATTTGGGAAATGTCCTAGGCTTTCCTTGGTGTCTTCAGCCTTGGAGTGGGCCAAGAGAGGTCCAGTAAACTTAGTACAAATCAACCTTGTATAACTAATTTTCAGACAGGTGCTCCTTAAATGAGTAGTGTGTTTACCCATGGAGTTGAGCAGGAATCTGATCCAGAGATCACAACAGCCAAGAGAGACAGCTATAGGATAAAGCAAGACATCGGGGCTTTTAGCTGAAGCTGCATCTAAGGCTCTGTTCACAGGATGTCCTGTGATCTGCCATGTTCAAAGTCTGTCCTTGAGGCCTGACAAGACCCTGCCTCATATTTCTCTGTGCTCAACACGCAGAGCTCTGCAGAACATTTCCCCAGCAGTTCCTTGCCGGATCAGGGAATAGAGCCTCCTTTTCCTCTCTTGGCTTGTGGGAGAAGCATTTACTTCAGTTAAGGATGAAGCCTTCTCATGTGACAAGGAGAATACCGAGTAATTTGATTGCTTGTGTGGTTTTAGAACCAGAGAAAACCTGTGATTCTGATAAGTTTTTATTTTGTTGTTCATTTCAAAATTGTCTCCTGTCTGTATAAAAATACTGGCGGCTTCTGCCCAGCCTTCAGCTCATTGCTTCTGGGATAGATGCCTGTTCTCAGCTCAAGCAAGTTAGAAGAGGTTGGTTCTGGCCTGTCTAAAAAGACAGCCAGAAAGATCTAGAAGAGACAGCTATCAATATCATATCGTCTTGTTTGGGCCACTTTCCTGTACTCATGTGATACACACCTCCTGCTTGCTTACTCGTGACCCAGGGTGAGATAAGTACCATCCCTTTCTTAGGGATTTTACTGAATAGACCAGGCTGGCCTGGAATTCACTATGTAGCCCTGTTGTCCAGGCTGGCCTCCAGTTCACAATCTTTCTGCCTCCTTCTTCCTAATCCTGGGGTTACTGGTCTATGCAAACTTCCACAGCTTGATAACCTAATGTTTTTAAACTGTGATTAAACAAATCACTTGGTGTAAAGTTTTGCATCTTAATTGTGCTGCTAAGTGTACAGGTCAGCAGTGTTGATATAGTGATATTGTTGTGGTGTGGTCAGAACTCCAGCACTTACCTTGTCAGTCTCCTAGTCTCCCTCTCCCTCCCCCCTTTCTCTCCCTCCTTCCCTCCCTCCCCGCCTCCACTTTCTGACAGTCAATATTCTATTTTTGTTTCTATGAATTTAATATATTTTTGGTTCTTATTTCTTTTCACATTTTGTTTTGACTTTTTTGAGACAGAGTCAAGTAGCTCAGGCTAGTCTCTAACTTACTGTGTAGCAGAGGATGGCCTTGAACCCTTATTCCTCCTGCCTCCATCCCCTAACCCCCACCTTCCACCCCCACCCCCAATCCCCCAGCATTGGGATTATCCTGTGCCACTAGCTCAGTTCCTGCTGTGCTGGGGATGGGTCCCAGGGCTCTGTGCATGCTTAGGTAGACTCCCAGCTAGTTGAGCAATGTGCCCAGTGCCCTTTCTTCATTTTTCAGATGATGCGTTTCATCTTTTTGTTACAGCTTCAGAAACAGGGTCATAAGGATTTAATGAGCTTGCCTAAGATTACGAATGGCTAGTAAATAGCCCGGCTGGGTTCAGAGCTTTACTCTGGGCTCCACTTGAAGTTCTTAGCTATTCTACCCAGTTCCCGGCGACTCCTCCCTTTGAAGTCTATGCCATATTTCTGGAGAAGCAACGGACCCGTGTATTTGGTTCGCTGGGACAGCAGCCTCAGGTGGGAGGCTGACCTGGAGGGCTGGCCCACTCTGCAGGCTGTGAATGACCCTGGCTCTGCGCTGCTTTGATCAGGGACACCTATGCTGTTACTCACCTGACTGGGTGGCTCCTCTCAGCATCTAAGAAGGGTTTATTTCTTAGTCTTTTGAGAAGCATGTTGGCTGCTCTCTGCTCATCCCGAGAGTAAGTTCTTACCTGAGCTCACCATGATACCCAGACCTGAGTTCACTAACCAGAAAGGTGTGGGGGACAATAGCAGGGTTTTGAGAGATGGTTGAGTTGTATGTTCAAAGGCTTCCTGCCATTCGATGTCCTGCCTGTATCCTGGGTGGCCAGAGCTGAGCTAGCAGGTCACCCTTGCCTCCCATTTTAGTCCTCACTCCTGGGGTGGGTCTAACATGTGGGCACTGCCTATGCCCCCCACCCCGTGTCATTGTTTTCAGCTAGGCCAGGGGGCTTTTCCTCTAGGGTCTGTGGGATTCTGATCACCCTGACTTTGGATTAGATCAGATCCTCAAGACCAAACAGTCCAAACCTTTATATTGTGTGTGTGTGTGTGTGGGGGTGCCTGGGGCCCTGGGAGAGGAAAGGCCTCCTCAGCCTACTGCTTAGACTGCCCAGAGGGTGGCCCCCAGTTGATTCTTCTGTCTACTTCATGTCACTAAATTCTGCCTAAGACCACCAAAACCTGGATGCCCCGGGGAATGAGATCTCAGATCTGGAGTTGGAGAAGTGAAATGTTCAGTCCAGTGTGGGTTAGGGGGGAGAGATACCTTAGTTCATTTTGTTAATGACACAGACTGAATTACAAAGGAAAAAAAAAAGGTTTATTTTGATTGGTGGCTCCATTTGAGGTCAAAGGGATGCATCTGGTGATAGCTTTCTCCTTGCCAGAGTAACAAACCAGTGCGGGGCATCACATGACAAGAGACTGGCAGCATGGGAGAGACCCAGCCAGACTGGCTTTTATAACAGATCCACTCTCAAGATAATCCATTAATCCATTATGTGCATAAATGAATTAATCCACTCCTGAGGGCAGAGCTTTAATCAGCTCTTACAGGTGCCACCTGGTGCCACCTTTAAATATGTCTTGGTGGGGCCCGCACTTCAGCTTGAGGTTGAGAGATGAGCCCTGTTCTAGCCTCCACCAGACACTGAGCTTGCTTGCTCTTTGTGGAGACATGTCTGCACCGTGCCTAGCACATCCTGTGTGCTTGTGAGCATTTGTCCCATCACTTGCTACCGTCTGTGCTGTGTCCGTTCTTGAGCTCCATTCCTCTGGCGTCTACACAGTCTTGGAGAAGGAGGGGTGTGTTGATCCACACCCTACGGGCAGGAAGGCTGGAGTGTGGACCTGCTGCATTTATGCTGATGGTGCCTTCCTCTCTTGGGATCAGGCACCCTGCTGGAGAGACGCTGGAAGGACTGCTCTTAATGAGTCTGGGCCGTTGCCTGGGTGACAGATGGAGAGCCTGAGCTTTGGGAAGACCTGCCCTGAGACTGCACTCTTCTTTATTGCAGAGGAATGGTTCTGACTAAGGCAGTCTGACCCTGCAGTTTTTGCCTCCCAAGAGGGGTTATGTCAGGCCTTTTATTTCTTCATCAGCAAAGACCCAGTACAGGAGCCCAGGAGTAGGAAAAGTAAATGTGAGGCTTTGAAAAAACAATTGAGGCTTTATAAGAAATGAAAAGCACAGGTCAGAGTTGAAATGAGTAGAAGTTTTGCTTGAAATGGATGCCAAACACTGCATTATATCAGTCTTCATGTCTGTAGCTCCCTGGGGCTGTACAGCCTTCTTGGTTGGTTGGTTGGTTGGTTCATTCATTCATTCCAATAAAGTTACTTTAGCGTCCTGGACTGAGGTTTGGTAGTGAAGGGCAACGTTCCCTCTTCTGTTGCTGATGGTCCAGGTTCCCTCCTGGACCTGCTGCTTTGTTTCTTTCTGTCTCCTGAGAGGTCCCATGGCTTCTTGCACCCCTCCTGAGCTGTGCCCGTGCTCCAGACTGGGTTGTGCCCTTTAGGGTCAGCAGTGAGAGGCCCACAATTCCCAAGACCTGGGCTCATCTTCCATCTTCCATTAGGCAATATGGCTGTCCTCTTGTCAGAAGTCCTGGGAAATTGCAACAACATTTGGCAGAGTTCTGAGATACCGTACACATTTATTTTCCTTCAAAAAAAAAAAAGAGTATTTCCTTTTGTTTTAACCAAAGGCCAAATCTTTGCCTTGCTGGACTTGCTTATCTGGGAGTGGAAATGTTTGTCTGTACTCTGCCTCAGAATCATCCCACCAGCCACTTTCCCTCAAGCCCCGTGGGAGGCACCTTCTTCCTGTTTCCTCCCTCTGGCCAGGCCTCCTGGCTGGCTGTGAAATTCTGGACTCCTGTGCCCTTGGCTTCAGCGTGGTCGTATTCTTCATCCTTGCAAAGGGAGCCTGGGGGTATGGGATGCTCTCTTCAAAGGCTTGGCAAGCACATGTTCTTCTTCTGACTGAGGCTCTTATGTTAGGTTAATCTCTTACCAAGTTCATATGTATTAGAGTGTTAGCAACAATAAGAGGAGCATTCTTAGACTTTGGTCAGATACCTTAACCATCACAGCCTTGTTCCCTGTCTGATCTTAGGCAGTTTGATCTCGCTGGTGTCGGGATCGGCTCTGCTTGTGTCTGGTGCTCAGGGATGCCAGGCCATACTCGATCCACTCTCACATACTAGATCCAGACAAAGCAAGCCCAGCCTGGCTTGCCCAGAGCCTACATTAGTGATTACCAGCAGAAGCAGAGCAAGAGGTCTGTCTGCTTCGCTCCCCAGAGGACTTATTTGATCAGGATGTTCAGGAGTGCTCTGGGAAGGACACCCCCCCCCCCCAGGGTAGGCTCCAGGAGTCATGACACCTTCCCTCTGCCTGCTGTGCCATGCTGGTCCACAGCTAGCCCACAGCTTGTGCAGAAGAGTCACAGTCAGAGAAGTTTCCATCCCGCTGAGCTCTGACAACAGAGGTGAGCTGTGCAGAGTTGGCAGCGGTGACTTCTGGGGTTCCCTATAGCACAGTGCACAGTTTCTGGGGAGTCCAGCCTTGAGTTTATCAAGTTCTCCATTAGCTGACACTGTGCCCCACACCCACTGTCCCAGCTAGTTACAGACCTTGGCATGAGAATTGGGCTAGTCTGGGTAACATGGTGAGACTAGCATTTAGAAAATAAAGTAAGTTTCTTAGCTTAAGTGGGGAAAAGAAGAAGGAATACTTCCAAACCAGGGACCTGGCTGTGTAGAGCACGGTTGGGACAGTGCTCGACTAGAACACACAAAACCCTCAGTTTAATCTCCAGTTACATAAACCTGGCTCCTTAGCACCTGCCTATAATCCCAGCATGCTGGATGTGGTGGAGGCAGGAGGATCAGGAGTTCTAGGTAAGGTCATGTTCCCCCCACATAGGTAGATTAAGCCCAGCCTGGACTACAGGAGATTCTGTCTCAGAAGAAAACGAAACAATTTAAAAAAAGAAAAAAGCAGCAATGCCAATAACAACATCCAAAACTCCAGGGGACCCTAGTTTATGCTATTAGTCAGAATGAGGTAAACTTATTTAAGTTCACTGGACTTCCTTTAAAGATAAATAATCTGAAGTCCTTGTTAAAGATAAGTCACTAATGACACAGGAAGTCCTAAGTTTATGTGTGAGGCTTGTAGTTAAGGCCAACTCATTAATGATCAAATCACAGATGGCCCCGATTGCGCCCTCTGTTATTCACCCAAGG
Organism: Apodemus sylvaticus; assembly: GCF_947179515.1. NCBI lineage: Eukaryota > Metazoa > Chordata > Mammalia > Rodentia > Muridae > Apodemus > Apodemus sylvaticus. The sequence continues at coordinate 75,074,400 of NC_067472.1, read as the reverse complement.
CTAGGTGGACATCTGGAAGCCCCCCTTCTCTGCAGTGGCTTGAATGCTATCCAGCCGTACCTGGCTCCTAAATAGTCCCAGAGCTCTTACCGGGACCCCCTCACCGGGGATTCGTCTCTTTGGTTATTCTCTGCAGCAAGGTGACTGTCAGTTTTGAAATGTCCCACCACTTGCCTGTGGATGGTTCCATTTGACACTCTTGTCACCTCAAGACTACAGGCTCATGCCTCATCTCCTGACCTTCTGAGGCCTCTCAGAACCTAGCCCCAGCCATCCACCTTAACCGCCCTGCTCTCCTCAGAGCCTATGCTGCCTGCCAGAGCCAGATCGGGCTCCTCCCTGGTGTAGGATGCTGCTGGAGGAGGGCCTTGTTTATCTGTTGCCGCACACATCGATCGCCATTGCAAAAATCTGTGAGAACAGGGCAAAGAATGCCTACCCATGCTCCATACACCCAAATTCTCCAGTCGCTGATATTTTCCCATATAGGTTCTGTCACTCTATCTATAGATGCCTCTCTATTCTTCTTCCTCTCTGAGTCATTCAAGAACAACTTGCATGAAGTTGCCCCCTCCCAAACCTAAAGCCCAAATCCTCGAGAGCTCCAGCACGCATGTCCCTAGACAGCAGTACCCTCTGGCGTGACACCGATGCAGCTGTCCATTGGGAGAGCACTCCCCAGTCCTCAGAATGCACTCAGCATCACCACGTCTGACTGTGTCCCATCAGGTCCAGGATGCAGTCCTCCGCTGGACCCTGGGTCACCCTACCTACTCTCTTTCAGTCTAGGATCCTGCCTTGGCTTTCCCAGTCTCCCATGACCTTGAAGAGCACAGATGTTTCATGATGTAGAAAGTCTCTCAACTTCTTGCAGGAGATGAGGCATGAGCCTGTCTATGAGCAGACTAATTGTCCGTTTGGAGCAGGGAATCTACAGACGTGAAGCTGGCCCTTCGTAGTGGTGGCTGGAGTACCTGGCAAAGCTGGAGCCTGCCAGACCTCTCCACTACAAAGCTGTCACTTTCTATTTTGTGATCACTTGGTAGAAGAGAGAACAGACTACAGTTTACTTCTTTATGCCTCCATGCCCCTGCCTTAGCATCTTCCCACGGCCCCTGCTGGCCTGCACTCGCCTCCTTCATGATGGGTCCTTAGTGGCCGCGTCTTTGTTTCCACCATTCTTCACCTCACCAGACACTAGAAGGCCTTCCTTTCTCCTTGTCGTGTTTCAATCCATGTGGATACATGTATCATTACTTTAACCGTTCTTTTGTTACTCCTTTTAGCTTTTATCCTATGTGTATGGGTGTTTTGCCTATATGTATGAATATGCACATGTATGCACAGGCCTTCCCTGAGAGGCCCTTGGATCCCAAGAGAAAAGGGTTACAGCTCATTGTGAGCTGCCATGTGGGTGCTGGGAATTGAACCCCAGTCCTCTGGAAGAACAACCAGTGCTTTTTAACCACTGAGCCATCTCTCCAGGTCCTATATTTTCCTTTTTGAGGTCCAAATAACCCAAGGTTTGTTCAGTGGCAGCCCCTTTGAGTTTATTCTTACATCCTTTTGACAGGACCTTTCTCAAGAGAGGGAGCTGGGAACTAGGATGAACATGTGCTTGTGTCTACACAGGCACACACATGCATGCACATGCGTACGTGCCTCTCTGCCTCTATTCTAGAGTAACCAATAGCCTCTGCCCACCGCCTAGCCCTGTTCCTTTCTTTTTGCTCCAGCCCAATCGCACTTTGTACATGCAGATCCTCTTCTCCTGAGAGCCTGGCTTGTGCCGCCTTTGATCTTGCTGTTACTGTTTCTTGGCTGTTCTCCCCGCGCTGACGACTTCCTTAGGACACTGGGTCTGGCTTTGCCGTTTGTTGTCCTTGGCCGGCCTCCTCCACACCATCCTTCTCTCTGAGGAAGAGAAGGAGAGCCAGTGGCTTTGTAACCACACCGAGAGGGAGAAAGGGAAGGAAACGTACTAGGTTGTGTGCTGCTGAGGATGCCGCCTCACACGAGCAGCGTTCCAGCCTGAGGAACCGTCCTTCGTTTGCAGGAATCTTTGCACACATGGGCTCAGTGACGGCCTTTCCTTGTTTCAGCTATTCTTTTTTTTTCTTTTTAAAGATTTATTTATTATTATATGAAAGTACACTGTAGCAGTCTTCAGACACACCAGAAAAGGGTGTCAGATCTCATAAGGGATAATTGTGATCCACCATGTGGTTGCTGGGATTTGAACTCAGAAACTTTGAAAGAACAGTCAGTGCTCTTAACCACTGAGCCATCTCTCCAGCCCCTTGTTTAAGCTATTCATACACCATTCCTAGATCTTTACCAGATCACTCTGGCCTGCAAGAATCCTGTATTTCTGTGACAGTGTGTTCCTCTGGTACCCCTCTTCAGGGTTTGACTGTGTTCTCCCAAATTCATATGTTGAGACCCTGTTTTAGTTAGGATTACTATCGCTCTGATGAAACACTACCATATATGAAAGCCACTTGGGAAGACGAGGTTCATTGGTTTACATATTCTGAGTCATAGACCTTTGAGGGAAGCTATGACAGGAGGAACTCCGGGAGGGGACCTGGAGGCAGGAGCTGATGCTGAATCCATGGAAGAATTCTGCTTACTGGCCTGCTCCACAAGATTTGTTCAGCCTACTTTTTTAATAGATTGAGGACCATCAGCCCAGGAACCCACAATGGGCTGGGCTCTTCCACATCAATTACTGACTGCGAAAGTGCTCAGTCTTATGGAAGCATGGTTTTCAATCAAGACTCTGTCCTATCCATGACATTTGTATCAAGGTGACATAAAGCTAGTCTGCACACACTGACCTGAAGGCTCAAGGGTGGTTGGTGATATTAGGAGGTGGGGACTTGGGGAGGTGGGTAGGCATGAGGGTGAACTTTCATGAATGGGATTAGTGTTATATGAAAGGAACCAGAGAGAGTTCCCTGCCCCCTTCCACCAGATGAATCAGCACAAACTGTGAGCCTGGAGAAGGACTCTCATCAGACCCCAGACCTGCTGGCTTTGATCATGAACTCTCAGCCTCCAGAATGTTGAGAGAAATAGAGCTCTGCCCATCAGTTACTGTGAACATGCTCTGCAGACCATCCATCAGTCTCCGGGCATCTGTTAGAGTGGTTGAACACACTAGGATATCACACCGGAGACACTGTTCTTTGGGTTCTGAATTTACTTTGCTCTGGATTAGCCTGTCAACCTGGAGTGTCTGGTCCCAAGTGATTCACCCCTGCCCACAGGGATCATGATGGGTGTGGGTGGACTATGGAATGTGGAGCCCAAGGCTGGCTGGCCCTTTCACACTAGAACATGGGCACCCTCCTCTTGGAAGCAGGGCCCTTGCCACAGCAGTCTCTGTGTTGGTGCTTCACAGCCTTGTGGAAAAGCACTTGTTGATAAAACTCCCCACACATTCCAGCGGCCACTTAACTTTTGCTCCCTAGGTTTGCAGGGCTGGCCCAGCAGCTGGTGGTAGCAGCTGGTGGTCGAAATCTCTAACCAAAATTTGCTCCCTGAAAAATATTTCAGTCATTCTAGACCCAGTGTTACCACTAGTAGAATTTAGGACACTTTCATAGCTTCAGTGGTAGGTCTGTGAAGAAATGTTATTTTTTTAATTAAAAAAAAAAAGATATTTGGAAACAGAATCTCTTTATATAGCCCCTACTCTCCTGGAACTTAATATATAGACCAGGCCTTGCAACTCACAGAGATCTGCTGAAGAGATGTTTTTAGATTTTATTTATGTGTATAAGTATTTTGCCTGCATGCACGTGTGTGTGTGTGTGTGTGTATGTGTATGTATATATATATACATACACCACATTGGCGTCTGGTGCCTGCAGAGGTCAGAAGAGGACATTGAATTCCCTGGAACTGGAGTTACAGATGGTTTGCAAGCCACCCAGGTGGGTGCTGGGAACAGAACCCATGTCCTCTGCAAGAGCAGCCAGTGCTCTTAACCACTGAGCCATCTCTCCAGCCCCGAAGAAATATTTTATCAGAAGCTCCCTAACTGTCCAGAAATCAGCTTAGTTCCATCCACAGCTGTCTGAAGCTTAACTAGATCACCAGGAAGTGATCCAGGAAGGTCTCAGAGTGGGTGGAACAGTACGGATTTGGTAGATGTGTACCTGTACACATGCACGGATATTTAGCAATCACCTGTGGTTCAGCTTATTATAGATGAACGTATATGTGTATGTCAAATCATATATCCTTTTTTGGACAGGAGGTTGTTAGACTGTGACTGGATGTTTGTTAATGCTGGTTGGGCACGCTGTTCTCACGTCTTTAGTTTGCAGCATATCAAAGCGGATAGCTATGCACACAGTAGGAAGAGGGAGAGGAGTTAGTGATCGGGGATTAGGTGTGTGACTAGGTCAAGGAGCCCTGCATGATGGCGCAGCCCAGGCCTTCCCTCTGACAGAGAAGCTAAAGTGACTCCCCAGGAGTCACCTGGCAGAGATCCCAAGGTGGGGCTGCTCTGGGCTCCACCCCCTTGGCATCATTGACAGTTACTTTGTGAGTGTAATAGCATATTTGCTTGCTAACGTCAGAGCCGATGAGGATATTAGTGAAAATGTCATCCAGAAACTATTTATGTTCAGAAAACTCAGGGAAGAAGCATCAGTATTCTTTGAAAACCATCGTGCCGCCATCTGTTGTGCATGGATGCCTGTTTTTGGAAACTTCTCTCTTGGTTCTTTATTTTCTCTGGTGATGCCTAATGAATGAATGCGGGTGTGTTTCTGCCTTAGAAAGAGGTGGGCAAACCCTCAGAGAGGGTGGCACAACCCCAGAAGCAGTGTCGCTCTGATGGTACCCAGGTCACAAAACAGACATTCAGTAAGACAGAGAGCAAAGTTGTTCCCTGACACTTAAAAATATGTCATAAATATATTTTCTTACTTATATTGATTATACCAGTGGTACTTATTCAACAGGGAACCAGAAAACGGGGCCCACGGGATGGCTCAACTGCAGAAGGCAGCTGCTGCCGAGCCTAATGTTCAGAGTTCCATCCCCAGGACCCGCAAGCTGTGTTCTCTCCGCCACATGTGTGCACACATGCACATAAAATGAATAGCAATATAATTAAAAATTCTTTTCAAGAACTAGAAAATACGGGCATGGGGGAGGAACTCTACGAGGGGCGGCAGGGAGGGGGACAGCATTTGGGTTGTAAAGAAAAAGAATTAGAATATAGATATCAAATCTGTGGCCAAGATAAAACACTCAACTTGAGAAACAGAATTACGCTGCTAACACCTTGGCGTAGATTCTACATGGTTTTTGCTTTGCTGCCCACAGACATGCAAAGCTCAATTATGAGACCATAGTTGATGTTTTCAAAGTCTTCAGTTAATAATGGTAGTATTTCCACCGAGATATGTAAAGTTCTACCAGTATTCTAACGTGGTAAATGACTCTTTTGTGGCTGTGCCTTAATCTGATAGACTGTCACTGGTGGGCATTTTGAGCACCTCTGATTGCTTCTGCTACTGGGCCCACAATCTCCTGGCTCTCAGCCTCGATCCTCTCTTAAAATAGCATCTTGGGCGGGGCAGTGGTGGTGCATGCCTATAATCCCAGCACTCTGGGAGGCAGAGGCAGGCAGATTTCTGAGTTCGAGGCCAGCCTGGTCTACAGAGTGAGCTCCAGGACAGCCAGCCAGGACTATACAGAGAAACCCTGTCTCGGGGAAAAAAAAACAAATCCCCAAAAAACAACCCTCAAAAAATAGCATCTTGGAAAGACCATGGCGTGTCAAAGGAAGCAGAGTCTTTTATGACATTCTGTGCATACAGCCAAAACTCCCGGGCTGTATTTCTTCTCTAACTTCTTAATATTTAGAAAGTTGATCATGTCCATAATTTAGGAGTCTCCAAGTTGTAATCTACCAAAACTCTCTAGCGTCCTGGCCATCCCTCCCCCTCCTAGTTGGCTCCCGTTTTTTTCCTCGATCTTCTCTGACCTCCCTGACCCCGTGTGTAGCCACGGGGTACTAGCATCTGCCTCAGAGGAATCAGAATGCTGGGTGGGACCCATAGGGAAGAGTAATACTGGGGCATACATACACCTGGGCATACATACACCTGGGCATACATACACCTGGGCATACATACACACGGGCATACATACACACGGGCATACATACACCTGGGCATACATACACCTAGGCATACATACACCTGGGCATACATACACACGGGCATACATACACACGGGCATACATACATACGGCCGGCTGCTGGTATTTAGAATGTAGTTTTAGAAAATCCTCTGGGCCTACCCGCTCTCTCTCATGCACATGCCAAGGGCCCTGATTGGTAGCTGAACATTCAGAAGCCTCCGATTAATCCTTTGGCTTGAAGCCAAGGCCTTGTTTGTCCACCTGGTCTTGTGATCGGCCTCCTGTCCCTTTCCCCTCCACAGCCCCTCCTTGGTGTACGCTCTAATTGCAGTGACCTCTGGCTGTTTTGCAGAATGTCAAGCTCCTTCCCGATCATGGCTTTTGAATATAGCGATGGCTGTCTGCACTGGTGGCCAGTTACTGTCCTCTTTTTACTCCTCCACCTTTGGTGCCCAGCCTGGTGTGGTGATGGAGAGGGCGGCTGCTGAGGTCAGGCTTCAGTGACTCAACCTGTCTTGTGCCTTTGTTTCTAAGTGGTGATAAAATGCAGCACCCCAAAGGGGTTGCTCGACTTGGCACCTATAAATGCTAACCTCCTCCTCCAGGTTTCTGTCTTACTTGTAACCAGGGATAGAGAGCGCTTGTACTCGCTTTGGTCTCTCTCTCTCTCTCTCTCTCTCTCTCTCTTCCTCCCTTCCTCTTTCCCTCCCTCTCTCCCTCCTTCCCTCTCTCCCTCTCCCCTCTCTCTCCCTCTCCCTCTCTCTCCTTCTCTCTCTCCCTCCTTCCCTCCCTCTTTCTCTCCCTCTCTCTCCTTCTCTCTCCCTTTGTCCTTCTCTCCCTCCCTCCTTCCCTCTCTCTCTCCCTCTCTCTTTCTCTCTCCCTCTCTCTCCTTCTCTCCCTCCCTCCTTCCCTCTCTCTCCCTCTCTCTCCTTCTCTCTCCCTCTCTCTCCTTCTCTCCTTCCTTCTCTCCCTCTCTCTCTCCCTCCCTTTTTTCCCTCCCCCCCTCTCTCTCCCTCTCTCTCCTTCTCTCTCCCTCTCTCTCCTTCTCTCCTTCCCTCCCCCCTCTCTCTCCCTCCCTCTCTCTCCTTCTCTCCCTCTCCTCTCTCTCCTTCTCTCCCTCTCCCTCCCTCTCCCTCCCTGTACCAGCACCATCTATGGCCTATCTGTAAGAAGCACAGACACCTCCTTCTATAGAAAGGGAGTATGAGCCCTGCCCAGAGCCAGATGTTAAGACACATTTGTACCTCTGGGAACCTTTTGAGTTTCTTGACTTTTTTTTCCCATTTCTTTTTCTCTATAGCATCCCTGGAACTGATGATGTCATCCAGCAAGCTGTTGTTGCTGACCTGGGACACCCACCCTTAGCTGACTCTTCCTGTCATGGTGATACTGTCGGCTCAGTCTCTACACATCTGACAGTCCAGAGGTACAGTAGAAACATGGCTGGGTCTGGCTGAGCACCCCATGGGTGTTCCTCCCCTTCCCTTGCCCCATACACCCACTCCCTTCCCGAAGTGTCTGAATACCTGTTGTAAGCTCAGCAGGTATGTGCCAGGGCTTTACATGTCTTCGTGTGGCATTAGTTATACTCTGATAGGACACTGGAAACCCTCCAGAGAGTGTGCGTGCTGTTCGGGGACATGTTTAGGGAGCTAGCTACCTGCCTGCTGCCCAGGGCACCGACTGGGCCAGCTTCTTGTTTTCTTTTGTCTTGGGTGATGGTCAGGGGACAGAGGAGTCAGCAGAGAGTGGGAAGAGGAGCCTGTCCCCAGCTCTCAGGAACCAGCTCTCAGTCTGCCTTCCATCCTAGTGTCACCCGCAGTCCCTTCCTCCTTGCCCTTCACACCCCAGGTTTTTGCCCCTCAGTACTTGGCCTGGAATCAGCTTCACTTCCCTTTTGCCTGAGACATTTGCATTTAGACCAGACTTGGTCTGCAGTGGCCTTGAGACTTGGTAAACACACATGCTCACACACGCACGCATGTACATACACATGCAGGCACACATGCACATACCTCTCTATATAAGTAATTACACAGTGCACATTCATATTAGCACGTGGGTCTCCACGGTACAGTAGTTACGTTTTATACTGCTTTGACAAATACCTGACAAAAGTAACTCCCAGGGCAGAGGACTTACTTTGGCTCACAGTTTGAGGGTACAGTTCTTCACAGCAGGGAAGGTACAGCAGTGCGGCTGTCGAAGAGCTGGTTGCTTAGTGCCCATAAGGAAGCAGAAATAGAAGAGGCCTGGAGCACTGCTACCTTTTCTACTGGGGCAGGACCACTCACAGTTAGGGCGGGTCCTCCCCACTTCCAGAACTGCCCAGAGACTTGTCTCCTAGGTCATTCTAGATCCTCTCAAGTTGATAATATTAACTGTCATAGTCTCCGTATATTTTAAATTTATATTTAGAAAAGCAGTTGTGTTTTTGCCAGATCTTGTACAGCACTGGGGACACCTAGGTGAGCAGGGCAGAGAAGGGACTTTGCATCCTGGAGCTCACACCTGGGGTCTCTTCCTCTAAGGAGCCTTCCTCTAAACTTAGCTGTTACTTCCCCTTTAGTGGCCCTTTCCCGAAGTCTCTAAGTTCCCTGCCTCAGGATCCATCTCCCCAACTACAAGGGAAGGGGAAGAACTTGTCTTCGTGACTCTTGCTGCACCCAACATGGAATGGAACCAGGGGGATGTTACGACTTAACAAAGATTGGAGCAGAAGGCACAGAAACCCCTTGCTTAGTTACCTGTGTCATATGTGTACTGTCCCCTCCCTGACTGTATCTCTCAGGTTACTGGTGATAGGCAGGTATCTGGCAGCAGAGGGGAAACCCTTCCACTGGGGACTCTGCTAGTGCAGGAACACTAGGAGGAAGAGAGAAACAACCAGAGATGCTCTGCCTGGCGCGCATTGGCCTGGGATTTCAGTGTTCCCCTCACAGTGGGATTCAGCTGACGTTCTTAACTACATATAAATTTAACTCGAGGTCTATAGAAGGTGCCCGTGAGGAGCATGTCACCCTCCTCCCTGCCTCTCCTCTGCTTCCCTGTCTCAGTGATGCTCTAACTTGCTGACCCCCACCCCCCCAGAGTTTTAGGAAGGCCCAGGATCATGAGTAGGGTTACCAACCTTAGTGAAGCCAGGAAAGGAGTTTTAGTTACTCTCTTGGTGTTTCTATATTGCAGTTGGGGCAAGGCAGATATGGAGGCACCTTGGGCAGAAGATGAACAGGTGCATGGTTAGATGGTATACAGGAGAACTGAAGTCCAGCAGCGGGTACCATCTGTCCTTCTCAGGCCCCCTCTCTATCCAGGGACCATCCTTTTAAACAGCTTGTCCCAGGCTCCTTTTTGCCTAGGACACAGGATGGCTGTGTGTGCCATCTCGAGTGCCATCGAGTCTGTGGATCCTCTCAAGAGTCACAGATGGTAGAGTCAAGTTCCAACAGTATCTCACAGGTGTACTGACCAAGAAAGCAAAATGTTAACAGGCCCAGGCCAATATGGCAGCCATGTTGAGACAGTGTCTTCTGCTGCCCAGCCATGTTGCTAACCCCATTCCTGGCAGACGTTACTTACAACGTAGACTCTGAGTGACCCCAGGATGCAGGAAGGAGTGGGAGTAAGCATGGATGCCATTGGTGCTGATGAGGAGGCTGGCTTCCTGGCTTGATCGCTCAGAGAAGAGACAGCTGGAACCTGGGCAGGGAGCAGCCAGGAGGCAGGAGCTAAAGAGCAGGGAAATGTTGGAGAAGCCAGCGGGAGCATGACCTTTGTGCAGGAGGAGATCATCCCTAGGTTGGTGAGAAAGAGGCCCTTCCAATAGAAACAGCCATTGATTGGTTGGTTTCACTTGGTCATCCTTGTCATAAATTACAGTCAGCTCTCATTATTTAAGCAGTGTTTGTGAATTTGACTCTTCTCTGAAGTTTATTGAGAACCCCAGAGTCAATTCTGGTGGCTCCTTCTCAGTCCTTTGCAAGATGCATTCAGAGCAATGAAAACTGGGAGTCACCCAACGTGGTGAGCATTCTCAGTTGTTCACAGTTCCCCTCTCGTGCTGTCAACATATGTGACCTCTTTTTTAAAAATGTATGTATTATGTACACAGTGTCCTGCCTGCTTGCAGAAGAGAGCACCAGATCTCATGATTGTTGTGAGCCACCATGTGGTTGCTGGGAACTGAACTCAGGACCTCTGAAAGAGCAGTCAGTGCTCTTAATCTCTGAGCCATCTCTCCAGCCCGAACATGTGATCTTTTATGGCATATTTGAACCCTTTTGTACTCTTGTTGGTGATCTTGCTGTGTAGACCCCTGTATACAATGTTGAAGTATGCAGAGGCCTGAGTGTGCCCAGTGAAGAAAATATGGAAGTTACTGGGGCTTTGTTCTCTCTGGCAGGAGTTAACGCCATCGTGTGAGTAGGAGGATAGCAGATCAGAGTGACCTATAACGCTTTTCAGTACAAGTATACACACACACACACACACACACACACACACATACACACACACACTAAAGGTTGTGTTTTGATTGAGTGACTCATCAAAGTCTGCCCAGAGGCTCCTCTGGGATGGTTCAGCATTGGCGGATGCATGGCTGTGGGCTTCACAGAACACTGCTGTGAGTGGCAAGGGACCAACGGACTAACCTCTGACAGCTGTTGGAGTGGCTAAGAAGTGTGTCCTGATGGGTACGGAAGTGACTTTAACCTCAAAAAGTGACCCTCTTCCCCTCCCTGCTTAGGGTAGGACAGACAGAAAGGAAGAAATGTGTAGAGAACTTAGTTTGTCTTCCTCAGAAACAAGGCTTGCTGTTTGTCCAACTTGTCTTGTGCCACTGTTCATGGAGAGAAGTGAACAAATGTCTCCTCTCCCAGATAGGGCATCAGTGACAGACCAACGTGAGGAAATGCCAAAGTCCAGGTTGGTGAATCACGAGTTTTATTGAGATTACATCAGGAGTATGGGTGAGGGGTTACAGGAGTAGAATGACTCAGAGACAGCTGCATCAGCAATGCATCCCAGTGTGGGCGACACCTCAGAAAATCTAGAAACCTGGAATGGACTGCACGGCCTACAGGCAGCTCGAAGGGATGGGCTTGCCCAGTGTTCTCCTGGGCAGCTCAGCCTGTCTGGGCATCTCAGCTGTCCTTGCTGCTTATAGATACTCGAGGAAGAAGAGCCTAGTGATTCTGCTCAGTTTCAGGGACTTCTGAGGTTTTTGAATTGTCTACTTCCCGCAAGATGGAGTGTTTCATCTTTCTTTAGACTAATGGTTCTCAACTTCCTAATGCTGAGACCCTTTAATCCTGTTGGGGTGACCTCCAACCATAAAACTATTTTCATTGGTATTTTATAACTATAGTTTTGTTACTGTTCTGAATCATAATGTAAATATCTGATATACATGATATCTGACATGTGGCCCCTGTGAAAGGGTCCTTCGACCCCTCAGAGGGGTCTTGACCCACAGGTTGAGAGCCACTGCTTTGGAAACACCCTAGTTACAATGGTTTTATCTTTGAGGAGATTGCTACACAACAGAATTTTAAAATGAAAAGCTTTCAAAAAAGTGTTTCTTCTTTTTAGACAAGCTCTCACTATGTAGAGATGTAGCCCTGGATGTAGATCAGCTACCCTTAAACTCAGAGATCTAATCATGTCTGCTTCCTGAGTGCTAAGATTAAAGGCATACACTACCACACTCAGCTAAAATTTTTTTTTGATTAAAAAAATTGTGTGTGTGTGTGTGTGTGTGTGTACAATACAAATTTTTAAGAAAAAGTGAAGAGGGTATTTAAAGAAAATGGAGGCGGGTGCAGCAGCTCACGTCTGAGATCCCAGCAGAGCAGAAGGTCAGCTTCACCTACATCGAAAGTTCGAGGTCTGCCTACTATATAAGGCTGTCTTAAAGATTTAAAAAAGAGGGAGAGGAGAGACAGGCCCCTCCCCTGCCTTCCGGAACCTGCTGATGCTCTGGGGTCAAAGTGCAGTTTCTTGTTCTCCTCCCAGGAAGGGCGCTGTCGCGCTCTCTGAGGGAATCCAGTAAATGGAAGGAAAGCCACTTCTTCATGTCCTCTCTGGGGACACCATATTTGCTCCCTATGGTTTCAGTTCTGCTTTGACATGTCTCGATGACCCAGAAACCTGGGCCCAAGTTCTCTAGAACATTTTACAAATGACTCCATTGCCCACAGCCATTTGTACTCCTCTCTGTTCTGCATTTTCATTCAAAATGGGGCGTGGGGAAGCCAGCATGGTTTTCCTAGAGAAGCCTTTCAGCCCTGCCGCTTGTGAGCAGTGAGCAGAGCAGGGTGCTAAGGTCACATCAGGACCCATTTGATGCCTGCTTCTTCCCAGTCTGGAATCCCAGAAGGTGGTCTCTGCTTGGATCCTGAGGGATATCCCATCAATACCACTGAAAAACTACTCACCTGCCTGCTTCGTGCCAGGCTTACGGTGCACTACACAACTGGTGAGAGTCCATCAGCTGCCGCACCTAAGTCTGCTTAGAATCTGGAAGGTTCCAGTCCCCAGGGATGTTCCTGCTGCTGTTCTGGGGTACCCATGTGTGGTGCGCACTGGGTAGAGGCAATCTTGTCCTGGTCACAGAAACTCAGGATTACAGATTCCTGGGCCAGCAGTTGGTGGCTGAAGCTACCTGTGACTTCTTTTGAAAGAGTCATGACAGGGGAGTGGGAGTAGGGATTGTGTCCCTGGGGACATCATGGCCCCAGGAGCCATTGTGCCACCGGGCACCCTGGCATTGTTTTTGAGACTGTTTCCGAAGAAACCCAGGATCCCTGCGTCTGTTTTTCCTTTGTTCCCAGTTCATGGATGGGTGTTGGGTGTTGGGTGTTGGGTGTTGTTCTTTTCGGTTTGTACAATATACTTCTTTGTCTTTGAGCAGATTTGACTGTCTCCCAAAAAGTTATCTGAATCTTCATTTAATAATCAGGCACTTAATAACTGGATCATAAAGTAGAGGAATTGTTTTTTAATGTAGAAAAGGAATTATCCAACCCAAAGGACAGAATTCCATAAAGGCTCCTTTGCCTTTCGGGGCTGTGTGCTCTGTGCCCACTGTGTCACACTGAGTGAGGGTCCCTTGTTTGTTTATAACCTTTGTGTTCCCAGCCAGTAGCCACTACTAGATCATGAGATCCCATGTTGGCAGTTGTCAAATACTGACAATTTTGAATGGCTTATACTAAAGAGCAGTGTTGTTCTTGTTTGGTATTTTGAGATTTTCGAGCTGTTTAATCTGTGTGGGTACCTTTGGGCTTTGTGCACAAATGTCCTTGACATCAGAAACCAGCCTCTTTCTGTTCTCTGTGTCTATTTTTTTTTAAGATTTATTTATTTTATGTATACGAGTGCTCTATATGCATGTACACCTGCAGACACACCAGCAGAAGAGGGCATCGGATCCCATTACAGATGGTTGTGAGCCATTGTGTGGTTTCTGGGAATTGAACTCAGGACCTCTGGAAGAGCAGTCAGTGCTCTTAACCGCTGAACCACATCTTCAGCCCCCTCTGTATCTATTTGTATGTTCATTATGTGTTCAGGGCATATAAGGAAACACGCGGACGGGAACCCCACTGAGCTGCTAGAGACTGGGGATCTTCCAGCACGATCAGCCTTTCTATCGTTTGGGAATGATGATGTTGATGCTTTTTCTCTGAGTTAATATTTTCTTTCTGCTGAGGTTTCTGCTCGGGCCAAGCTTGAGGATACTGTCCTATGTCTTGGGTACAGACTTAGCTCTGGGCAGAGAGAGTAGGTAAAATCAAGGGGATGAACTGACCTGCCATTCATTCCCCTGCCCTCCCCCCCAACCCCCACTCTCCACTCTCTGAAATCTGCAGATCAGCGGGATGGTGATGTTTATACACTCAACAGCCCAGGGAACTGGTGTTCATATGTCAGTAGGTCTCATTAAGAGACTGGAAATATCTGGCTATGTGGCTGTTCTTAGCACCTCTCGGGTTGGACTTTCGACCTTTCCAGAGGTCACATTCAGAGCCATACTCCCTGCTCCACAGTCACACCACAGACAGACCGTCCAGTGTTTACCACAGCAGAAATTTCAGAGCGCTTTTCCTTTCTGCAGTTTGCTCCTGACTTCCAATCTGAGCTGAGTCTGTGACCCGAGGGCCTGCCCTGTTACATGAGAGATTGTGTGTGCACTTGGGGATTCGGGGATGAAAACTATCAAGGGCCTGAGAGGGAAAGGCTCTGTGCTAAATGCGTTCCAGACGGTGCTGTGAAATGGGAGATAAGATGGCCATCTGGTCCACTAGGCCATGATGTGTTCAGCTTGCACCTTGTGGGACCGTTATCATCCTCTTGTGACAGTCAGAGTCACTCTGGTCTTTGTCCTGGGATAGGGGCTTAATTTGGCAGCCCCAGCTGATTTTTGAAATGAAATTTGCTATCAGTTCAATGGGAACTCTGCCAAGAAGGACTCAAAAGCCCAGAACAGGGACTCAAAGGACAGCTGTTGGGGACCGGCTCTCTCTGTAGCTGGGCGGTCGTCTGCACTCCAGCTGCTCAGCTCACTTCTCTGTTGGGGGCGGGGTAATATAACTGCCGAGTTGCTAAAGAAATCAGTTGCTGCACCGGACCTTGGCAAAGTGCCAGTTCAGGGGTAGTAAACTGACCTGCAGGTAATGGTTCTCCACGGTGAAAGGTCTTGTTCAGCCGGGCTTAACAACCCCTCGATTGATGATAAGTCCTGGCTGGCTGCTAAATTGTGGCGGTTTATGTCTTCTCTAGTTGTCAGTTCAATTATTTTTTTATTTTTATTTTATTTATTTATTTTATTTTCTATATTCTTTGTTTACATTCCAAATGATTCTCCCTTTCCCGGTTCACCCCTCCCTTAAGTCTCATAAGCCCTCTTCCCTCCACTGGTTCTCCAATCAACTCCCTCCCACTCCTCTGTCCTGGTATTCCCCTACAATGCTGGATCAAGCCTTTCCAGGACCAGGGCCCTCTCCTTCCTTCTTCTTGGGAATGATTTGATATGTGAGTTGTGTCTTAGGTATTCAGAGCTTCTGGGCTAATATCCACTTATCAGTGACTGTATTCCATGTGTGTTCTTTTGTGATTGGGTTACCTCACTTAGGATGATATTTTCCAGATCCAACCATTTGCCTAAGAATTTCATGATTTCATTGTTTTTAGTTGCTGAGTAGTATTCCATAGTGTAAATATACCACATTTTCTGTATCCATTCCTCCATTGAGAGACATCTGGGTTCTTTCCAGCTTCTGGCTATTATAAATAAGGCTGCTATGAACATAGTGGAGCATGTGTCCTTATTGCATGCTGGGGAATCCTCTGGGTATATGCCCAAGAGTGGTATAGCAGGGTCCTCCGGAAGTGTCATGTCCAGTTTTCTGAGGAACCACCAGACTGATTTCCAGAGTGGTTGTACCAACTTGCATTCCCACCAGCAGTGGAGGAGTGTTCCTCTTTCTCCATATCCTCACCAACACCTGCTATCTCCTGAGTTTTTAATCTTAGCCATTTTGACTGGTGTGAGGTGAAATCTCAGGGTTGTTTTGATTTGCATTTCCCTAATGACTAATGATGTTGAACATTTCTTAAGGTGCTTCTCAGCCATCCGAAGTTCTTCAGGTGAAAATTCTTTGTTTAGCTCTGTACCCCATTTTTAAATAGGGTTATTTGGTTTTCTGGGGTCTAACTTCTTAAGTTCTTTGTATATATTGGATATTAGCCCTCTGTCAGATGTAGGGTTGGTGAAGAACAAGTTGGTTCCCAATTTGTTTCTCTACTTGTCAGTTCAATTCTTAAAAAAAAAAAAAAAAGTTTAAAAAGTTTAAATTAAATTAGATTTTCTCTTTATTTTTTAAATTGGGAACACATGAATTTTCATGAATTTGAATTTGGCTTCCTTATTACTCTCCTATGCTTTGGAAAACATTAATTTCCTTACATGGGATGGATATTTACAACCAGAGGGACTTTGCATACCTCCCCTGTCCACCCTTTTACAGAGGACAGTGGACTAGTCTGAAGGCCACCACAAGAAGGTGGAAATGGAATGGAGTCTATTTTGAAGGGCTCTGCCTTCCTTGTGCAGAATTTGGCAGACACACCCCGGGGGATGCAGCACAGGCTGGGAGTGGTCCTGGGCAGCCACTCTCAGCTCTAAAGTGTTGCTTTCCTGAGAATAATGTCTTTACGATGGTCATTGCTGGTCATGTGGGGCTAAGCAGAGACAGGAGCTGGCCGAGGCTGTTGACCAGGAACTCCCACCGCCTTCCTGTCTCTGCTCCAGCAGCCAGTGTTCTCGCAGGAAGTGGGGAGGGAGCAGGCAGTGCACGTAAGGTCCATTTCAGATCCAGGCCCAGGGCAGGCTCTCTGGGGATGACTTAAGAGCTGTCACTCCCAGTGCCGCACTGAGAAGGCCCTGTGCCTGGCTGCTGCTTGAATTCCTGACGTCTCTTAGAACATGGCGGGCTGTTAACCCTGCCTTCAGTTACATTTGTTTTGTGAGTAGACTCCATGGCCTGGTCTGCCTTCGCATGGAGACTCTGGCATTCCCAGAATACAGGACACTTGTCTCATACTCAGTGACCGAGAGGTTGTGCTGCCTGGGGAGGGATGGAGGGGCCTGCTGCTTGTGGAATGTTCTTGAGTGTGCTCCACCCATGATGACAGAGACTCTCGCCTCCCCTGGGCTCCTGATCTAGCAGGAGAGTAGCTCGTGCTTTCAGCAGACTACCAGATGTTCAGAGGGCCTGGTAGCCACTGTCTCCCTTTCAGGTGAGGACTCCAAGGCCCCCTCCAGATGGAGGCTGTATAAGGGACTGCTGAGTGGAGCAGGGAGCTGTGGTGATGGACCTGTGCACGGCTCACCTGTGGGCTCCTGAGGAATTGGAGAGGGCTTTAGGTGAGGTAATATCGTGACCAGACTTGATTTAGGCCTTCTGGTGGCTGAAGGAACTTGAACCTAGGGGGACAAACCCTGAGGTATACACTTCTGGATATCCCAGGAGTTCTGCTCTAAGACGAGGAAGGCCTGGGCTACAGAGGAGGCTGGACAGAGAGAACTGATTGCGGAAGGAGGAGGTGACTCAGCGGAAAAGGTGATCAGGGATCCTGAGCTTCTGAGAACAGGAAAAAAATCTCACAGTCCTGACTTCCGGTGTCAGTGTCCAGCCTAGGAAGAGGAGGGGGAGGATCAGGAGGAGGGAGAGAGGGAGGGGAGGGACTGAAGAGGACACAGGGGGGAGGAGGGGCCAGGAGAGGTTATGGTGCTCAGTGTGGTAGTGAGTCACTCAGCTTCCCTGTTGGGGCCTGACTACCTCAGTCAGGATGGGCCAAGAACTGGCTACGGTGGGAGGGAGGCTCCATTCTTAATTGGGCTGTTGAGTCATTTGTTTGGTGCCTTCAGCTAATGGGAACTGGCCAGGGCAGGAAGGGTGTGGCTATGGAGGGGAGACCGGTAGAGGGGAAGAGAGGCTGGAGCTGCTTGGTGGTCCTTTGGGAATATGCTGGCTTGAGGACAAGTAGGCTGTCCAGGCTAAACTGAGAGGGTGTTGTCACTGGGTGACGCTGGAAAATGCTGCATGGCATTCTGGGAGCGACAGTCCTAGCTAAAGTCTAAGGACATCTATGTTCGATCCTCAGCTCTGAGCTGTCCTGGGACCACAGATCCGAGGCCGAGGCTGTCTTCCCGACCCCTCTGGTAGCTTCCCTCACAACCCAATGGCAAGAACCCTTAAAGTAACACAATTGTAACAACCACCATGTCTGTGTACCTTTAATTTAATTAAATCTTCCTGGGGTTCATAAAGTGAGGGAGCTCAGCCGGCAGAGTCTCTTGAGAAAGCTGAAAGTAGAGTAGCAATTTGCTCCCCCACCCCCTTTGAAACAGAGTCTCTATGCAGTCTTCCCTGCACTACGTATGTAGACTAGGCTGACCTTGAACTCACAGACCCCCCCCCCCCCCCCCCCCCGCCTTTTCTGAGTGCTGGGATTAAAGGCGTGCCCATCCGCAGTTGGCTTTGCACTGATTGTAAGCGTGGACAGAAAGACACTCTCTGTAGGAGGGGAAAGGGGAAGCGGCCCCCAGCACGTTGCTTTGTTCCTTCGCAGCCACTCTTGTATTTTGTTTTGAGACAAGGATTTACAATGTAGCCTAGGATGGCACAGACCTCAGGATGCTTTTGCCTTGGCTTCCCAGGTGCTGGGGTTGTAGGCGTGGACCCCCATGCCTGGTTTAGCTTTCAGTTTTTATTCATTGTGGATTAACTTCTTCTAGAGTCCTACACGGATCATAACTTTCTGGGCTCCGCTCCTTCCACCCCCAATCTTGTGGGGCCCTGGAAGAACTGGCAAAGTGCTTCCAGAGCTCTCTCAGCCGGTGGACATCACGGGCTCTTTTTTCTTTTCTTTTCTTTCTCTCTTTTTTTTTTTTTTTTTTTTTTTTGTTTTTTTTGTTTTTTTAGAGACAGGGTTTCTCTGTGTAGCCCTGGCTGTCCTGGAACTCACTCTGTAGACCAGGCTGGCCTCAAACTCAGAATTCTGCCTGCCTCTGCCTCCCAAGGGCTGGGATTAAAGGCCTCCGCCACCACTGCCCGGCACGGGCTCTCCTTTCACGCATTTCACGCGTGATAATGATGCTTCCTGTTCCTAGCCTGTCTGGATGCTGGATCACTGGTGAGCATAGCACAGATGTGGGTGTTATCAATGGGGAAACACAGCTCTTGGGTCTGAAGAGATGATTGGCAGGTAAAGGCACTTGCTGTGGAGCCTGGCGGTCTGAGTTAGTTGTCCACTGATATCCATATATGTGTGCTGTGTGTGTGGCAGATGCATGTGTGTACATATATGCATGTACATACATATACACACCAAAACAAACCAAAACAAAAACCCACCTCGGGTCTCATGTCAAAGGGAATAAGAATAAAATGGTTTACTTGGGTTAACCCAAATTCTATGTTTCAACGTGGATGTAGCCTCATGATGTTTCTATAGTAACAAAACAAAGAAAGTCATGAATCAAGACAATTATCAAGTACATTGGTGGGAACATCAGGCAGGTACAGCTAGCTGGGGAAATCTGTTACAGCCTCAGATGCTATCTAAGCTTCTGGGTTGGTGGAAGGAAGCTAGAGGTCTGTCTGTATATTCCAAAAGATTTACCTCGGTCTTACCACATAGGTGGGTAAATGTCTTATTTAGAAGCTGAGATAGCTCAAGAGAATTTCGTTCTGGTCCTGAAATATTCTAACTCTCAGTCTCGTAGGCTCCTGATTTTCATGTTCTGTCTTCCAGGGGTAGAGAAGGCAGGGGACAAGAGCAGCTACAGTAAGGCATAGAGGTGCTTACATGATTCTGTTAGGGAGTGGGCTAGATCCTAGGGGTGAAGCATTGCTAGTTTACCAAGGGAGGAGCTGCCTGCCCAGGAGTTAGCCTGTTATGGGAACAAAAGAGGCTGGGCAGAGCTGGGATTGATTCTGTGGAGCCTGCTAAATTACCACAGGGCTTAAGTAGGAGTGAGAATTCCCTTTCCAAGGCCTAGGGATTGGGCATCTAATGTAGTGGCTGCTGTCTGTCAGGGCCAGGTTTGATCCGGAGGCAGAGCCTGCAGGGCTGGCTCTGAGCATGGCATGGTGACTCAGAAACCGATCTTCCTATCACTATTGGCTCCTAGAAGAAGAAAGGGTCCTGCACCACAGACCACAAAACCTCAAACTCCAGTGGCCCCCGTAGCCTGGATCTCAGGCCCTGCCTCTGAGTCACTGAACTCCAGCCTTGAGAGGCTGTCAGCCGACCAGCTCCCGGCTGACAGCAGTGTGGCTGGCTGCAGGAGCTGGGAAGTCACTTGCTTTGAAAACAGGTTCCCAGGCTGTAGATGCCTTGCTTTTTGCCAAAATTGCTAGAACTTCTTAGGTGCCAAACTTGTGCTTTTGGCTTGGGGCATGTGATTCCAGGTGCATCCTGTGAGGCCCCTGCGTGCTGGCAGGTCCCCCCTGGCTGTCCAGCAGAGGGCAGACATCTACCACACGAAGGCTTTTTGCCTTCATAATCCTTCTGGGCCTTAGACAGAGCTGTTGCCTATCCCCCCCCCCCCCCCAGCCCCGCTCCAATACAGGCCCCTGAGTGATCCAATAGCTCATGCACCCATACTTTTCTCTCTCATGAAATTTGGGGGCAAATTGTGGAGAATTTATAGAATTGTGTTTTAATTTTCGACTCAGAATGTTCATTGCATGCGCCAAACTGTTGGAATACCTTTATATAAAAGTCTTCAAGCAAACCTCAGACAAGAAAACACCCAGGGTCCCCAACACTTGAGCTAAGTTAATGACTCCCCAGGTTTTTTGTTTGTTTGTTTGTTTTTGTTTTTGTTTTTTTGGAGTCGAATGAGGGAGGAACTTGGAACTGGAGGCTGTGGCCTCCACCATGTTATAAGTCGGGGGAGCCCAAGGAGCACTGTGCTATGTCTTTAAATAGTCCTCTCCACAGATGTGGGTGGGTTGGGTGGGGTGAGAAAGGACGGATGAATGTGCCTTTAATGAGCCGAATTCCATTTGAAATAATTCTCCCATTGTATCCCTAGCACCTCCCCATCTGCTGCCCATGCAAGTCTTGCTCCTCTGGCCCCAGAAGACACAGCCTCTGCTTCCTCCACAGCTGGTCCTGAAGTAGCAGCCCCCACTGCCTCCCGCCAACACGCGGCCAAGAACATAAACAGGTAATCTATAAGCATTTCTCCCGTAGCAGCTGCCCAGGAGAGAGCAAGACTGGGTGGTCTCTCTCTCTCTCTCTCTCTCTCTCTCTCTCTCTCTCTGTCCTGGGGTGAGAGCTGGGTTTAGGATGGCGCCAACAAGGCACTGACACCATGTGTGTAATCGCTTGGCTTGTAGCTCGGCTTCCTGAAACAGCTAGTTCTTCTGTAGCAGGGACACTGTGTGTAAGGCAAGGACTCCCGAGAGGCAGAACCGATAGCCTGTGAGTGAGAATGTTCTCTCTGTAGGTTTCCACTTACAGGAGACTGTGGGGAAGGCTAAACTACAAGGAATGGAAAGTATTATGGTGGCCAGAGTGGGAGTTAAAGAAGATCTTAACTGTAACATCGTAGCCTGTCCTGCCTCTCGACTGTGGTTGTGGTTATGCCACTATGCCAAGTTTATCCAAGGGTGACTGCTGTCTGATGCAGCCAGTTCCCAGGGACACAGGGCTTTTGCCTCCTGCTGCCTGGGTCTAGTAGATGTGAGCTACCCACTTGTTCGGTGTCCGAGGCTCCCAAGGCTCTGGCACACATTGCGCTAAGGTGACAATGGTGTGCCTTGGAGTGATTGTTTCCTGGATTTTCCATTCCGGCACTTTTCGCATCTTGTTTGTTTATGTGTCTGAGAGCCAGAATCATGGACTTGAGCTGCTCTGGCGAGGCACCATGCCAGGTACAGGACACAGGTCTAGAAGATACATGCTGCCTGGCCCTGTGGAGCCTTGAGGTCTCTGGAGACAGAATGATGCTCTCCTGGGACATGGTGGCTCTGTAGGATTAATTCTGTGTGGGATGGGGACACTGGGGAAGAAATACACGTGTGCAGACTCCAGGGGCGGGGAAGGCACAGATGGCGAGGGAGCAGAGCGGAAGGATCTTTAGAGTGCAGAGGCTGGAGCCTGCAGCCTCTGAGGGGAGTGGATCCTGCCTCAGCAGGCAGGGCCAGGCGGTTACCACCACATGCCATAAGAACTGGGGTCTTTGTCATTGTTTCCTTTGGTAACTTTTTTTTTTTAAGTACAGTTTTGATTTACCAAAGAATATAGCAGATAAAAAGTGATATTCTAGTTCTCTAACCCATAGTTCCCTCTGCTGATATCCTAATAGTATTGTTCATGCTAATGTGACAGTGTGACTGACCCCATATTGACACATTCTTGCAAACTGAAGCCTCCACTACTTGGAGTTCTGTGGTTTGTCTTTAATGCCCTTTCTTGTCCCAGATGTCACTCAGGACACTGTTACCTTTAGTCTCCCTACGTGCCCCTTGGTTGTGGCAGTTTTCAGGCCTCTTTTACTTGGTAACCTCGATAGTTCAAACAGTTCTGGTCAGAATACAACTCCACTGGAACTTGGATGATGTCTTTCTTATGGTTCGATTATAGTCAGGTGTTTTGGAGGAAGAAAATGAAAGGTTTAAAGTATTGCTTTCTTTTATTATTGTTGTTGTTGTTGTTATTATTATTATTGTTGTTATTATTATTAACAACTAAGGCTGGAGAGATGCTTGAGTAGTTAAGAGCACTGGCTACTTCTATAGAGGCCCCCAGTTCAGTTCCCAGCACCCACATACAGGTTCACAACTGCCTGTAACTCCATTTCTAAGAATCTCCCGCCCTCTTCTGGTCTCTGTTGGCATTGCATACACATACTTCACTTACATGCAGGCAAAACATTCACAAACACAAAATAAAAACAAATTTTTATTTTAAATGTAAAGCACATATCAGTGTTTATTTGGAGGCAGAGGACAGCTTTTTGATGCTGGTTTTTTGCTTTGTATCTTTACATGGGTTCCAGGGATTAAAGTCAGGGGGCCAGGTTAGTACGGTAGGCACATCTGCCTGCTGAGCCAACTCTCGGGCCTAAAGGTATCATTTTTATAAAATGGAGGGTCCCAGTGTCGGCACAGCTGATGGCTATTGGTGTCGACTTGGCTGGCTGGCTTCCCTGGATTGTCCTACAGCTTCTGAGAGGGTGTCAGTGCGCCATGTCCCACTGCAGGGCAGGGAGCTATTCTCCTACTGCTGGGGGGGGAAGCCTATGTAAATTATTTATGATCCTTTGCATGGGAAGTTAGTCTCCTCTCGCCCATTTCCTAATGTAGTCAATCACTTATTTATGTCAGTGTGGACTCGTGGGTATTTATTTTATACTTTGGGCTCTAATCCAAGGCTGCTGTACTTTGTTGCACACAGCTTTAGCCCTGGGCCTCCTTGCCTGTCTTTTAAGTGTGCCCAGAAGCCCCTGGGCTGAACAGTGATGTGATCAGATTTGCATTTTTAAAAGGCCTTGGTAACTGCCTGTCAGGGCAGCGGGCGCTTGAGGATTGATGGTTGATGTGCCCTGAGGCTCCGTACCCTGGCTCAGCTGTATATGACTTGGGCCTGCTGGGCTCCCATGGCCTGTGTAAGAGTGCCCTCCATCTCTCTTGTCTCCATGTTATAAGGCCGGTGCCTCATGCAGGCGTCCATATAAATCATGTCTTTCTCCATCTGATGAGTCCTTGGTTGGGCCAACTCTAGTTCCAACAATACACAAATTAGCACTTCATCTCATTGAAATGGAAGGTTTGATTCACCAGCCTGGCCAGAGTCTGAAGTTCTTTTGGCTACAGGATAGAGGTTATATCCCTGCTCTGTTTCCATTTTCCATGGAGATTCTTCTGTCAGGGCCAGCTGCCTTCTGTGTTTTCATGAGGCACAGGCAGCCACAGACCCCACGGCTGTGCCTTTGTTCTCCATGTTAGGGCTGGGAAGGAGAAAGCCAGCAGTGAGACCCGGTGTCCTGGAAGAGGCACATCTTATTAGCTCTGCAGATGCTTGGTTATTGCAAGCCTGCTGGGCACCTTCTGCAGGCTCCCACCTCTGGAGGCTGCTGTGCACGTGCTGTTCCAGCCCCACACTCCAGGCTTTATAGCTTGCTTCCCCACTGTCTTGTACCCAATGGTGATCATTTGGCCTCGTGCTTGTGGAGAACAGATGTGTTCCGAAGAGAGAGGAAGGGGAACCCACTCAGAAAGGACTTAGCGTTCTGCTGAGCAAACCCTCCTGAAGCCACAAGCTTCTCCTGGGAGAGAGTTGGTGACTGCTGTGTCACGCTTCTGGCTACACTACTGTCTCCTCCAGTATGGTCCTCTTGAGGCCTTTCCCTGACCTTCTGTGCTATTGGGAGAGCTATGAGAGGCTAGGGATGCAAGGTGAAAGCCCTCCTTCATTTTAGTGTAGCCTGAGCCAGCATTGCAGACCTTGGGCCAAAAGCTTGGTATATTGGCACATAGGCCCAATAGGCCCCTGACCTCCAACCTGACCTCTCACGGTCCCTTCTGGGTATAACCGTTTCTTTAGGTTAGTGGCTTGGAAACCTGGCTCAGGACTACCTCCCTGAACAGGCCTGGAGAAAGCAGTCTGGAGAGGCAGCTCCGCTCTCCCAGGGATAAAGCTAACTCCTCAGTGTCAATGCAGGGGGCCCAGAGTGCAATGTACCATGGGAAATGCTGCCCTGAATCACAGCGGGGGGGGGGGGGGTCCGTCATGCTTTCTGAGAAACTATTCCCATGTGGCCCAAATAGCTTCCATTCTTCTACCAAAGCTCCCCAAAACTCTAGAACTTCTCCTGGGCAAGAGGAGAGCAGGGCTTTTGTTTCCCTCCTAAGCCAAGCCTGGAGCTCTGTGGGAACCACGCACAGCTACACACCCGGCCCCTTCGAGAGCTCTCCACCTCAGTAATTCATTTTGGAGGTAGAGTCTTGATTAGGTTTTCTGTTGGTTGTTATTATAACGAAATACACAAGGCAGGGTAACTTTATAAAGAAGAGGCATCGATTTAATTAATCAATTCAGAGGCTGAATGTCCAAACAGGAAGGCATGGGTGTTGGAAAGTGTTTCTCCAGCTCCCTTGGCTGCTTCACCACAGAGCATCACAGGCAAGAGTCTGTCTAGTCTCTCTCTAAGACTGAGTGCTTGCTACACTAATGTCTGAACCTGACTACACCCCAAAGTTACCCTCTCTGAGTCAGTTTCCTTTTTCTTCACCTTTAACCATGGCTTTGAGGATGAAACTCCCGTGTGGGTTTGTGGGGACTGACCAAAGAATACACAAACAATAGCTGACCTGCATGATCTTCTGATGTCAGGGGAAAGGCTGGATCGTTGGGGATAAGAGAGTCTGTCGGCTAGTCCCTGTGCCCACCAGGCTGGGGTCTACTCCAGTGCTCCATAGGCCGGTTTCCAGCTGTTGCTCTGGACTGAGATCCTCTGTCCCATGGCATCCTGGGCACGAGCATCCAACATCTCCCTCCCACTGAGACAAACACCGGCAGTCCCTCAGGCTCTCTGGCTCCTGCTTTATCTCCTGTACACGAGCAGGGAGCTGCTAGGTACAGGTACCTAGGCTTTGCTGTGTACGTCTGCTTTCACTAAGTAGGTCAATCCCGGTGCCTTCATCTGGAGGCTCAGGGCAAGGAGAGACTTTGCTTACCTCTACAAGAAAGGGGTAGCATCCAAAGTAGCTTCGTCTCTCTGGGTGGAAACAATTGGGACAGAGAGTGGCCTTAGGATCCCTTCCCTGCCACTGATCCCTTCTGAGAGGGGATGGGAGGCGGGACTGGGAGCACAGCACCCCCTGGTCCTGATGGGTGGAACACAGCTGGAGCACAGCTGGAGCACAGCTGTTGGACTTCTACCCTGTGCCCCTCTGGCCTGGATTCCGAGGTTCTAGAGTAGCCTGGAAGGGAATCATCTATCTCCGCATCTCTCCATCCATCTACCCTCACATCCATCTGTTCATCCACTCATCCATCCACCTACCCACAGACAAACCTACCCAGTGATTTAGCAGGCGTGTCCTACTTGAATCTGTGCAATACTCTGGTATCAAACTTGGAGGTCGCAACTTGTGCCTCAAGCCAGGTCCAGTTGCCTGTCCTTGGGAAGCCCACTAAAAGAGTCAAACTAAAAGTAGAAAGCAAAAATAAATAAATTAATAATAATAATAATAATAATATAACAACAACAACAATAATAATGGCAATAATAACAGAGATTTATTCAACTTAGCCACATTGGGAAGAGAGGCAAGAGATCCAGTGAGCCTCTCTACCCCACCCCAAGCCTGTCTTTGGGACCCTGAAGTGAGATTACAGTTTAAATACAGACCCTAGGACCTGGCTTAGGAGCAGTCCCAGTTAAGGTCCTGCCCACACAGACCCATCACTGTCTGGGCTTCAGTCTCATCCTGTATCGCATCTGACAAGTCTACAGAACTGTGTAAAATATGACTCTGGGAGGCAAGTTCCCCCTGCTCTGGCACTCTCCTCTCAGCATGAGATACCTGGGGAACCTCATTCTTCGGGGCTCTCCGTTTCAGTGTCCTGATGTCCTGACAGATGTGTCTCCTTAGAATAAATACCTTTATCCTTAGGCCAGTTACAACTCTATGATGTGGAATAGGGAAGGGGTATAGAGCTAGAGAGAGATGTCCCTCGGTCTGTTTCTGATCCGTGTGACCCTGGACAAGTTGCCTGACCACTCTGAGCCTCAGTTTACCGGTCTTTAAAATGAGGGGAGTAGTAACCACCTCGTAGGACTCAATGTGCTCATCAGATATATATGAAGCAAATAGCTCAGAGGAGTTCGCAGTGTGCACAGGTTCTTGGTGAGGGTGAAGGAAGGTAGCCCGTGCCACTGCCTGGGGTGTGGAGCAGCCTGCAGACCACAACAGATTAGAGAAGCCAGAGGGGCTTGATTGAGGGTACCTGGGTCATGGGCATAGTTGCAGGTTCACTCCGGAATGGCAGGAGGCTTGTAGTTGGGCTTGGGGGTCACTGGGACCCAAGATGTTGAGAAAGGAAATCCATCTATTCTCTTCAGGCAAGGGAGAGTTGGGATGAAATTTAATTCAGGGCGATGTCTAGTAAGAGGGGAGGGTAGATGGAAAGGAGAGGTCAGAGGATCATGTGGCTGTCACCATGGTCCAGGTAGGAGACAGTGTTGGCCTGGACTATTATGGTGGTAGCTATGTACTAGAGAGGGCCTGAGCCTGTCTTGTGGCTCATTTCCTCATTCACCCGTCCACGCATGTCTATGGAGTGTCTCCTCTGACCAAGCCGGACTCCAGGTGCTGGAGATGTAGTGGTGACCCTGCAGATGGCAACCACCCATGATCTGAGACTCTGCAAGCCATTGGTTAGCCTGGTCATGTCTCTGCTCTGGTATCTATCCCATCATTTCCATAAGGTCATCAAGACAGGGCAAGACTCAGATCACTCTGAGGTTTCAGGACAGTTGCCTTCATCTATTTAAGTCAATTTCTAAAAAGCTAAGTATTCAGGCTGGAGAGATGGCTCAGAGGTTAAAAACACTGTCTGTTCTTCCAGAGTCCTGAGTTCAATCCCAGTCAACCACATGGTGGCTCACAACCATCTATAGTGTGATCTGATCTCCCCTCTAGCACGTAGGTGTACATGCAGATAGAGCACTCATTAACATAAAATAAATAAGTAAATCTTAAAAAAAAAAAAGAGCTAAGTATTCAAGGGGGAGCAAACCAGCCTACATCTCCAGACAGTTGTATGCTCTGGGTGCAGCCGGCCATGGGAACATGGGTGAGGAGAGAATTACAGATAGAACTTCTGGGATTTTTATGGAAAGAAGGTGATATTTTTAGGACTTGGTGTCACACACACACACACACACACACACACACACACTATGCGTATGCTGACATACTCATTCACTCGCTCTGCCCACAGACATGCTCTCAGTAGATTTTCATGGCTACTATTTCTGGCCTGGCGCTCTGGGTTTCTGTTTCTTCAGGGAGCCTTGAGTCAGCAGTTCTGAGCCTGGTTTCTGCTGCACTGCTCACATGGAGGGGTGGCAGGGTGCCAAGCTGTGCTGATGGCTTCTGAGGCTTGTACAGGCTGCTGTCTCTTTGCTGTCATTGGAGGGAAGACACAAGGCTTGGGACTTCTGGATTTGCTATTTAGCATGCTCATCTGGGAAGTCTTTCCATGCTGAGTGGCTTTCCTGCAGCCCCGAAGAACCCCTTGTCTTGGAGATGGGCAGGTGACCATGCTCAGCCGGTTTCTCCGGTCTGGCTGGGGAAACTAGCCTTGTATCCATTTAGGCAGTATGCATTCTCTGCTTACACTCTAATGTTCTTCTTAAAAGACCTTTTTATTCCCAGTACAAAAGGTCTCCAAGACCAGGAGGCTTAAGAGCCAGAGGAACTCAGAGGATCCACACAGCAACAGTCAAAGCAGGCACATTAACGCTCTCTTAAGAACCTAGACCTTAGCATACATAGGAAATTCTTACTGTGAAAGGCTGCTACTGAGGAGAAAGATGGGCAGCAATGGCTGTGTTTTCCAGGCTAGACAGAAGCAATCACCTGGCCCAGGTGAGTCCACTGGTAAAGAAAAACCTTGATTTCTTTCTATGTAGGAACCTGGACTTCGGACAGTAGGTTTTACTGAGCCAAAAGCCAGTTTTGGGTCAACCTGCTTGTTTTTATTTAGGGTCAGGTCTATAAAGTTAGTTCCAGGAAAGGCTGTCTGGTAACGTCTGAAGAAAATTGTTACCTGAGAGATGCTATTTAAAATGAATCCTCTTAATTAACCCAGATTTTGCCATCAGTAGTTGGGGAAATGCTTGAGACTTTGAGAAAGGAAGTAAGAAAGACTGACTCGTTTTAAGGAGCTACGACTCGGTGGTTCTTACCCTTCCTAACTCTGAGACCCTTTAATACAGTTTCTCATGGTGTGGTAACCCCCAACCATAAAAATTATTTGTTGCCATTTCATTGACTGTAATTTTGCTACTGCGATGAATCCTGATATCTGGTGTGCAGGACATCTGATATCTGACATTGTGGTGGTCACAACCCACAGATTACGAACTGTGCTGTAGATTTTGATAGTGTCCGTCTGTAACTGCTCACAGTGAATGAAGAATTTGGGCCACAGTTTTTCCTACTGGTTCCACAGTCCTTACCTTCTCCTGACTTTTGCTGTGACGGTGCTTTTCCGGAACCGGTTCCACAGGAGCCTCTTGGTTTTCCCATGCTTCTGTCTGCTCTGAGATTGCCTTTCCTCATCACCCTAGCCGGGATCCCCTCCACACACTGATGTCTGCCCCTGCCAGTCACTGTTTCTCAAGAACTTTGGTGGACACTGGGTCTTCTGCCAGGATCTCTTCCATGACTCTTGTGCCAGGCTGTGGCTCTGCCTGGTGGTCGCTGGCTCTGAACATCTCCCACGAAACTACTGAAAAGAAATGGCTAGTTGAGAAGTGATCATGTTTATTAGGGAATTTGCCAACAAAAATGTGGTCCTAGTGGGTTTTTTATTTTTGTTTCCCTGTGTGTAACTTTGTTGCTATGGAGATAGGAAAAGCGGGGACTTTCAGTTCAGGGTGGAGCAACTAATCAAACACCACATCACACCTTGTTGCTATGGAGACTTGGCAGGTAGGGCTCTAGAGTTCTCAATCCAGGTTGGAGCAACTAGACCTGCCTCCTTAGGAAACGTCCTACTTTCCTGATGTTGGTTTGCAGGGAGGCAGCTCAGTAGTTCCTGGTGTGCCTGCTGAATACTGGGCTGGTGGTAGGGATATTGTAGACATCGTGTTCTACTGTATCCATCCAATCCCCTGTTAGAGGACTCAGGAGAGAGTGCATGCATCAGCAATGTCAATAAAAATGTTCACTCACAGAGTGATTCTTGCTGTTGTTACTTCTAAAATTTATTTATTTGTTATATATGTCTGTGTGCATGGTATACAAGTACGTGTCATGTATGTGTGTGTGTTCCCATGTGTGTATTCACATGTGTGCAGGTTCACATGTACCCAGCCTTGGGAGTGGGTTGGAGGCTAATCTTGAGTGACTTTCCTAGTTACTCTGTACCCTATGTGTTGGGACTGAGTCTCTCGTTGAACCAGAAGGTCGCCATTTTGGCAAGTCTGGCCAATTGCTCTGGGAATTGCCAGTCTCTGCCTTCAGTGTGCTGGGATCATAGGTAGGCTGCCATGCATGCCAGAGTTTACAGAGTTCTGCAGATCTGAAGTCCAGTCATTACACTTGTGTGGCAAGTGTTTTATCCACTGAGGCATCGCCCCGTCCCTTTTTAAAGAGTTTTTTAAAAAAAGGCTTTTTTTTTTTTTTTAAGATTTATTCATTTATTATATTTAAGTACACTGTAGCTGTCTTCAGACACACCAGAAGAGGGCATCATATCTCATTACGGATGGTTGTTAGCCACCATGTGGTTGCTGGGATTTGAACTCAGGACCTCTGGAAGAGCAGTCAGTGCTCTCAACCACTGAGCACCATCTCTCCTGCCCCCAAAAGGCTTGTTTTTTTTTTGTTTTTTTTTTTTTTTTGTGATTTGGTTTTTTCGAGACAGGGTTTCTCTGTATAGCCCTGGCTGTCCTGGAACTCACTCTGTAGACCAGGCTGGCCTAGAACTCAGAAATCTGCCTGCCTCTGCCTCCCAGAGTGCTGGGATTATAGGCGTGCGCCACCACCGCCCAGCTGGGCTTGTTTTTTAAGAAAAGATTTCAACTGGCCTGGCCTAGCCTGGAGTGGCTGGAGATGACCTTGAACTTGTGATCCTCTTGTCTTACTGTCCAGTGTGCTAGGGTTATAGGTATATGTCATAATCAGTTAGTAAAGTGCCAGGGAGGAAACCCAGAGTCACTCTGCCAACATTCCCAGCCTCTAACTCTGATCTATTGGAGCCTTATGAACGGACGGACGGACGGACGGACTGACTGACTACTCCTCTCCTTTGCCTGTTGGGAACTGAGAACGAGCCTTGTAGTCACCTCCCAGGGCTTAGGTCAGGCCTTCAGAGCCAGCCTCATCCCTCCCCTCCTCCATACCACTCCTTTTCTACCAAGTTTCCCTTTGTTTGGATGGAAAGTTTATGTGCTTGTCAACGTCAGAGAGGATATGTTTTTTTCAACAGTTCACTCAAGAATGTTACCTTCTATTTCCTTCTCAAAAGAGTAGAGTTGATTTATTTAAAGGAGGATTTGGGGATGTTTAATTTTCTGTGGTGTTTGCATTACTGACTTCTTTACATGTGAGTGACTTTTCAGTAACTCATTTAACTTGTTGAATCGCCCTGTGATTTTCCATGACCAATTCCCATCCTTCCTCTCCTTTCTCCTTCTTGTCCATTCTTCTGTCCTATAGCTAGCCGACATCGTATCCTGGCTTCTTTATTTTAAAATAAGAATGAATCTCAGCTCTCATCACTGAGTTGTTACCATGTTCCAGTTACTCTCCCTGGGCATAACAGCAAGACATCGACCCCCAGCTTCTGCCACAACTGCAGAAAAGGGATGTTTTTCCCAGGAAGAGTAGTGGGACATGAAACGTGAAGGGTCTCATGTGGCACTAGAGAACAAGAGCAAAGGGAGGCATGATCATCTCCTCAAGGAGACAGCAAGAGAAACCTTGGGAGGGATTGAGGACTCTAGA
Source organism: Apodemus sylvaticus (assembly GCF_947179515.1). Classification (NCBI taxonomy): domain Eukaryota; kingdom Metazoa; phylum Chordata; class Mammalia; order Rodentia; family Muridae; genus Apodemus; species Apodemus sylvaticus. The sequence continues at coordinate 75,042,960 of NC_067472.1, read as the reverse complement.
CAAGTTGTAGAGTGCTTGCCTAGGAAGTATAAGGACTCAGGTGTCATCCCCAGCAGTGGACACACACATGCACACACACACATGTGCACACCCATGGACATACACATGCACACACATGTACACACATATATACACCTGCACACACATGCACACATGTGCACACACACAAATGTACATGCCCCCCCCACACACACCCTAAAACAAAAAATGGGGAGAAAGCCTTCTGGAAAAATTGAAGACTCAGCTGGGCGGTGGTGGTGCATGCCTGTAATCCCAGCATTCTGGGAGGCAGAGGCAGGTGGATTTCTGAGTTCAAGGCCAGCCTGGTCTACAGAGTGAGCTCCAGGACAGCCAGGGCTACACAGAGAAACCCTGTCTTGGAAAAAAAAAAATTGAAGACTCACCAAAGCTTGCATTCAGCCTCAAGTAGCTAGCCACACTCCATGGGTGAGCAGATACATAAAAGATGAATACCTGTGGCCCTGGTGTAAGAGACTGTCGTTCCTCTCTCTAGTCATGGTGAGACTGAAGACTCCCATGACCCCCTAGGGGTTCCTGCAGCATCTGGTTGAGGGTGTTGTAGTGTGTAAGGGTGCCATGCATTGTTAGAGAGCAGACGTGAGCCCGGCGCACACCTGTAATCCCAGCACTCTGGGAGGCAGAGGCAGGTGGATTTCTGAGTTCGAGGCCAGCTGGTCTACAGAGTGAGTTCCAGGACAGCCAGGGCTATATAGAGAAACCCTGTATCGGAAAAAAAAAAATCAAAAAAACAAAACAAAACAAAACCCAAAAAACCCATTAATAATAATAATAAAAAGAGAGAGAGAGAGAGAGCGAGCAGACGTACCTATTGGACACATAGGTAACCGAGTGACACTTGTTAGTGCAAGAACAAAGTAAAGTCTTCAGGCTGGTGTGGAAGAGACAACTCCCACCCCCAGGATGTGCATGGAATCCGCCTTGATGTGTTTCCTTGCCAAAAAAGGTCACACTGAAGCCCCTTTGCCCTTTCTCTAACACAGGAAAGGGCAGATGACAGACCAAAAGCCAGGTGGTAGACTGGGGACTTTGCCTTTAAGAGAGCAGACACCTTTTTGGACTTGAGTGAGGTCAAGTGACAGGAGATTCTCTCTCTGCAAGTCTAGGATCAAGGATCCCAGTTCTGTAACATCTCTGTGGAGAGAGCACAGCAGTGTGCCATTCCTGACCACGGTCAGGAGATGTCCCGTTGCTGCATTGCCCTGCTGGGCTCCTCATGTGACGATGGGGTGCTAGCTTTGGGCTGCACAGCTTCCTAACCCTTGGGAAGTGTTAGGCAAGCCCGTGAGTCTGCCAGGAGCAGTGCACAGGCACCAAAAAAGTATGGGGCACATGCTGTGCTGTGGAGTCAGGCATGTGGGGGTCCAGGCGGAGGGCTAGCTGTGAATGAGCAGCCATAGTGCCGTTGGAATGACAGCCTGCATGTAGGGCCCTTCCTGCATGATGGCCCTCGTGGGTGTACCCAGCCTCCTCATTGCCTACCGCGGTATGGTGGCTGTGGCAGGTTAAAGGAACAGAGCCTTGCCCAGCCTGCTCTTTCTTTAGCTGTACTTACAGCCTTAGCATTCTCCCCTGAGCTGTTGTGTGATCTGACCTACTTTCCTTTCCCACGTGCCTGGGTAATTAGCAGCTCAGGGGTCCACGGCATTGCAGGGTAAGGAATGCTGTTAGGGCAGCTGTTGTCTTCCCTGAAATCAAGATGGGCAATTTAGGTTTGTCTCTTGGAGTGTCAGAGGCAGGTCAGACATTCTTTTTAAAAAAATGTTTGAGATGGGATCTCATGTAGTCCAGGCTGGCCCTTGACCTTGAAGATAATTCTGATCCTCACACCATTACCACACCCGAGTGCCGTGATGATTGGTACAAGCTACCATGTCTGGCTTAGCTAACTTTTTTTTTTTAAACAAAAGTATTATTGGGGGCTGGAGAAATGGCTCAGAGCTTAAGAGCACTAGAGGTTAAGAGCACTGTCTGCTCTTCCAGAGGTCCTGAGTTCAATTGCCAGCAACCATGTGATGGCTCATAACCATCTATAATGAGATCTGGTACCCTCTTCTTGCCTACAGACACATATGCAGACAGAATGCTGTGTACATGATAAATGAATAAATCTTAAAATAAACAAAACAAAACCAACTACTTTGGGTGTGTTGTTGCACACCTTTAATCCCAGCACTTGAGAGGCAGAGGCAGGCAGAACTCTTGAGTTTGAGGCCAGCAGGGTCACAGGTCTGTCAGAGTTCTAGGACAGCCAGGGCTGCACAGAGAAATTCTGTCTTTAAAACACACACACACACACACACACATACACACACACACACACACACACACACACACACACATAATTTATTTATATGTATGTGTGTGAGTCTGCACCAGTCTTTGTGTACCACATGTATGCAAGAGCCCAAAGTGGCCAGAAGTGAGCATCAGATGCCCCTGAAACTGGAGTTATCAAACCCCAGTATTCTGCATGAGTACAAGGACCAACAAGCCATCTCTCTAGCCCTTAACTGGGTCCCAGGCCTTTGCCTCCTGTGGACTGTGGAGCCTGGATCGCATGGCTCATCCTGTGGCTACAGGGCTTTGTCAGGTTTGCTGCTGGTTAGCCAGGCCCGAAACATTGTAGGACATTAATATACAGTAGATTGCTTAATTGTTTTAGAAATGATAGAGGCATTTCCTAGTTCATCTGTTGCTCTAGACTCTCTTGTGGGCTTGGCCCACCCTCAGGGACCCAGGCTGTGTATGTGTACGGGGCTTAAAGGCTCACAGAAGGGCTGTTTGAGGTCAGGGTCTTATCAGGGTTGTGTTTGAAAGTCGTGGGCACCATTTCAAATATTTCCCTAGCAAGGGAAGCCAGGATGGAGCCTGACCTGGGAAGGAGGGTGGGATGGATGAGAGGAGGAGCCAGTAGGTGAGGGCGGGATGGATGGGAGGAGGAGTCAGCAGATGAGGGTGGGGGAAAGCCAGTGTTGAGAGCCTCCACCTGTGTAACCTCCCAGCACAACTGAAGGCTTCTGAAAGAACCAAGAACTCTAAGGGTTAGGGCTTCCGTAGGAATTTCAAGAGGCACTTGGAAGCCACTGCGCAAGCCTTTCCCTCCCCTACTTTCTTCACCTTGGCATTTTCTGTAGGGTAATTACCCAATAACCAACTTGCAGGCCTGGTCAGCCTCAGGAAGTATTGATTCAGGGTTTGAGTGGTTCTTCAGTAAGGACTCACACAGCAGAAGTTCAGGTGTCATCAACTTTAAAGGTGCCCAGGGCTCTCCGTTTCTACCATGATTTGGGGGCACAGTTTTCCTATCAGTGAGGTGATATTATCCGCTACATAGTATGTTGCTATATTGTGACTGTGCGGTTGCTGGGATTCTAAATATAAGCATGTGATGACTATATTACTATAATGGTATTCTACTCAGGTAGCATGGTCCTTAGAAAGGAGGACCTGGTTCCAACAGTTCATGGATTGTACTTAGCTTCATTTCCCAATACCCCTCTAGAGTGGCATGTCCGTTTTTCTGTGTCAGCTAGTACTTGAATGCTACGTTCAATGGCATATAATAGCCAGTGATGGGACAATCAGGATTTGAACTCTAGTGTCATTTCAAAGCTCTCACTTTTGGCAGAAACCTCCTACTTGCCAAGGGTAAAGACATTCTGATAGACCTGTGACCCTGCCTGCCATGCACAAACCAACCCCAACAGGTTCAGGTTGTGACCCTGTCACCCCAGCTCTGGGAGTCCCAGTCCACCAGTCACAGATAAGGGAGTGGTGAAGGGCAGAGTTAATGAATGTGGCCGTGTTGGGAAAAGCAGATAAAGGATTCGGTGACTCCAAGTCTGTCTTCAATGGACTGGCAGGAGGAAAAGGGGGGCAGGGAGTGGGCAGAAGGAGAGGGCTGGGTTTGCCTGCCTGAGAGAGTCTGTGACCCTGGTCAGGCTAGGAGGCCTTTGTCTCAGTTCTGCTTCTGCCTGGGGCTCTGAACACAGTACTGTCATTGTCCCCCTGTTCCTTATGAAGCCTCACCGTCGTGGACTAACTTCTCCCTTAGAGGGGGATATGTCCGGCAAGCCTCACCTCAAGTGTTTGGAGGTCCTCTCTTTTGGTTCTTTGACATAAAGATGTTTATCTGTCGGTCTAGGGCCTTTGTAGAAGATTCTAGAAGCAGAAAGTTAAAGCGGCAAAATGGAGCCAGTGAGGGACAAAATGGGGTTAGTTCAGGCTGGGACCCCCCTCCTCCTCATTTCCCCCATTTTTCCTAGTGTGTGTAACCTAACTGAAATCTGTACATCACGTGCCCAGGGAAAGAGCTCCTTTCCTTGGAAGATTACATATTAACATTGATGAATAGCTTTTTACTACACCATAAGGTTCTTCTGGATCCCCACCTGCAGAAAGAACTAGAAGATCTGTTTTTGGTTTTGTTTTAAAGAACCCCTCCCCCTCCCTCTTATTGGATAAATGAGTTGCAGGATTTTTGCCACCAGGTGACGGTAGTGAGTGATGGCCTCCCCGTGAGGTGCTGCCCCCGCTGAAGGTTACCTTCCCCACAAGACTGACATCTCATTTGCTATTTTCATTTAAACACAGAAAGAAACCTCAGTGTTTCCTGGAGATTTTGTGTCACTGATTCCTGGGGAGCAATTTTGATGGTGTAGTGTTTTGACACAGAGAAGAAATATGAGCCCAGGAAAGTCAGCTGGCCCTCAAGCCCTGCAGCTTATAGGCAGGTAGCCATTCTAGATGTGTGGTCTGTGCAGACATCAGTAGCCACACTTTTAGAAAGCAGTCAGTACGTCGAAGGGAATCTTAAAACGTGTCGAGTAGCTTTGTTTTATTTTATTGTATGCACCAGTTGATTTTACTTCATCTTATTATTTTTTGGGGGGGTCATAAAGTCCATGATTCTTATGGGCTAACTGCCATTCCGGTTGAGGAACTGTAAATACTTAGAAAAGTCTTTCCACTTTCCTGTAAGCAATTATGTTTGAATCCAGTTGTAATGTTCAGGGCTCAGAAAGCCATTGTGTTGCATGTAAGGTGGTGGTTGGGGGTGGGGGTGGTAGGCACTTACAGGGAGATAGAATGCTTTTCAGGTCGCCTCCAGTGAGAAGGCCCAGGGCTCAACTGTAGAGACTTTCCCAGCTGCTCCCCAACAGGGAGATGGGGGGTCTGGCCCTGGGCGTTCCCAGCATCTAAGCCAGCCTGCCTATGTTTAGGATCAGGGATTTTCCCCTGTATGTTCATGATATATGAGGACCTGACTCAGGAGCACAGCTTGCATAGCATAGGGTTTGTCTTTGTAGAAAATTCTTCTGGTGGCCAAAGACCAGAGTCCAATTCCAGCCCCTGAAGGTGGTCCAGCAGGCCCGACCTCTGCAGAGTTGTTAAACAATGAAGGTATACTTGGAGGTCTGGCTTTGGTGGGCTGGAAGCCTAGAAACTGTGTGTGCCAGGTCGCTGCCCCAGGGACAGACTTTATCCTTGCCCTGCTATCCTGTCTGAGGAAAGTTCAGGTGTGTAGTCCTCAATTCCCACTGCAGCCAGTTTTACTGGTTCTGCAGCCCTCCTACAGTCTGGGGGAGTGAGAGAGAAGGAGCCAGTTCCCAACTTTGCCAACTGCTAGACCACCTTGCCCCGCCCTGGGGGGGGCGGCTTAAGTACCATTGAGTAGTACATTTACATCTCAAAAGACTCACTGTAATCTGGGCTTAGTGTGTGAGCAGAGGGGAGGGTCTTTGCCTCCCCTCCCAGCAGTTTCCGGAAGCAGTTGGAGCTTTGTGAAGATGCAGGCGTCAGGCCGCTTGGTGGTGACATCATCAAGTCCCAATACTCGGGCTGAACCGGGGGCTTTAAGGGAAGATCCTTTCCGACCTCGCCAGTGCTTGAGCTCACACTGCCTCCTCTCGGGCAGCTCCACGCGTATCGGCCACGCTCACGCACACACCTAGGCGCGCACCCGCCAGCAGCACTAGCACGCGCACACTGCCTTGGTGCTCGCCCCCCGGGCCGGCTCCGGCCTCGAGCCGCTGCTCCCAGTCGCCGCCACCACGGATGCCAGCAGCTGCTCCCATCTGCAGTGCAGCAGCCCCGGCCGCCGGCCGGCCCGCCCCGGGCTGGAGGAACTGCACCAGGACGCTGGCCCTGCTCGTGGCTAGCCTGCACGCCAGGGCTCAGCGAGGATGGGAGGGTCGCAGTCCCTGCAGCCAGCCCCAGCCAGTGACCTGAACCTGGAGGTTTCTGAGGCCATGTAAGTGCAGTGCTCTGCCTCCTGTAGCCCCGGCGGGGAGGAGAGGCTGCCCGGCTTTGTTAGTGCTTCTCTCCCCCATGTGGTGCAGCGTGAAGCCGAGGCTGGCCTGGGAAGCCTTGCAAAGCTTTACCTGGTGGCTGCTGCTTGTAGTGTTTTGTGTGTTAGCTGGACCGAGTTTCTTGCAGCCCCAGGATACCCCTGGAGCAGAAATAGCCCTCTGGAATTCGGTTTTGGTTATTCAGCAGCGGGGTGCATGGAGGTGGGGGCTTCTGCACTATCAGCATCTTTTCCTCAGCACCCCCGCCCCCACTGGTATTTCCTGCTAGGGAACTGGAGGCATCAAGGAGAGAAGGCCTCCTCCTAGGAGGAGTATTGTGCATGCTGGAAACTGTGCTGGGTTAGCTACTGCCACAGCAGGACGGATGGATGGCATGGGGCTCAGAGTGCGTGTGCCGCCGGGCTAGTCCAGGCATCACCGGGTACTCTCTCCTGCTAACACCGAGGACAAGGCCGCCTGCTATTATTAGGAAAGACAGCCAAACAGCCTTGTCATTGGTTGAGGCAGAGTCTGACTATGCATCGATCCAGGAATCCGATCTTTTCTCCAAACCACAGTGCTAATGTGCTCCGAAGTGGCTTTTTATTCCTGAGGAGTGTGTGTTACAGATGCTGCTTCTGTTATGGGAGTCTCCATTACAAGCCCAGTCCTGTTGGGGGGGATGGGGGCTTATGGACTGGGTCTGCCTTCCAGGTCACAATTCAGCAAGTAAGGCTGCTGTCCAAAGTGGGCTTGCCAGTCCCCTCTGAGATCTTCTCCCCTTTTCTAAAGAGGAGACTATTTCTGGAGACTTGTAGGGTGGGGGTGGCAGTGTGGGTTCTTAGGAGTATTCGATAAGTAACTTTAAAGCTAGCAGGCACTGGTCTGTGTATTGGAGTAGGGTTTGGGCCCCACGGGAGGGGAGTGTGGGGGCTTCCCCCCTTCACTGGCCTTCAGTGACATGCTGGACTCATGTGGTGATGTAATGCCGGGCTGAGCCGCCTGGGTTTTCAGGCTCTGGCTTTTGAACAGCCAGTCATTCTGAGGAGCAGGTGTGCATCCATCCTGTGTCTTTTTTCCCCGTAACTTGAGAGCGCAGTAGCTTACAATGAAGGTGTATTGTTTGGGAGTTTTTATGGTATGAACCTAGTGCCAGGCTGTTCTGTCACTCAGGTGCAATATTGTTAGGTGTGTGGACGATCCTACTGCCTTATAGGGCTCAAGAAAAGAAAGTGTCAGCCTTATTTTTTTTTTTTTCAAAGTCTCTGAACTGGAAATCAGTGACACCTGACACCTACCAAAGCACTGGAGGGACCAGAAAAGATAATGTGACCCTAGTAGGTTTGGGAAAACTTGCACCTTAGCCATTGGAAGTTAAGTTCCCTGGCCCCAAAGGTCCCTGTCTTCTGTCCTGGGTGAGTTACTGCCTTGTGTTCTGGGATCTGAGGGCTGAGTCTGGAGAGACTCTGGTAGGTGCATGTTCTTTTAGATAACAGTCTTTAAGGGTTTGTCCCATGCGGATAGTGGCAACAGGATGAAACTTGAGGCCCAGCGGCCACCTTGAGAGGGAGGCTGCTCATGCGATGTTTTCATTGTCACTTGGTCTGTTTTTTACCACTTGAGGCTTCTGAAATGTCTGAGAGTACAATTTAAGATGATACATTAGGCTCACTCATAAAAATCCCACCCTCTGCTCCCCAAGGTTTAGAAAAGTAGAAAGGGGAATTGTTGAGGGCTGTTGTTGGCATGGCGTTTTCATAGTAGTGTGTATGAGTATGTGTGCCCACGAGTGATACAGAGACACAGCAGGCGTGGCGGCAGAGAAGTGCTTCCATTGTGGGCCGATGTCAGGGGTTCGAGGTTAAAGGCCAGGTGTGCTCATCTGCCAGCCGCAGCCCACGGCAGCAGGAATCTAGAGCAAACATTTCTTGGGTGAAGGCTGGATTTACAGAGGACCACACATAAAGGTGAAACTGAGGAAAACGAGTGAGGGCTTTTGTTTGTTAAGAACTCTTTTAGTTTTCCGAGACAGGGTTTTTCTGTGTAGCTCTGGCTGTCCTGGAACTCACTCTGTAGACCAGGCTGGCTTCAAACTCAGAAATCTGCCTGCCTTTGCCTCCCAAGTGCTGGGACTAAAGGCGTGCACCACCAGGTTCTCTCTCAGATTTCAAGTTTGGCTGCCTGTAGATGGTTTTTTGTAGTCCCAGTGAACAGATTTGTCCCTCTCAGAGAGCAGTGAGATGAGGGAAGAAAACTGGGGAAGCTGAAGCCCTGTGGGTTGTGGGATGAGGGGCATGAGGGAGCGGGCGAAGAGCTGAGGTAGCCAGTCCCATGAGGAGACACATAAACTGTAGCCTCAGCCTCTGGCAGAAGTGCAGGGTCTCAGGCTCCACTCAGATTCAAATCTCCTTTTTAACCCCGCTTATTAAAGATCCCTGTGTGGCTTGGGGTGGCGTCTGAGGAGCCTCGGGACGATTATATCTCCTCTCAGTCCAGGTCTTTGTGAAACCACTGGCTGCTGCTTTAGCTGCTCCTTTCCTGTCTGGGAAGGAAGTTCTCACAGAAGCAATAACCACTTCCAAATGGCAGAAGGGGTGTGAGGAGAGGGAGAGCCGCCCTAACATACTTCTCAGTGAGGATAAGGGAGGTCTGTGATCAGCCCCGTAGCCCAGGGAGCCCCTGGGGATGTCACTCCCCTGAAGAGAGGCAGCAGCAAGCAGTTTGTCATCCGTTCCAGGGACTTCCCCACCAAGCCAACCATGGTAGCCAGTGCAGCCCGAGACAGAGTGGGCAGCCGCTCGCCTACAGGGCGGGCTGCTGGCACATTCTAGAAAGCAGTCTGCAAACATGGAAAGCTCCGGGACTGTGGTCCCCAGAGGATCCACAGAGGCGAGGAGGAGGAGGAGGAGGAGGAGGAGGAGGAGGAGGAGGAGGAGGAGGAGGAGGAGGAGGAGGAGGCAGAGGCAGGGAGACTGGAAGGATGACTGTCTGTAGAGGGAGGGCAAAGACTAAAGATGAGCAAATAGAAAATAGAGATTTAGGGGCTGGGAAAATGGCTCAGCCCAAAAGGTGTTTCCCCCCCCCAAACCCGATGGCTTGAGCTAGATACTTGCACAACGTCCATGTCGAAGAGAGCTGACTCCACATGTTTCATGGCGTGTGCATATACACAACTTGACTCGCACACACACCCATAAATAAATAGATGTAAACATTTGAAATAACAGTGTTTTGTTATGGGTTCCAGACAGTCACAGTTTCAGAAAGTGTATTTTACTTTGGCTGTTATCACTGGGCACATCTGGTAGTTAGCCCTCCCCTTCTACCTTCTTCTCTCCCTCGCTTGAATAACCGACAAAGTTGGCTATTGAGTGAGGTACAAGCTTGAGTCCCAAAGGCTCCTTGTGGGTGTCATCTCTTCTGCCATCAATCCTAGATAGCTGCACCCTGGCTGGCTTTGTGGCGCATTGCCCAGATCCGCAGGGTTCTTCTGGCCCTCCACCGTCTCAGAGACTTGCTCTGTGTGGGCACTGACAGGCGGTAGCATTCCAAGGCCTTTCCAGTGACTCCTGGACGGCAAGGGGTCATGCAAAAACTCTTTCCTGTTGGGGTCTTGGGATGGGGGTACCCTGCTGCTGATAGGTAGGCTTTCACATTTTAATCAAGTAGGAATGACTCTGCAGGTGAGGGTTACATCAAAGTCAGGAGATTATGGGCCGATGCCTCTCATCCCTAGCTGTTTCTTTCTACTATCCACAGTCTGTTTCTGTGGCTATATTGTTGGTTGCCTAGGAAACTACATTAGCCTAAAATACGATTGGTTCCTCTTGTCAGATGAGTACTGGAGCTAAGGCAGCACTCCGGGTCAGCGAAGGGTGTGGAACAATTCTGTCGCCACCCCTTGAGCTTCACAGTGTGGACTTGGCATCGAGAACCCTGAAAACCAATTGTTCCTAGACTCCTGCTTTTGTCTCAGTAAGGGAGGCCACTGGAACACAAGCACTAAGTCAGGCCCGCTCTCACACGCCCATCCTGAATCGGTTGTGTTCACTCACATGACTTTGCTCTGTTTGTATTTATGAATTCTCTTAGCAGTTGTCTCTGCTGGGCAGGTGGGTGCAGTTTGTCGGTGCCAGACGTGGGAACAGAGCTAGATGAGGCAGATGCCATGCTGGGAGTTAACGCTCTTTGCTTAGCCCTGTGAGGAGACAGATTCAGCAGAAACTTCTGTGCAATCTCTGTCAGGCATTTTTTTTTTTTTTTAAATTTAAGACAATGTCTGGCTATCTAGACGGGTCTCAAACCTGCTGTGTAGCTGCAGATCACCTTGAACTTTTGGTCTTTCTGCTTCTACCTCAGCAGTGCTGGGATTACAGATGTGTATCACCACACACACACATCGTTTATGGAGTGCCGAATGTATGGTCATCATGCATGCTGGTCAAGCAGTCTCCCAAGTGAGTGATAGCACCAATCTCTGCAGGGTTTTTTTTTTTGTTGTTATAGAAATATTATACTCTGTACATATAAAAGGTTATATACAATATATGTATGTGTGTGTGTGTGTGTGTATATATATATATATATATAAACATATTACATATGTTTATCTTGTAGTCAAATTTTATAGCTAAGGAAGCTGAATCCTCTGGATGGTTAAATCACGGGGTTAGAAAATCATAAAGGGGGGGCTAGAGAGATGGCTCAGCAGTTAAGAGCACCAGCTTGTACTTCTGAAGGTCCTGAGTTCAAATCCCAGCAACCACATGGTGGCTCACAACTATCTGTAACAAGATCTAATGCCCTCTTCTGAAGTGTCTGAAGACAACTACAGTGTACTTACATATAATAAATAAATAAATCTTTAAATTAAAAACAAAAAGAAAACCATAAAGGATCAGATAGTAAATGATGCTGCTCTTAGAGTACAAAAGCTGCCCTAGATCTACAACTTACTGTTCCAATAAGACTTTATTCCTGAAAAGCAGGTGATGGGCTATCGTTTACTAATGTCTTTTGTAAGGATGATTGGCACAGGGCTCAGACCGGTGTTTCTTGCCTTCCCAGGAACCTTTGAGACTTAGTCCACTATGTGCGCCTCATGCATACCCTTCCCCTTCCGGCACAGTCCTTGCCCAGCTCCATGTCTCCTCTAGGATTTCTTATGGAGAGCTCAAGCTGACTAGATACAAGGCTGGGTACCTGCTGCTCAGAGACTGAGGACCTGCCTAGCCTGAGCACCCCCAAACATAAACAGACATAAGGGTCTGGAGAGGGGTTCCCATAGGTGAGAGCTTGTAGAAACCCTGTTCTCCACACAGTGGGGTTGGGTAGAGCCTTTGGGAGCTGACAGGATCTGAGGGACTTCTATCCTTAGGGCAGAACCCCTCACTCCTGAGGCTGTGAGGCACATTTAGAAGGGCAGGAAGGGGCCCTCACCTGCACTGAGTTAAGGTTGGATCTCCCAGGCTCCAAGGCCAGGAGAAATAACTTCATTATTTTTAGCCACTCATCTTGTGGTGTTTTACTTTAGCATCAAACAGACTAAGACATTCTGAGGGGAGCTTCCTTACTCTATCATCATGTGTCGTTGCTGTTCACCTTAGAGCTTCTTGTCACCAGGACTCACAGCAAATGAAGCGTTTGGGGACATCTCCAAGACAAGGAAGACTCTTCCTTCACCTGTACAGTTATCTGGTGTTCCCTTCTTTCCAGAGTTTGGAGCTCCCGGGTGGTTTTGGAGGACCATGCCCAATTTGCGGACCCGGATGTCTTTTAACCCCACAGTCTAGGCTCCCCCTGAGATCTGCCTTGTGGTGCCAGCCCAGACCACAGTCCCTTTGGCTGGGCCTCATTGCCTCCCCATTCTCTGGGCCACCACTAGAAACTGTAGAAGGCCACATGCACACCGACACCTGCCCCTTCCAGCCGTATCTCCCACTGCAGGTGCCTTCTTCTGTCCTGCCTTCTACTCTCCCCGGCTTCTTCTAGAAGGAGGCTGCTCTCCTTCCCTAAAACTCTCAAGTCCTGCTTCCTAACTTGTGTAGCTAACTTCATGCATATTTGGCAGTCTAGGTCACACTGGTCCTCTGGTTTTTAATGTCTCTGTCAGTCAGAGTGTGTGTGTGTGTGTGTGTGTGTGTGTGTGTGTGTGTAAAATTGAGGGAAGATCAGAGGTCAGCGTGGAGTCAGTTCTCTTCTTTCATCAGATGGAGCCAAAGGGTCAAATTTAAGTTGTCAGGCAGGGTGACAAGCATCTTTACCAGCTAAGCCCATTGCTGGGGCTCATTCAGGACACAAAGCAACGATGCTGTCATTTGACCCTGAGCCGGGCTGAGCTGCAAGCACACCGTAGGTCCTGGGGTCCCCCAGGAACCACAGCCCAGCCTGTTCTAGCATGGCCGCGGTAAGGAGGCATCTTCTGCCCCCAGCCACTGCCCAGTTTGAAGTATAGTTTCTGCCTTGTTCAACAGGGAGAACCTCGAGGAAATTCAGGGATACCACACAATCCTGAAGGCTACCCAGCTCTCCTCATGTATTAAGTAGGAATTCTAAAAGAAACAAAGGCCACTCAGGGATACTCTGCAAGGCAAGACACATACACCCTTCTGCCGTTTTTTTCTTTTTTCTTTGACTGTGAAGCTAGATCTGGCGCTGTGCCTCACATTGCCTAAGCTCTGTCCCCTGCCACTCCTCATCCCAGAGCACACATCCCAAGCACCCTGTGCTTGAGCTAAGCTCAGTGCTGCCCCCCTCCAGGTCCTGCCTCCTGCATCCCTCCTGACCAGCAGGGTCTGTGGAAGCATCACTCCCACACACCCCTCCTATCCTGCTCTCTAATTTGTTCTCACTGGTTGCAGACTCCATGGTACTCACAGCCCGTGTGCACAGATTACGAGTCTGTCTGCTAGTGGCCTCCTCCCCTGTGCATCTTCCCCTTGCCTCCCACCCAACGTATGCAGGACTGGTCATCAATCTTGATCTGCTGCCATCTGTCACCCACCCAGGGCTTCTCTGTCTCCCTTGATGGCTCCAATGCTATCTTTCAACATTCCTGACCAATAACAACGCTACATCTGAGTGTAGCAGACGAATTTCTCACACACACATGGGTACCTTAAACCACCTCCAGGAAAAGCCTAATGAACCCAGACAGCACTATAGTCGTTTTAAGTTCTCACCCCCTACTCCACTATGCCATCACAGTCTCCATCACATTTTAGAGAAACAGGGACAAACAGTATCTAAGAACAGCAGGGTTAATACCTTCAGCCTGAACTGGGAGGTGTAATGTGCAAACCCAGCTGAGACACAACAGACGACACCCAGAAAGGAACGTGTCTGCAGGCAGGTTATAGGGCTCAGTGTTGTCCTCTCTCCGCCCTGAGGAGTCTCCTTGTACAAACAGTTCAGAGAGGAACCCCAATGGCGCCTCGCCATCCACCAGCAGCTCAGTGTTTCTCTCTTTCTGCTGTATTAAAAATCACCATCGTGGGCTGGAGAGAGAGAGCTCAGCGGTTAAGAACACTGTCTGCCCTTCCAGAGGTCGTGAGTTCAATTCCCAGCAACCACAGGGTGGCTCACAACCATCTATAATGGGATCTGATGCCCTCTTCTGGTGTGCATGAAATATATCAAATAAATCTTAAAAAATCACCGTCACCTGGGATCTTATCAACATTCACAAGATAAAAATGCTGATTCCTTCTAGGCTAAAAGATGTAAGCGAGGTAACACGGGAGTGCAGCAAATGATCATTAGCTTTGTTTTTTATATTTCTATGAACTCTGTCACCCACTACTGCACTGGACTTGTGGAGTGGTATGTGAGGAAGTCCTTTACCTGCAGAGGGCCTTTCTTGAGCTTCCACTGTAACACCGTAGCTTTAGGCTTGCTTTATAGATACTTAGTATGCCTTCTCTGCAAGTAAGTAGTTGAGTAGCAGAGGAAACTAGAAACACAGCTGCCAAGGGCTAAGAGAAAGGGGATGGGAAATGTTGGATAGAGGGAACAGATTTGCAGTTAGACCCGGGGATTACCTTGAGGATATTGGTTTAGCTTGGTGCTGATAGGCTCTTAAACAGAGGTTCTCAACCTATGGTCTCAACCCCATTAGGGACTGAACAACCCTTTAACAGGGGTCGCATATCAGGCATCCCTCATATCACATATTACATTACAATTTATAATGTAACAAAATTACAGCTATAAAGTAGCAACAAAATAATCTTATGGTTGGGGGGGTCACCACAACAGGAGGAACTGCATTGAAGGACTGAGGCATTAGGAAGGTTGAGAATCATTGCCCTTGAAAATACCTAAGAGTAGGGGCTGGAGAGATGTTTAGCATTTAGGGGCATTTGTTGCTCTTGCGGAAGACTCTGGTTTGGTTCCCAGCATCTTCAAGGCCGCTCCCAACCCTCTGGAACCCCAGATAACGATATAGATGATAGTGATATAAATGATATAGATACACAATACAGGTACAGATAGATACAATTTTAACTGGACCAAAGAACACAATAAACTCCCCCCCCTTTTGGGGCAAGATTTCTCAGGTAATTTTATCCCTAAGGTTCTCAGACAGGCCAATACAGTGCTCTTCTTTATTTTTAGCAAAAGCCAAAGGGGAGGGATGCCAACCCCACCTCCCCACTGCTATGACTGCATGGAGCTAGCGTCCCTATGTACTGGAGGGACTAGCCAAAGCGTGCCAGTGCCCTGACAAGACAGGCTTGTCAGTGTTCTCTGGGTGCTCTCCCCTCTTTATCTTGGGAGCGGTGGGTCAGATTTTCTGAACACTTCTAGGCTCCATGCCGCCTGCCCTGCTGACCTAGGCCAAACACACAGGTCACATGTATGACCCGGAGTGACACTGGTTGGAGAAACAAAGGAAACTCACAACTTCCAATCAGGAAGAAAGTGTGTATGTGCTGTTCACTGTCACACAAACAAGGCTGACAACAGCCACATGGTCTCAGCTAGGAGTAGGGCCAAAGAGAACTTCACTGGTGGCCTGTGTCTTGTCTGTGGAAGCAGGCAGGCCTTGGAGTTTGGGGGCAGCTCCAGACTGTAGAGAACATAAGCAACAGGAGAACATAAGCTTTGGAAGTGGTCAGCACTCAAGGTGTTATATAAGTGCAACTCAAACACGGTCATCCCGCTATATATATATATATATATATATATATATATATATATATATATATATATATATATATATATATATATATATATATATATATAAAATTTGAACATGTGAACAGGAGAGACATGGACAGCAATTAGATCTAGCCTTTGTACCACTCATGATGTAACCCCATCTCTTAGCAGCTGAGCACTGAGGTACCACCATACATAGAACATTCCTTTATTTCTTACCCATGGACTGAAAGGCTCTGGGAAACTGCGAGAAGCTCTCAGCCTCCTCTCCCTTGCCTCTCCCTGCTCCTTATTCGCTTCTCAAGCCTTTCTTGGACATCCAAAGATGTTGGCTCTGGCAGCTGTACCAGGCTTCCTGTGGTCCTCCGGTTACGGCAGGAGATAGATGCTGGGCTGTTGACTGGCATTTGTGGACCAAGCAGAGGCACCTGCTCTCCCTAGGGCGTTCCCATCTCTGGTCCAGGTCTTGGTGGAGCAGGCAGCTCAGAAGCTGAGGCTCAGAACTCCTCTAGCAACATGAAGACTATTAGAGGGCCAGGGGTGAGAGAGAGGGAAAGGCAACTCAGAGGCTCAGGGCGAGTCAGCTCCGGTACACAATGGAGGTGATATTAAACACACAAACCTGAGGCCTGAGAGTTTGGGGTTTGGAGTTTCTCTGTGGGAGATCCAGATTTCTAAAGCCACCGTGGCAGTTACTCTGGTAGAACCCCTCCCACCAATCACAGGAGACCTAACTCTTTTTTGCTTTTTTTCTTTAAGACCCTTTTATTTTAAGCCACAGCCATAGGCAAGGCCCAGACACCCCTCTTTAGAAAACCGCCATACCACACCTTACTGATGCACCTGGTCACGTGGCCAGCCTTGCTTAGAGCACACAACACAACCACTAGAACTGGTAGTTAAAGCTAAGCATGCCCCACAAATACAAAGAGGTTCCTGACCTCACGCCCACCCTGCACCCCCAAGTAGCCTCTGCTTACCCTCTTTGGACTTCTGCCCTTTACAGCCCCCAGGAGACTAATGCTTACTTTCCCAGCAGTCCTGTACCCCAGGGAAGCCTCAGGGTCACTCACGCAAGTAAATGTGCATCTGAGGAGTCTCTCCTCAAAGATGGCATGGCATACAGGTGTGTACGTGTTTTCCCTAAACCCATAGCGATGTCCACTATAGCTCCCTCAAATGACAGTGGTTGCGTGGAGCCTTTGATATGGTTGCTTCTGATGCTTCAGAGAGCCTCATCTGATCCATGTTTAAGGAGGCCCTGCTGCTCACTAGATTGTCTCAGTGGCCAGCAGGAGTGAGAGTACCTCCTGTGGTTGCCTCCTGCTGGGTGTTCTCCTACAGCAGGTGACAAGGCTCTTGTCTAGCTCAGCCTATTTCCCCCCCACCTGCTGACACATGCTGGCCTCTCTTAGAACCAAACACCAGTGTCCCGAAGAGACAAAAAGGGGGATTCAAGTGGAGGGCCCGGACCCAAGCTGGCCGTTTTTAACCCCAAATAAACGACCGACTCATTTTCTTCTACAGTAAGGATCTGTAATCTCAGTTGTTTTCCTGATGGGAAGGACGTCTGGTTTAAGCTTGCCAAAGTCTATCTAAAACTGTGGCTTTTAGCAAATTGTATGTCACAGGGAAACTCTGAAAAAGGTGACCGGATTCCCTGCGAGTCATGGCGAGAAACGTAACAGGGGGTTTGGCAAAATGGTGTGTCTCTTGTGAGATTAAAACAACTTCTGTTTTTTTAAAAAAGGGAGGAAAGTCTGTGGGAGTGGGGTGTAGCTGGGTAACATCCTCCTAACAGTCTTCCATGGCCTCCAGGTATGTCCAAGGCTAGCCCTGGAGAGAAAATGCTTCAAGAGCACTCTGGGCACCTCCCTGGGATGTAGAACAGGAACAGTTAGCCCTCTTGGGAACATCAGAGGGGGACCCTGCAGCAAGGGGCATACACAGTGTCAGCACCTTTGTCTGATGGCACTGGCTGGTGACAGGCAGGCAGCTGATGTGACTCAGGGAGCACAGGTGCCTACCCCTAAGCCAGAGACCTGCGTGGCGGAAGGGGAGAAATGACCCCTTCAAGTTGTTCTCTGACCTGTCACCTGCAAATAAATACATAAAAGCCCAAACAAAACAAAGAACCAAACAGTGAAAGCAGATGTGGTGCCAGTCTGCAAACAGTGCCTTTGAACAAGAAGAAGAAACAGGACTTAAATCCTTTGTCCCTTTCCTGCCGATTTTTCCCATACAGTGAAAACGAAGAGATGACTTGGAAACAGCACACTCACTGGGGCAGCCTGTGGGTTTTGCTCAGTGTGTGGAAGTGCACATCTCTCTAAGGCATCGCGCACCCTGGAGTAGGTTCACAGTCTCCTCTCATACATAGTATAGCTTAGTCAGCTCAACCTCTGACCCCTTATTACAAATTCAGAACAGATAAAAGTATAAATTAAATTACTTTCTTTACATATATTACAGGAATTAGCCCTGACAGCTTATAGAAGACAGCTGTAAAGTGGTTATTAATTATAGAAGTGAGCATCTACAGATTTGGCTCCGAATGTGGGCAGGCTGCTACCAGCCTTGGGCCTGACTTTCCTGATTTGTATCAGGGGCAGGAGGAAAGTAATTGATGCTTGGGGTGGCCATGGGAGCTGCGTCTGTGGTTATAGTGCACTGTGCATGCTGAGAGGCAGAGAGGCAGAGAGGCGTTCACCCACTCACCACGCCTCCTTTACAGTGCAGCAATGATTCATGAGTTTACTGATTCCTTATTATACACACACACACACACAGAGAGAGAGAGAGAGAGAGAGAGAGAGAGAGAGAGAGAGAGAGAGCATTAAAGCAGCTGTAGATGAAGAATCATAAAATTAAGTATCAAATTGCACTTGAATATTTAGTAAGAGCGGTCATCAGAGAGAAGTGCCTGACACTGAGGTACGCAAGGTTTCCCCTCTTGTGGTCTCAAGACACTGAGACTAACACTGAAGAGCAAAGAGCAGGTCATCCAGAGCTGGGGCTGGTTCCTGACTGAGGGGAGCTATGAAGAGCCATGACCAGCTGACGGCGGGATGGATGGCGGCGGAGTGCACACACTGGCTTCTCCTACTCGGGAGAACCAGGTAGATGGAGAATAAAGTCTGTCAGGCAGCCTCGAACGTGGGCAGTGGTAATGGTGACCATTTGTTGGGACAAGGGAGGACTCATGAACCTACTGCAGGGGTCTCCCTCTGAGTTCAATTTATGTTGATCATTCTAACTGCTCTGAGATTATCAGCAGGGCCAGGATGCTGGGCTGAGGGCAGACCTGGGTTGGGGACAGTGACCAAGATGGTGAGAAGCATAACACCATGTTTTAGGCACATAAAGGAAGGGAAGGTAGCAGATGTCAGAGGGAGGGCAGAAATGCCAGGTTATACTTCGGGAGAGTTTTGATTAAAATAATGTATTTATTTACCATATAATTGGTACAGGGAGAGAAAAACTTTGATAATTCTAAGAGATTCTCAGGTCCTTACGAGCCAGCTTGTTTAACTTAAAAACACTGGTGCCAGTCAGTGGTTTAAAGAGAATGGCCGGTTAGTCACCTTAGATTTCAGTTACTTGTAACAAATGCCAGTGAACTGATACAATTCCCCACATGACTGTAGGCATTGTCTCAACAGACACTCAAAACAGTCAAAACAGACACTTGTAGTCCCTGCCATCAAACTACTCAGTTGCAAGCAGGAAGTGAGTGTAAATCTGACAGTAGGCACCTGGCTGCTACTCTCATCAGGCCTGGGGCTAGACAGGCGCCAGCCTTCTTGCTAATTCTTCAGACCAATGTCAAAGCCCAGCTCCGTGTTTTGAGTTAACTCCTTACATCAAAGTTCGAAAGTATCTATTCCCACAATGTGCATGCTATTTCAAAGAGGTGCTTCGGGCTTTAAGAGAAAGTTTAGTGCAAGGTGAATTACATAGTAAGGGGTTTGTTTTTTCTTTTCTGTGTGTCTGCCTGTCCTCATTTGTGTGTGTGCATGGGTGGTGGTGGTGTGTGTGTGTCTGTGTATTTGTGTATATACTCATTTGTGTGTGTGCATGGGTGGTGATGAATGTGTGTGTGTGCATGGGTGGTGTCAGCTACGTGTGTGTGTGTGTGTGTGTGTGTGTGTGTGTGTGTGTACATGCATATGGAGATCAGAGGTTGATATCTGGCATCTTCCTCAATTGCTTCTCAACCTTGTTTATTACATTTTATTTATTTATTTTTATGGACCCCTATGTGGAGGTATGGATCAATTCTCGGCAGGAGTCAATTTTTTCCCTCTACCATGTAGATCCCAGGAATCAAACTCTTGGGTCATCAGGCTTGGCAGCAAGCCCCTTTACCTGTAGAGCCTCTCACGGGCCCCATTTATTTATATACACATTTATTCATTGAGATACTTGCTTCCAAGGTGGAGAGGTGCTACCTCTCCAGGGCCACATTCCAGCCGGCATTACAGACTTGTGGGTACCAACTCCTCCCACTGTTGTGTACCTAGTAAACATGCTGAGGTTCCCTTTGCTGTGGTAGTGTTAGGAGCCCCTCTTGATCCCAGCTGTCTTCCCTAGACTGTGCTGGGGGTGGGGCTGTGACTCCATCCTTGGTGAGTGGTTCTGGTGGCTGTGGCTGCTCTAGACTGTGCTGGGGGTGGGGGGAGCTCCATCCTTGGTGTTCTGCTTTTCCACACTTATCCTCCTGGGTTTTTTCCTGAACTGCTATGACTTAGGCCATATCCAGCTGTGTGGGCAGGCCTGGGTGGAGTCCCATTCATCATGCCCAGCACAGATAAGACTTGAAGGAGCTTCCTGAACAACCCAGGCAGCCCTCAGAGCCCCCAGCAGCATGGGAGGCTTTCCCCGTTGGAGTTGGCATCTTCTCCCATGGCAAGGCAGCTTGCTGTTTCCGATACCTGAAGCTTCGGTATATATTTTTCTGAGTTACAAAAACAGCCTTGATTTGTGTATATTTAACTCTGTGCGTCGGCATCAGAGTGTGCAGACATGTATATGGATTTATGCACATTTGCCTATCTTTCTCCTTCATCACTCTAAATCTACTCCATATGCATGCCCCCAGGTTTATTAACTACTTCCTCAAGGGGGTGGGGGAGAGAAAGATTCCAACTTAAATTTACTCAAGCAAAGAGTTGTTATGAAGATGAGATTTCCAGAATATCATTGTACGAAGGCACAGAAATAAAAGGGCAGTTTGAAAGACTTCTCCATTTCTCTCTTCTTTTATTAAAAATGTGTGTGTGTGTACATGAATCCACAGTGCACATATGGAGATCAAAAGACTTAAAGAGTTTATTCTCTCCTTCCATTATGTGGGTTTCTGGGATTGAACCCTGGTCTTCCGGTTTGGTGGCAAGCACCTTTACCTGATGTGCCCTCTGACAGCTGGCCCTACTTCCCCCAAGTATTGAGTCTCCACCTGGCTTTTCTACAGGGGAGTCTTAACAAGCCACAGGTATACAAGCCACTCAGTAACATTATGTTTCTTCAATCATGGGGCCAACCAGAATGCTGCTTGGCTTTTGAGGGGTTCCTGGAAAGATAACAAATGAGGCAGTTTAAAAGCCAAGTGTCTATAAAGGGTGTTTGAAGAAGCATACACACACACACACACACACACACACACACTGCCCATTGCCACAAGAGCTTCACACACACACACACACACACACACACACACACACGCCCACACTGCCCATCGCCACAAGAGCTTCCTCCATTCTAGAAACACTGCTGGTCGTTAGAGGTTGAGTCGTGTCTACCCCTCAGGATGAGCAAGGGTGAGCTCCCAGGACCCACCTTCACATATATATTCTACCACAGACTCTCTCCACAGTTGTTCTGGCAAAGCACTGACCACATTTTCTGTGGCCTCCGGATTCCCTTTCATAACCAACTAAGTAGCTTTAGCCAAATAAAATAGGACATGTGCCTAGCTGGCTTGCACGGCACATTCCCCAAGATCCAGTGCTTTGCAGAGTTGGAGTTAGAGCTACATTGTAGGGGTCTCTCAGTTACTGTTTCCCAATGGAAATAACCCAGTTGGGAGTCATAGCCTGTTCAAGCAGAAATTTATTTAGCCAAGCATGAACTGTTCTAAAGGAGGGCAGCTGCGTTGGGGTAGATGTGAATGGTGTGTTCATGGGGTATGCCGTCCACCTCCCGAGTAAGAGTTGACTGTCTCTCCTCCAGGATGTCTCTTCCACTGTTCCTCTGCAGTACACAAAGTCAGATGTGTGTCAAAATTCCAGTGTGAATAATCATAAGGAGGCGTTTGCAGAAGCAGATCTGTGTTCCTATGTATGTGGGGGAATGATCTAGTGCCTTCGTTTCTGATGGAGCAGGAACCACCTATCTGCAGCTGCCAGAATCTCTGCAGAGGAGCATTCTGACCTCAGAGGAGACACAGCTTGCGAACCCAGCTATAGATCTCACTGCGGTCTGTTATCTAAGGCTGCTCAGGGCCCCATGATTGATCCCTTGGCTGTGGGTTAAGATATTCTCCCTTTCCAGGGTTAAATCGTTCTGGATATTTTAACTTGAAACTTTATCATGAAAGCTGAAGCCAGAGTTTTATAATAGTGTGTCAAGGTACACAAATAGGAACAGAGCTTTTGGGAACCTCCCCCCCCCCCAACTCCCTTCTAGCTCCATCATTCATATCTATCCTCTAAGTAGGAATTATAGGGAGACTTTTCCTTATAGTTATCATAATCCCCATTTGCTGGACAAACAGCTCGGAGCTTAAGTGGTATACTGAGTTAGGCCACAGTTGCTCAGTGATGTGTGTGTGTGTGTGTGTGTGTGTGTGTGTGTGTATGTATGTGTGTGTGTGTGTGTGTGTGTGTGTGTGTGTGTGTATTTGGACTGTCAGCTGCTCTCTCTCTGCATGCCTTTCATGGGATTCTGTCTGTCTCGTGCCCTCTGGTTGTTTACTGAGGTTCACTGCCCTCTATTAGCTAAGACATAGGCATATGACCCAAAATGGAGCAGTTGCAACTACCTCCCTGTAACTTAAGCCATGAGCTGAGGCCTGAGACATCTAACAAAGGGCTGGAGCTCACAATTCTCTCTCCGTATCAGAGTCCTCAGCTTCGTAGCCTTGTTAAAATTCCTCTTCTGCCTCAGCCAGCCAGAATCAGATTCTGTCTCTCAGCTGTGTTCAGTTTATCACTGGCCAGAGCTGGAGCTGAGGGACGCCCGCCCACCCCCAACACCCCGCCCACCCCATCTGTGCTCTCTCCCTCACTTAACTCTCTCACTTTTGAACCTTCTTGACCTCCACACATAGCTGCTTGCATCTGAAAATGACCCACTTCATAAGCCCAACAGGCTCCGTCCGAATGCTGGAATCATGAACTAAATATGCCACCATCTGCAAGGTTTCTCTCTGGGTGACCATAGGTGCCTGTCTGGAAAATTCTAGCAGTCCTGCTTGCCAGGGCCAGCTTTGTGTTCCTGGGCCACAGCCCCTGACCGTCTGTCCTGTGATTATCTCACTGTCTAAGTTGAATCTAGGTGTTAGGTTATGTTGGAATCATGTTCCACCTTTACTTTGTGTGCAGAATGATGGGGCAGAGCAAATGTCTTGTCCAAATCCACTATGGGCTGTGTGTGTGTGTGTGTGTGTGTTGTGTGTGTGTGTGTGTCTTTCTCTCTATGTACATATATGTGTGTGTCTGTTCATCTCTCTGTGTATGTATGTATGTGTGTGTTGTCTGTGTGCCTGTGTGTGTCTGCCTGTCTGTGTGTGCATCTGTCCCTTTGTGGGTGTCTGCCTGTCTCTTTGTGTGTGTTCAAGTGTTCTCATGTGGGTGGGTGGGTGTTGGTTAGAATGGCTTTTGTAACAATGCTGTCTGAAGTTGTCATTCAGCAGAGTATTTTGATCAATAGAATTCAGTATGTGGCAATTTTAAAAATACACACAAATTCATCAAAGTCCTACTCACATGAGATGCAAACCAATGAGACCAGTCTGCTGAGAGCTCAGTTTCGCTTCTGGGAGGGTCCCCTCTCTTTTCAGAGGCAGCAGATGGTCTTTTGGATTAGATACACTAATCTTCCCTGAAGCGGGGCTTTCGACTAAAGCCATGGTCTTAATTTTGGCTTGGTCTTGAGGGAATAGGGAATCTTGAAAGGCAGACCTTGGGGAGATCATGGACTCCACGCTCATGTGAACACAGCAGCGAGAGGCCAAGGCTTATGTCATGGCAGATCTCCCTTTTCTAGAAGGTGAGAACTCTGCTTCCTTGCCCCATGCCCGTTCATTGTGGCTATGCATTCCCAAGGTCTTCCATCCAGTCCCTGGTCACTGTCGTGTTGGTAACTGAAAACTACTGTTCTGAGGAGTTGATCTAGATTAGGTAGGTGCAGAGAACCCCCTTCCTCGTTAGCAGTGCTTAGGAACTAATTCCTAATAATCTGGTGGGGAGCCATAGGTTTTCAGGACAGGAGTTAATTTTGAACATCTTGACAAGAGGCAGTGCCTAAAGAGGGCAAGCATAGGTATTACTAGTCCATGGCCCTGTGAAGGGCTGGGGACTGGGTTAAGTAGCTTCAGCTCCCTGCTCTCCTTTACCATTTAGGAAGATGCAGTTCTGTATTCTCCAAGTTTCCATCCTGATTCAAAGTTAGAGCATTATACATTATATGGCCTGTGTGGGAAATGTCAATTAAATGTGCCATTTTTCTATCAAAGGGCTAAATGAAGCAGTTAGTAGGGCTGGGTGTGGCAGCACAGGCCTTGGGGCCTACCTCTCAGAGGCAGAGGCGGGCAAATCTCTATAGGACTTTGAGGCCAGCCTGGCCTCCAACAAGGAAGAAATGAAAAATGACACCACCTGCTAGAAACTCCTTCCACAGAAAAAGTTTTCTAAGATAGAAGTGTGTGCTTCATGGCGCATCTGCCCTTAAAAGTTATGGCTTGTCTACGAGGCTTAGAGTTAGCCAGCAGAAAAATGTGAACCGGGCTCTGAGCCCTAGAGTGAGACACAGGACCCATCTGCACTGAGAGCAGAAGCAGCCCAGTGGGTCTGAGGATGTGCTCGGGTGTGCTTGGCGGGTGGATTTAAAGCGGCTGTGTGTGCAGGCTTCTACAGAAGTAAATGCTGCGTGTTGCTGAAACACCTTGCATTGTATGGCTGTTTTCTTGCGACTGCAGACCCCTGCCTCACCAAGCACCTTGGATACTTGCTAGTTAAACTTGAACAAAATGTAATCAGTATGTTGGGAACTCTTCATTTAATAAAAACACCGTATTTCAGTTATATTCAAACGTATTCATGTCACAGATACAGTTGTATTAATGAGTGTATATATCATGTATCTGTGTGGGGGTTCTGATCTTAGACTATTTTGTTATAATACTTTTACTTTTAACAAGTAAAAGAGTGGAGTTTAAACTGAGCCACAAGTGTAAGGAAACAATCCCTTAGAATCTACAGTAACCTCTACCTGAATCTTTTCTGAGGGATAGTTCCCAGAGCATGTCACTGGAATGAGTTACTTCATACTGTGTGGAACAGGGATTTGTAGACTGTGCTTGGTTAGGATTTAGAGCACTATAGAAGTAGGTACATGATTGTGCGTGTGTGCATGTGTGTGTGTGTGTGTGTGTGTAGCTGGGACTTGAACCCCGAGCCTTGAGCATCTCTGGCAAGTAAAGGTTCTACCACTGAGCCACACATCTCCCACTCTTAAGGAATGTTTTAAACTATACTAACACAACTGGGAAGAACTTCAGGCCCCGGTTTCTATGGCTAGGACAGTCTGCCATTTGCATAGTTGTTCTCATCTACATACACACTGTGGTGTTGAATATTCCCCGAATATTGCTTTGTGCTGGCGGATGAATTGGTTCTTGCTGTCTGATGGCTGCCCTACCCTGTTTGCCTTGTAGAGACCCCTGTGATCACAGGACAGACCGTTAGAAGAACAGGGCTGTTAGTAATCACTCCATTGGATGATTGGGACTTCTAACATTGTGCAAACAAGAGAAAGAAAAAGCAAGGATCATGCTGTGTCTGGGATCTCCACAGACCCCAGTGTCACATTTACAAGTTCACTTAACCAGCTTAATTATTCTCTGTGATAAACTTTGTATGATAAGGACATAAAAATGGAGATTGCTAAAGGTTTCAGGAAACCATAGATGTTGTGAAAAGACACCTCAGAGGCTGACAGTTTGGGATCTGAGCTTTGATCTTCTCATTTCCCAGCTCGCATAGCCTTGCAAAACAGTTTGCTTCTCTAAACCATGGCTATACGTGTCATCTGTGAAACAGGCCTGTTCTCCACCCGGCAGGCCACTTGTAGACTGTTGTAGTTATTTTGTTATTTTTCATATGCCACATGCCTAGTTTATGCAGTGCTGGGGTTTGAACCCTGGGCCTTGTGCATGCTAGGTAAGCACTTATCACCTGAGCTACATCCCTAGCCCATACTTAGGAAGATGACAGACATAGACTCATGCCTTGACACATGACTAAATGTTCCACAAATGCTGGCTGTTGTGCTTTTCATATAGAAGCATGCAGTGCATGTGTGTGTGTGTGTATGTGTGTGATTTATGTGTTATTATACTCTTGTGTTTAACGTCTTATATTTATTTTTGCATACACACATATTATACTCTTATTTACTTACATGGTAAACATAAATTTACATATCCTGATAAACCTATTTCCTGAAATTTGGAGGGTTTTTAACAAATTGTGACATCATTTCTTGTTCAGATACATATTTGTGTCAAATTCATTTCCTCCTTTTTTTTTTCTATTCTGTGTGGAGTCTCAGCTGTGTAATTATTTGAGTACAGTAGAAAACCAGCCACATTACGGTGGGACTCAGTCAGTGGGACTTGGGGCTAGAACTTCACCCAGCTGCTCTCTTCTTACACACAGATTCTTGGTGGGTGGACTACAGAAATTCTCACTCTTGAAATGTTTTTAATCCCCTGGGTGACTGAACAGGGAGGAAAGAGAGAATTTTCAAAGCTGCTATCTGTCGCCTCTAATTAACTTGCTCCCTGCTCCTGGGAGAAAGTGTGGAAATATGCAAACAAGGCCAGCAGCTCCAGAAGTGTCAGGCTAGTGGCCTGTGGTGTTTTGATGCACACAGTTCATAGTAAAAAGACAAGAAGGTCTTTTTAGTACAAGGAGCACGGTGTCCTCATGCCCCGCCTCCTCCAGACTGCCTCCCTGCCAGTCCCTGGGTGAATGGTGGTCCTTTGAGCAGGTGTGTAGGCAGGCAGCTGCTGTAGTAGAAACCTCATTGGAATTCACAGCTAGGACACAAGAGCATCCGGCCCTCCTTGTCACTTGTGCTATTGAGAAAGACCAGAGCCCTTTATATTATTCCAAAGCCTTGAGCTATCAGTGCCCAGGGTTGCAGAAGCCATAGGACACCCTTTTGATACTCCCCCACACCCATCCCCTCTCTTTGCATCTCAGTTTGAGCAGGCAGCCTGGGGCCTCGGAACACAGGAGATGCTCACAGCAGTCCTTGCTGGGGGCCTGGGGAAGCTTCCTTTTTGGTGGTGCCATGAAAGAGGTTTAGATCTCAAGAGATAGCAGCAAGAACAGTATAGGTGGGAATTTTTCTGTGGCGATGGCTTTTGACTCCTGGCAGATGTGGTCCCCAGTGGAATGGGCCCGTTGGATGTGGGCCGCGGTGAGCAGCGATGGGGACTCCAGGCTGCTAGTGGCCCAGGAAAACTTCAGAAAGAGGCAAGTTGACTCTGTGTGTCTTTTCATGGTTGTCCCTGATGTCTGTGGTACAGATGCTAGGGTGAGGAAGGAGGTTCTTGGGTCTTCATTCCAGGCCCAGAAACCTGATCCAAACATTCCTTCTTCTTTACTGTTCATTTGTGTGACTCCCCCACCCCCACCCCTGCCCCATGTTTGCATACTTAAACCTTCATCTTCCAAGATCTGTTTCCACCAAGTATGGATGGAGCTTAAATTTTCCCCATAGACAAACTGTCTTTTAACATTAATATGTGAGAGGGAGGGAGGGAGGGAGGAAGGAAGGAGAGAAGAAAGAAAGAAAGAAAGAAAGAAAGAAAGAAAGAAAGAAAGAAAGAAAGAAAGAAAGAAAGAAAGAAAGAGAAGAAAGAAAGAGAAGAAAGAGAAGAAAAATGCAGTGTCTTCCCTGTTGTGCTTCTGAGGATTAAGTATTTACTAGGGAAATCTAATACAAAGTTGGCATTAGCTTGTTGGGTCCCATCTAAAGAAGCTGTAATGTTTTTGTTGATTTCTTTGAGCCCTTGCAGGGCCCTGGCATTGTGGGTGACAAGGTTCTTAGGAGGAATGGGGACAATCTTTGGCACTAATAAAACTAGTCTCTTACACTAAGGTGTAAAAGAAAGATTGATATAGTTGTTCTTACTGATTTAAGCAATTTTTGAGGCAGGGTCTCATGTAGTCCAGGCAGGCTCCAAACACTATATATGGTTGATGAAGACCTTGAACTTCTGGTCCGCCTGCCTTGACCTCTTTGGTGTTAGGATTGTAGCTAGCATAGGCTCAGACCACTATGCCTGGTTTATATAGTGTTAAGGGTTGAAACCTTTGGTTTTTATGCATGTTAGTCAATAACTCTACCAAGTGAGCCACATCTCTATCTCTGGAACTCACCCAATGGCTCCTTTCCTGGGTCATAGTGGGCGGGTATTGCTTGCTGGTATTCTGATGGCCACTTGATATACTTTAGAAGAGGTGACATCTTCCAGGTTCACTCTGGAGCTCAACAGTGTGAGCGTCTCACAGTGTTGGAGGCAGCTCGTGGTACCCGTGTGTGTGTGTGTGTGTGTGTGTGTGTGTGTGTGTGTGTGTGTGTGTGAGTGTATGTGTGTGTGTGTGTGAGAGAGAGAGAGAGAAAGAGAGAGAGAGAGAGAGCTAGTGCATTGAATCCTGACATGCCATGTTCTGTCTCCTACTGCATCATGGCCTGATTGTAAATCTTCAGCAGAGGTCCTGATCTGCTGTCCTGTGGATCCTCTCTTGGTGGTTAGCCTCCTCCTTCCTTGCCAGTGATCAGTTGGCATTTGGGTGCATTAGAATGGTCAGAGATGGGAGCCAGCATGTTGCTGCCCTCCACAGTGTCTGTCCTTACAGGTAAGGTTGGCATTGGTCCTTTGGTTATCTTGAACCAGGGAGTTGATGACCCTGTCCTGTCAGCAGCTGGAGAACTTATAACTCAATTTCCTATTCCTGTGACTAAGATCAAGTAGTTTGGGGCAGCAGGAAGGGAGAAGGTGTACGGTCGACTTTTCTTGGGCCCAGGCAGGGCTTGCCCACTGACTTCTTATTACCACAAGAAACTCCTCAATAGGCTTTTGGGCCAGGTCTGTGTGTGAAGAGGCTTCTTTGCAAGTAGATTTCCCTAGGGACCACCAAGGGCTATCACTATACCGCTGGGTACTGGCTGGCCATATTTTGTGCCTTGGTTTGGCATACCCTCTGCTGACAGGCTGTCTGGCTCTCATTCATTTTCTCTACAGATGGCCATTCACTGTGAGAAACAAGGCCGGCCACCTGTGTGGCAATTTCGGTCCAGTAGAAGAGACCATTAAACATGGAGAAGCTCGCGCGTGTGGGGGAGGGGGAGACAGGGAGTGGGAAGAATGGCAGGCTGGGCTGGGGTAGGGAGAGAGTGAATGGAAATTGAGTTTACAGAATGGGGCACTTAGAGGCAGGGCTGGAGCCACTGTGGTGAGCATAATAAACGGTCTCTCTGTTAGGCTGACTCAACCCTCCAGCGAGGCTTACCCAAATAGCCCACCGTGCGAGAATTTGTCACTAAGGTGGACATGTGTCTTTCAAGTAGGGCTACATTGATATCTGTTGTGGAAAATATTGTTTGGGGATTTCTTTTTTTTTCCTTCTTTCTTTTTTTTTGGGGGGGGGTGGGGTTTGGTTTTTTGGATTTGTTTTTTTTCGAGACAGGGTTTCTCTGTATAGCCCTGACTGACCTGGAACTCACTCTATAGACCAGGCTGGCCTCAAACTCAGAAATCCGCCTGCCTCTGCCTCCCAGAGTGCTGGGATTATAGGCGTGCTCAGCCGCCGCCACCACCACCCAATTAGGCAAAGAATTTTATTAACCTTTTCCAAACCTTTCCCCCAGGCTTCTTCAGCTTAATTTGCTGTAAAGAATGACTTAGGTATAAGCAAAAACTGAAAAGAGCGGCCGTGTCCAGGAGGCTTGGGCTTAAAACTATTAGAGATCTAGATTTTACCAGATCCATAATAAACAAAAAAATTTTAAAGAGCAGTCATGATATAAAATAGCAGCTCCTGTAACTTCTGCAAGTGTCACCGTCTTCAGAAGTTGCTTCAGTTCAGTCTGCCTTGTTCTTAGAAGCCTCATCAAAATTCCCACCCGATCTGGAACTTCATCATCACCATCCTCTCCAGGAGCAATGGGTGCCTTTCCACCCACAGATGGTTTGGGCAGAGCTTCAGCCAGTTTCCGTAAACTAGTCAGACTGTCTGCTCCAAGCTGGTTGAGGATGCCGGGAAGCGTTTCTGTCTGCAGCTTTGTCTCAGTGGGCCTGTAATGATGAAGGTGTTTGCTGCCAGAGACGCCTGACCTTTAGGGTTGTTAGGATGGATCACTGTTCCTTGGTTTGTAAATATGTTTACCTCTTCAATACCAGAGATAGGGTTTACCCCCTAACTTCCTTAAGGAGAACTGCAGTTTTCTATCAGCTGCTGTGGCTGTTCTGTGAACCACCTTCTTCTTTCTACGAGCAGTTCCTTTCCCACCAATGAGCACTTGTGCCTGCAGTTGGGCGAGTTTTTCCTGGTTCATGATTGTAAGGCTCACGCTCAGAGCATCTGAGGGCATCTCGGGCAGGCCAGCTGAGATAAGGCGCACACACGCAGGGACACAAGATGGCAGCTATGTTTGGGAGTTTCTACCCCACCTTAGATCAGTTAGTTCCCAAATAAACACCCCCAAACCTTTATATTTATAATAACCTTAAAGCATTTGAGATGGACAGATATCAACCTCCTGTGTTATGTTGTCTACTCCGCTGTCAATAACCCTGAGCTCCCACTTGCTGTGTTCTTCCTGGGCCGCTCCCACTCCAGCAGGCCAGCCCTCACACGGCTGTGCACTCACAATCATATACCCCATGGCCGCTTCTTCCTTCTCCCTCCTCCTCTCTTGGTCCCTTCCTGAGACCCCAAGCCTGGGACCCCCCGAACCCTACCTACCTACCTCTCTTCTGCCCAGTTACAGGCTGTAGGCATCTTTATTAACCAATCAAGGATAACTTAGGGTGGGGGTGGGGCAAGGTTTGCATAACAAAAGCTGGTATACTTCTTGGGGCAACCAGGTCTTAGGACACAATATTTAGCATTTGCATACATAGCAGCACCAGGCCAACCCACTACAGATCTCAATGTCAGTGGACAGGTTCACCCCAGTTCCTGGGAATCACGCTCTGAGATGATCTTCACTCCTTTTTCCCAGCGGGTGAATTGCGTATTTGCCACAGATGTATTTGTTGCAGTCAGAAGGCCGTCCGTGCCTTCACAGCAGAATCTTTGCTCAGCAAGGTCTCACCTATGTTTCTTATCTCTCTCCACCAGGAGTTCGGACTCTGAGGAAGCCTTTGAGACCCCCGAGTCAACGACCCCTGTCAAAGCTCCACCAGCCCCTCCCCCTCCACCCCCTGAAGTCACCCCAGAGCCTGAGGTCATCGATCCACCAGCCCCAGAAGAACCAGGTAACCAAACGTCAGGCTCCAGGGGGCAGAGTTGGTGCTTAGACAGTCCACAGCCCACAGTGGCTGGCGCCCTCTCTCTTGGCCCTGTTTTATGCACCACTGGTTTCTATGAAGTCTACGGGTAGACAGATAGAACGGTGGTGCTCTGTGCATCCTAGAAGTGATTCTGTTGCTTGAGTTCTCTGGTTCCTTCACTTTCAGACTTGGGTAGGCCTGAGGGTTAAGATAGTGGGTGTTGGGATTTCCAGCAGGATCTTACATTTTGCCCTTTGGCCCCTTCTACCTTACAAGTGTGGACACAACGCTGTTTTATTTCACCCTGCGCCTTTATGCTAAGGACAGCTCCACCAGGCTGGGGGATGGGAATGATGTCAACACACAAGTAAGAAGAGTCAGTCGGTGCCGGGTGACCCCTTGGTACTTTATGGCTTTCCTGATTGCTCAACACTTTTCAGGAGAGAAAAGCACCTTCAAGTGTAGTTTAGCTGTGATTACTGAGGGACAGACAGATCTCAGGGCACCCGCCCACGGGGATGGTGTTCTGTGCGCTTCCCTGTTATACCAGAGGGGATAGAACGACCTCCAATGGGACGGTTAACATGAAGCCTAAAAGGAGACACAACCTGTTGGAGATAGCCCCACAGGAACCAGATGCTTCCATCTTCAGACCTGGATAGCACATAAAGGACCCCATTCTGCCTTCTTTAGGCCTCAGCCCTCCTCCATGGCAAGAATACAGAGCTAATTCCCTCTGGACCAACGGTTCTCATCCTTCCTAATTCTGTGACCCTCCTCAGTAGTGGTGACCCCAACCATACAATTATTTTCAGTGCTACTTCACAGCTTTAATTTTGCTACCATTATGAACCATAATGGTAATTCCATAATGTAAATTCCTGGTACGCAGTTTATCTGCTCTCTGACCCCTGCAGAAGGGTTGTTAGATCCCCAGCGGGGTCTTGACCCACAGGGTGAGAACCACCGTTGTAGACCGCTTGCTAGATGTCATGCACAGTCCCTTTTCAGGCCCATGCTTCTCCTGCCCTAACCCTGTCTTCCTGGTGGCCGACTTTGTCTGCAGAGGGATGGAGAGTAGACTTGGCACCTACAGACTGATCACACAGTGCGGCTGGGGCTGGTAGTGGAGGAAGGCAGGCCTAGGGCTGGCCTTTTTGCTTTGTGAGGAACCAAGGAAGTGCCTTGTAACTTAAGCTAGCAGGTTGGTCTCCATGTAGATGTTGTTAAAAAGTGGATGGAATTTTTTTTTCCCTGCTGGTTTAAGCAGGCTACTGAGTTAGGAAGTCTATGCGGCTCCAAGGTTTACTCTTAAACAGCTGGAGGCCTTCTGCTGGGGAGCAGAGCAGGGCGGTTTTCACAGGACTGACGGGTACAGTCTCCCTCTCATGCTTTCCCGAGTCGGTATAGTCCTTGGCTTGAGACTGGAATGGTAGTGACCATCTGATTAAAGAGGAAAGCAGCCTTGTAGTTCTGAGACTCCAGTGTCCCTTCCTCCATTTTGTGCAATAACAAACAGAAAAGTTACTTTTCGTATCACTTTTATAAATTCACCCCTAGTTTTAAATGGACAGTGTCTGAATAAAAAACTGTAGGACCATAGCTCAAACATGACACTAAAGCATATACAGGAAAAGGTCACTTTGGTGGCCCTTGGTGTGTCTTCCAGAATTCCCTGCTCAGTACTCTGACAGTTCCTGAGAACTGTTTACTACCATGGAGCATCTGTCTAGCCCCATGTAAACTTCAGACAGCTGAGTAGTTATACCACATAAGAATGGGACAACCTCCATTCTCTCTGCTTGGAACCAGGTGCTCAACGGTCTGTGTCTGGCCACTCTACAGTGATTCAGAGGGCACTGGAAGCATGAGGCAGTTACTTTGGGGGACACTGAACACCGTGATCTGGAAGGACATTGTGATGTCCCTACCTTTGTTAGATATAACCTCCTCTAAGATGGCCTCATATCCTAGAATGGCTGTTCCAGCTGATATAAAATTCAGACAGGTGACATAGCATCTGCTCTGTGGAGACAACTCTACTGGTGCTGTGAATTACTTCTTATGATCATCTTTGTGTTATAAGTTGCGTGGCCCATTAATTTTATACTCTGCCGTTGCTTCTTTCCTGCCTCGGTTAGATCCAAAAGTGACCCAGGCAGCAATTAAGGTCCCTTGTACAGTTTTCCCTGTATACTGGCTGGTTTTGTGTGTCAACTTGACACGGGCTGGATTTATCACAGAGAAAGGGGCTTCAGTTGGGGAAGTGCCTCCATGAGATCCAGCTGTGGGGCATTTTTTCAATTAGTGATCAAGTGGGGAGGGCCCCTTGTGGGTGGTACCACCTTTGGGCTGGTGGTCTTGGGTTCTATAAGAGAGGAGGCTGAACAAGCCAGGGGAAGCAAGCCAGTAAGAAACATCCCTCCATGGCCTCTGCATCAGCTTCTGCTTCCTGACCTGCTTGAGTTCCAGTCCTGACTTTCCTTAGTGATCAATTGCAATGTGGAAGTGTAAGCTCAATAAACCCTTTCCTCCCCAACTTGCTTCTTGGTCATGATGTTTCTGCAGGAATAGAAACCCTGACTAAGACACCCTGTAACACAAAGAATGCTGTAAATCAGTAATTGTGTTATTGGGACAAGTGGAGATGCTTGCTGTTTTCATCATTTGGAACCTATCCCATGTCTGAATCTCCACTGGGCTTTGATCCAATTATTCTGTTCATTCTCCCACAAACACAAACTTTCTTCAGAATAGCCAGAATCAACCATTGCACCGCTTCATGCTCAAGCGAAGAGTCAGAGAGTGTCGTGAAACATCAAATGTGCCCTTGTGTTCAGACGGGCTCCGTCAGGACGAACTAGGATTCTTCTCTCCTGGAGAATGGCACTGGAAAGCTCTAGGGTCTTTAATGTCCCTGAATTGGAGCCTGGGTCAGACACTAGATGTCTATCCCAGGCAGCCACTGGATCGGGGAAATCCATGGGTTACCCATGATGCTTTGGAACCTCCTCATTTGGAGTTGGAAGCATAGCGCACATTGTAAACAAATTGAGTCTCATCTTAAAATAATTATGAAGTGATGGAGCAAGGTGGGACCCCAGCACACAGTGGCGCGGGAACTCTCTGAAAAGCGGTCAGGTGTAAATGAAAAGCGTCCTCTTGCCCGGCTCTGGCCTCTCAGTCTTCATCTTGGTGGTGTGCAAACCGTTAGGAAGCAGCAAGCAGCTGCCTCAGGACGGTGATGGGGGCCCCAGCCATTCCCTAATTTTTTTTCCAACAAAACAGAAGCATCTCCATTCTCAAAAGCAAACATAATACACAAGCCCACCTATTACTTAAATGACAGTTTAGAAAAGAATGAACATTATAGAGGCTTAGGCGGTAACCTGTGTGCAATGGCGTGGAGAGATGTTAATTACCACTGAGTCACAATCCCTCAGAACCTTTGATTACACCCCTTGGAGTTTTTGAACAGGGATTTTACACTTCTCCTTTTAAAACTGCAGTGAGTCTGTCAGTATAGAGATTATGGTCCGGAGACCTGAGCTGGGGAATGTGTCTGCATAAAGTACCCACCTCCTTCGCTTGGGCTCCACAAAAGGCTCTCTGATTTGTTGCACATGTTGGGCTCTGCCCCGCCCCACATCTTCCTGTCATCTATTCTGCAGACCTGCAGGGGCACTGTAAAGGCGTGAGAAGGCACTGGGCTTCTTGCGTAGGTCGCCCTAGGGAGAGGAGGGTTTGTTCTGAAAACCATGGGAAAGAAAGGGCAGGAGAGGAAAGTCTATTGTTCATAGTTTTCCTCTACTGAGACCTGGAATGTCACTAAAGGACTAAGGAACCACAGGAAATAATAGACCAGACCTTTGACTGCAAGGACAAACATGGTTTTTCCTCCTGGAAACCTGTTTTACAAAAGCAGTCGCTGACTGTATGCTGGGTCCTGTGGGCTCCATGGCCCAGCAGGACAGGATGCTAAGTGCCCACCTTCTATCTGTCCCCATCCAGGGAGCCATGCTTTCCTGTGTATAAATGAACCAGCAGCCTGTTGGGTCTGAAATCACTACCTTCTAGCCTCTGTGGAACACTTCGCAATGCTATCACTGTGGCCATAGTTAACTTTCACCTGACTAAATAATTCCTTCAGCTTCTGCATCTTCCCTGTGTTAGGCTTGTAGTAGGGCCTTTGTCCGCTTCATGTCCATCTTGGATGGGAGCTAATTATCCCTGATTTGAATAGCATCCCCTTCCTTTGAGGTCACATACCTTCCCTGTCCTGCAGCATGAGAGCTCTAGCTTCCGGCTCTCTTGCAGCTTGTCTGCAGGACCTGCTGTGTTTGCACTCCTGGACTGCTGCTGTGCTTCTGACTACATAGGTGCTGAGTCCTTGCTGTGCCCACTGGCACTCAGTCACGGACCAAGCAGCTATCAGCTGGCCCTGAGAGCTGCAGCCTGAGCTGGGCTCTGCAGGATGGTCAGGTGGCAGGATGGTCAATGTCGGGTGCTTAGTAGAAGTGAGGTGAGTTCCTCACTTGTCCTCTTCCGGGACAACCTCGTCATGGTGACAGAGCTTGTCTGTTCATTCTTGCCGACAGCCCTCCTAACCTGGAGAAGGGCACTGCGAGGGTCTTGTGATTAGAGCTGCCCAGTGCCCTCTGTGCCTACACATTTTCTTTTGTGGGGAAGCAGTGGCCTGTGGGTCTTTGGTTTTAGATTACACCTCTCAGCATTAGCTGCCAGCAATGATTTGTTGTCACCGTGTCTACCAAGCAGAGGGCTTGTCTTTATACATACTGGCATTTGCTTTCTTCTCCTGAAAAACCCAAGAGTGACCCAAAGCCCCTTGGTGTTAAGGTGTTTCTCTTGGGATGCAGAACAGGGAGCAGGTATCACAGGCAGGATCTGAGGGGCTGTGGCCCCATTATTTCCTGACACTGTCTGTGCCCTAGACTGGACACTCCTGTAGCTTTCCATTCCATCCATCTTCACGAGAACCCTTGGCTTTCAACAGTTACTGACTTATGAAATAACTTTCCCAGAACACACGGCCCCAGCCCCAGCCCCAGCCTCAGCCTCAGCCTCAGCCTCCCCTTAGAAAGAGCGCTGTGAACAGCAGAATTTCATTGCTCTACTTCTGGAGGCTGCACTTGAGATTGAGTGTCTGGAGGTAAGATTTACAGGCTGCGTTGTGCTGTGTCCTCACATGGCGCATGGGACAGACAAGCTCCCTCTAGGTATTAATCCCATTCCTGAATATTCTCCCTAACTTAATTCCCCCCCACTCAGAGGTCTTGCCTTGAGGGTGAGATTCCTGCATGGGAATCTCAGGGCTCATAGATGTTTAGGATAAAGACACACATTGAGGACCAAGGCTTTTAAGAGCTGGGTCTGGGTCTTCCTGATATGAACGCTAATATGTGCTCAGGTTTCTGG
Source organism: Apodemus sylvaticus (assembly GCF_947179515.1). Taxonomy (NCBI): domain Eukaryota; kingdom Metazoa; phylum Chordata; class Mammalia; order Rodentia; family Muridae; genus Apodemus; species Apodemus sylvaticus. The sequence goes on along the minus strand of NC_067472.1, from coordinate 75,006,237 downwards.
AATGGGTGAAGCTGTTGGGTACTCTGTATAACCCCATGCAGATCCGATGTTCCTATGTTTAGGAGAAGAGCCCACATGGGGTATGTTAGTCTCTTGCCCTGTGGTAGGCACCATGCAATCAAAGGGTAGTCATTGGGCAATGGGTGCATGAGCCCACTGCTGCCAGTCAAAGCCTCATTTACCTCAGGCTGGAAGGACGGTGGGAGGTCATGGCTGCACAGACAGATGAGGAAGTCAGAGTGTAGTGATCTCAGCAGCTCCTGTGGCCATGTTCACAATGCCCTGGGAAACTTGGGTAGGGATGCCAATAATCTGGCCAGGCCCTGACCAGATTAGACCTATTTACTTCTCTCTGTGACCCTATTGGAGAGTCCTGAAGCAGCCCCTTGTCATAACCAAGCTCTAAACCCTGGCAGCACCACGAGCTCTAGTGAGCCAGGGATGCTCAGGTCTCCAGGATGGGTGGTTTAGCCCATGGTCCCCAGGAAGGACAGAGGCGGTTGTCCTGTTACAATGTTTGGTCATGGTGAAGGCAATGCCAAGGGTTCTATTGGTGCGATCATGAATGGATGTCAGTGCGGGAACTTGGGGGGGCAGGAACTGAAGCAGAGACTGGGGGTGGGGGTGGGGGGAGTGCAGCTCACTGGTTTGTTCCTTGTGGCTTGCTCAGCCTGTTTTCATATAACACTGAAGACCACCAGCACAGGGGTGGCACGGCCCACAGTGACCTGGGCCCTCCAGTGTCAATCACCAACTAAGAAAACACCCCACAGGCTCGCCAGTCTGTGAACATGGAGGCAGACTCTCAGTAAGAGTCCCTCTTCTCGGGGAAGAGGTTTGTGTCAAGTTGACAAAAACCAAACTGTGCAGTCATCGTTGTAACAATGGGGCAACAGTGGCATCTTGAGAGGTGTCCTGGGGTGTATGACAGTGAGCAAGGCTGAGGAGCTTGGGTGAAGGACACTGAGCTGACATGTTGCAGTCACTTCTTCAATCACTTAATCAATCCTGCACCTTGTCACTCACTGCCTTCTCTGAATCAGGTCGTCCTGGTGGCCTGATACTTCGTGCTATCTTAAGCTTACCAAGGGGCATTTTAAAAATGTATGTATTGCTTTAGATGGTTTTGTTCTTTTTATGAGGGTTTTGCCTGTGTGTGTATATTCATCATATGCTTGCCTAGCATCCAAGGAGGCCAGAAGAGAGGGTCAGATCTCCTAGAACTGGACTTCTGGGTGATTGTGAGGAACCTTGTGGGTGCTCCGAACCGAACTTGAGTCCTCAATAAGTGCTCTCAACCACCCTGTCACCTCTCTAACCTCAGAAGAAGGTGCTTTTATGCAGTTTCACTTCCTATGCATGGTAATGTTTGAAGGAGGAGGATGAAGGGGACTAATGTTTTTTATTTTTTAATTTTTAATTAATTTTTTTTTGACTAATGTTTTTTAAATGACAACAGAATCTGAAAGTGGTGATGAACCAGTGTCTGAGCAGAGGGTCTGTCAGCATAGACTGGGTATACTGGGTAGGCAACCCACTGGGAAAGAGACCAAATGCGACAGAAATGGGACATTTGTTCTGCTCTTTAGTAGAGCTGGGACCCAGTCTAAGGTGCCCAGTGACCACCTTCCAGTGGGGACTGTCAGCACAGAGGTGCTCCCGGATTCCTGTAGGTAAGGCCATTTGTGCAAAGCCCCTGTTGAGCTCCCCCAATCTTGACTCCGTGTTATTCAGCCTCTCACAGAGTAGACCCCAATGAAAAAAGTCTGCTTTTTATAGACTCTACCCAGCTTAATTTCCCAAAGCCTTGATCTCTGGTAAGCCTCTGGGACTTGAGTGAGGTCTGGGAAGAGACCAGCCAGATCAAGATGGACACCCAGGAGCAGCAGTGCCCGGAGCGTTCCTCCCCAGGTGGGGTTCTTAAGACTCAACCAGGTTGTCCAGAGAGAAGGTGCCCAGCCAGAGGTCTTTGACACTCTTGCTGGCCCATTTTGGCTTCAGTTTCTTGAGCCTTGTGTTTTGGGCCACATCCCAGGAAGACCTGTTCCTGTCTGAGTCGGCTCACTCTCTAAGACAGACCTCCACAGCAAGTCCAAGCTTATCCTCAAGACCGATCCTGTCCTGTCCGAGCTTAACTTCAACCCTCAGGCCATTGAAGAGCAGATGCTAAAGTATTGTCTTACAGGATGAAACAGAGGGCTTAAGATCAAAATGTGGGGGCCAGAGAGATGGCTCAGTGGTTATGAGTACTGACTGCTTTTGCAGAGGACCTGGGTTCTGTTCCCAGCACCCACATGGCACCTAACAACTATATGATACTTCAGTTCTAGGGGCTCCAATGTCTTCTTCTGATCTTCTCAGGCATCAGCTACTCTGAAGGTGATGGAGGGATTGTTTACGAGATATAGTGCAGCCACATGAATAACAATACTAAAGTCTGGTTGCACAATAATAAGTATTTGAATAATACAAAGACAATCTTTACACAATGCACAAAAAGATCACCACAACACATCTCTATTGACCTACTCTTCAGGAAGGGGTAGACTGATCAGTGGGTGGAAAAATGGGATGTCTAGGTTTTGATGAGTGCCCCCAATGTGTTTTAGGCTAGACAAGCTTGGGAGATCTTGAGTTCCTTGTATGTTTGCACTGGGTTACTTATAACTACTGGCAAAACACCACAAGAGGACAGAGCAATGCCCTACTGATCTCCATTAGCCTGCTTCTAAAGGGTTCCTTTATTCTGCCCTTGATAGATGGTCAGCCATGCTTCCTGCAGGCTTGATTTATTGGTCATTTGAGAATCTGAGCATGCCAGGATGCCAGCGGTTCGCTCTAGCCATTGCATCCCTGCCTGAAGAGAACTCACAGTGCAGGAAGCCATCTCAAGTGTCACTTGGGAAACACCATGCAAGGTTAAGGAGTGGGGCCTCTGGTGATGGTCGGGAGATGAGGGTGTGTGATGTCAGTTGTGAAGGCATGCTCTCCTCTACTCCCTCTTGTTTCTGAGTACAACTGCTTAGCTTAGGCTGGGCTGCCCAGCACTGATGCTATAGGCTGATCTGTTATAGGCTTATCTGTTAAATTTGAATGCTGAAATCCTCACTCCTGATGTGATGTGTTAGAGATAGGACCTTTCTGCTGGTAATTAAGGTTCTGTGGGGTCTTAGGTTGGAGCCCTGTCACAAGAGGAGACTTCAAGGAAGTCTCAGAGGAAAGGTCATGTAAGGACACATCAGATCTGACCACCTGAAAGCCAAAGAGAAAGACCCCAGGAGAGGCTAGACTTGGCTGTACCTCCATTGTGAACTTCCAGCCTCAGTGCTCAGAACACACATTTCTGTTGAAGCCACCCAGTCTTGGTTCTTGATGAGGGTAACCGAGCTGGTTAGAATAGCTGGGGAAACATGTGGGGAGTCACTGTATGAGTGCAGATGCTAACTTGCCCCAGGATTGAGCTAGAATCTAGAGCCAGGGGTACAGTGTGGATGTCTAGGGATATCTTTGCCCAGGCCTGCACCAGTGAGTGCAGGGGACATGCTGATGTGGATGGATTGGTTGGTGGCCCCATCTTTCCTTGCCTCTGTATTATTCAAGGTGTACCTCATGGTGACTGACATTGAGGGCATGCCAGGTTTGGGATGAATGAAGTCTTTATGCCGCTCTGTGTGGCTATGTAGAAATCTAGTGGGAACCCAACTGGACATGGTTGCCTTGCCAATCTGGGCTTGCCCATGGCAATGACATGGAAAGGTCATCCCAACCTTGTGATGGACCGTAGGGAGCCATCTGCTCTAGGAGCCACTCAGTAGAATAGCAGTTCCTAAGCAGGGACAGTGCTGTCCTCCTGGGGACAGGAGGCAGTGTCTGAGACATTTTGTTACAGCTAAGAGAGGAGGAGCTACTGGCATTTAGTAGGTCAAAGCTAAGGATGAGGCCGAGGATGGTGCTCTAAATGGGCTGAGCCCCCGCACAATGAGAGGTATCCCCCAAGCATCCTCTAGGCTGACAGTAAGAAACTGCAATAAGTCCGGGATTCTTTGCCGTGATTTAATTAGGGAACAAGCACTTCTGAATAGGAAAGCCAGGCTAAACAGACAGGAAAACCAAGCAGATGTTAAGATGAGTATCTGCTGACTGTTACATGACGCAGGGGAATTGCTGACATTTAAAGGCTTCTAAGGCAATGGAGTAGATTGGAAGGGCTGTCTACAGAAGTTCAGGGATGGCTAAGGCCCCTTTCCCTGCTGCCAACGCCCACGTTGGCACCTGGACCGCCTTAGCATCTGTAGCCTTCTGCCTTCTGAGATGAGTATCCAGGAAGGTAGGAAGGCCAGGTTGCTGCTGACCAGAAGAACCTGTGCTTTTAGGCTTGGGGGCCTCAGCAAAGGGAAGTGACCTCAGAAGGAAGAAAGGTGTACACCTGTTCTTCTGAGACGAGAAGGAAGCAAGTGTGTTTGGTGATGGGGGCTGGGACCAGAGCCTGCAAACGCTTAGGGTCTGTGTGCCGAATGGAGTTCCCCAGGTGCCTGCAATCCAGGGGGTATTTCGTAAGCTTTCTGAGAGAAATTGCCAGGCTGGAAACAGAGATAAGTCCTTGCACAACCCAAGAGGCTTGTGCAGTCCATCTCTCACTTTATCAGCTAGGACCCCGTGAGCGAAGCTGGGAAGTACAATGAGAACTGGCCTCGCCCCACAACAGCAGAGGGCATGGACGGCTCTGGGGTGGGGAGGTGTATTCTCCAGAAACAGACCGGCCTGTTTGAGTGAGCCTTTTCCACACCTGGGTTGTTGGGACACAGGATAGGACAGACATTTAGGAAGTAAAAATGCAGGATACCCAGGTCAGTATGAATCTCATGTGACACATAATCTTAGAAAATTTTCTTTTATCATTACACTCAAGTGTAATGGCTTTCTGGACTTCAGCTGGAGGTTTACGTGGAGAGAAAGGGTTAATGCATCATAACCACCGAGCACAGTCCGAAGTCACAGTTCCATTCCGTGCAGCCTTTTCTATTTCTTGTTCTGCCTTCTGAGACCACGGTACGGGGTTTTCCTTTCTCTAGCAGAACAGCTAGGAACCTAGAAATCCACGCGAAGGCTGCTTGGTTTCCCGGGAGAAGTGGAGAGGTGAGGTCATTGGGCATCCTCTGACTGATACTCAGAGTTCCTGGGCATGTTGGAAAGGGACAGCCTTATTGGCTGGCAGGGTTGGAGGGGAGGTCTGAGAATGGACAAGAGCCAAAGCCAAAGCGAGGTAGATGTGTCAGTGGGAGAGGAGGGCCTGGTGGAGTCTGGCACGGCAGGTGGTAGAGAGGGCAAGCTCGGCCTTGCTCAGCCCTGCACAGTCTTCCAAGTGTCTAAACAGTCCGGAACAGGGTTGGCTGTGGCCATATTTGATTTCCATACCAAAGGTTTACTAGTTTTGCAGCATCAGCCTCATTATTATTTTTATAATATCTCAAGGATCCTACCCCAGGGCCTTGGCACATGAGGCCCTTTCTGTCTAGGAGGATTTCTGTTTGTTTTGTGAACTTTCTGGTGAGCTAGAAACACACCAGATAGGGCACTAATGGCAGACTTACAGTACCATTCCACCAGAGTGCAGCTTCTTGACCTGACTTACAGAGTCTGGGTAACCCCCAAACAGCCAGACCACAGAAAGTCACCTCACCATGGGCAACAGTTTCTTTGTAGCTACAAAGATAGAGTCCTCCTTTCAGCTGGCATCCCACACACTACCCTGAGAGAGACCATGTGCAGCTCGGGTAGGTGTAGGGCGGAGCGATGAGACTCTCGGGTGAGGGTCTAATGCCCTCCCCAATCCCTTCCTCAGGAGGAACTTTCATTGGGCCTGATCTTGAGAGTCTCTTGCAAGAAAGTAGTCATGGATGCTTTGGGGGCCATGACAACGGCTGCTAGGCTGGGAGGACAAGCCTTTATCTTTTCCAGTTGTTGCTCAGATGCCCAGCATGACCCCTGTCAAAGTCAGGCACTTGATAAAGTGCTTTGGGATGATCCATTGGGCCTCTTCCTTCATTAGCTACCTGGCTCCCATTGTACAGATGAGGGAACTAAAGGGAACCGATTCAGGGTCTGCACCCACTGATGCATGGGAACTGGAACCTGTTGCCCATGTGGGGTGTCTGTCTTTGGAGTTTATCAACCTCTGCTCTGCGGAGTGGGGATCTGGTTCAGGATGAGACGTGATCCCAAGTGTCCCATGTCTTTAGGTGACTGCTTTGTCTCCATTTCCACAGGATGTGTTTCTGAGCCGGTTGTGGTCCCCGATGGCCCTCGCAGCGAGTCCGTGGAAGGAAGCCCGTTCCGTCCATCACACTCCTCCTCGGCAGTGTTTGATGAAGACAAGCCGATAGCCAGCAGCGGGACTTACAACTTAGACTTTGACAGCATTGAACTGGTGGATGACTTCCAGGGCTTGGAGCCATGCTCTGCCGACTCTAAGGGTCAGGAGTGTAAGGCGAGCACGCGGAGGAAATCCACCGAGTCCGTGCCACCCTCCAAGTCCACGCTGTCCCGCTCGCTCAGCCTGCAAGCCAGCGACTTTGACGGTGCTTCTTGCCCCGGCAGCCCTGAAGCTGGGACCCTTGCCACAGATGCATGTGGCACAGGATCCAACAGTGCTTCCAGCACCCTTAAGAGAACTAAAAAAACACGGCCACCTTCCTTGAAAAAGAAACAAGCCACCAAGAAACCCACAGAAACCCCCCCAGTGAAGGAGACCCAACAGGAGCCAGGTGAAGAGAGTCCCGTCCCCAGCGAGGAACACGTAGCACCAGAGACAAAGACAGAGCCAACCACACCTGAGGGCACTGCTTGCGCATTGTCCGAAGAGACGTCCCTGGAGTCCGAGGCTGTGCCCACAGGCACCTGCCCTCTGGAGAGTGCAGAAGACGTTAGCCCTCTGGTTTCTGGAGGTGGCAGAGTGCAGAACTCACCCCCTGTGGGGAGGAAATCAGTGCCTCTTACCGCAGCCTCTGAGGCAGTGGAGGTGACCCTATCAGACAGTGGGGGGCAAGAGGACTTGCCTGCCAAAGGGCTGTCAGTGAGGCTGGAGTTCGACTATTCTGAGGACAAGGGAAGTTGGGAGAATCAGCAGGAAAACGCCCCTTCCACCAAAAAGATAGGCAAGAAACCAGCTGCCAAAATGCCCCTAAGGAGGCCAAAGGTGAAAAAGACCCCTGAGAAACTCGACCACACTCCTGCATCACCTCCAAGGTCCCCTACTGAACCTAGTGACATCCCGATTGCTAAAGGTACCTACACCTTTGATATAGACAAGTGGGACGACCCCAATTTTAACCCTTTTTCTTCCACCTCAAAAATGCAAGAGTCTCCCAAACTGTCCCAACAATCGTACAACTTTGACCCTGACGCCTGTGAAGAGTCCCTTGACCCCTTTAAGGCATCCTCTAAGACCCCCAGCTCACCATCTAAGTCCCCAGCCTCTTTCGAGATCCCAGCCAGCACCATTGAAGCGGACGGGGATGGGTTGAATAAACCCGCCAAGAAGAAGAAGACTCCGCTGAAGACGTAAGTTGAAGGAGGGAGGTGGTAAGGGCAGTGAGCGGGTGTGCATTCCTGTGACTTAGTCCTGTGCCTGAGAATCCCCAGCTGCCCTTGTTCTGCCCTCTGTTGCCGTGGTGACACCATCTTTGTGGCAGTCTCTCCAAGCAGGCAGGATAAACATTTCCTTTCTCTCTGCAGCCTCAGTGGTTTTATCTTCCCATCCCAGAACCCACAAAGCCCTTGGTTTTTTGTTTTGTTTTGTTTTTTTGTTTTTTTTTTGCCTCAATAAGTCAATGGCTTGAAGATTTATGTGCACCCACTGATGACCTTTCAACTCCTGGGATGTATGGGAAGGTGCATAGAAAAGGAGCAGACATGAGAGACCGGCCACCTTCCCGTTGGGGCCTCAACTCTTCCCTGGTTAGCCTATGCATCGCCTCTGGATAAACTAAGATACACACCCTGCAAAAGAATGTTAAAATGTACAGCAACTGTTTCTCCCTGCTGATGTGACTTTAACTCAGGGACATCATTTGGTGCCAGGCTGAGAACCCTGAGAAACCCAGGAAGCCCCAGATGGAAAGCTGTTTCTCGCCATCAGATGAGCCTGCAAGAAACAGGCTCTTTAACTGGGTGTGGTGGGGCACACCTTTCATCTCTGCACTTGGGAGGCAGAGGCAGGCCGATCTCTGAGTTTGAGGTCAGCCTGGTGGTCTCCAGAGTGAGTTCTAGGACAGCCAGGACTGTTACACAGAAAAACCCTGACAGGAAAGTAAAGAAAGGAGAGGAGAGAAACAAAGAAACAGGCTCTTTGCTGCCTGCCTTCTCTCTGGTCATCTTTTTTCAAACAAGACTTGAAAGTAACTCAAAGAGCAAAAGAGATTAGTGCAGCGTGGATGGGGGAAGCGGACCTGCAGTCCCTAGGAAGAATGGCTTTTGTCCACCAGCATTTGCCTCCAGATGTGTAGCCCAACTTTGTTGGCCATAGGTCCATTCCCGAGGACCATGTACAGGCTCAGGATGACAGTCTGGCTCTCCTGGGAAGCATCAACTGTATTTAATCAGGTGGAAGAGACCAAGTCCCCCATCCCAGGCTGAGGACCATGCCCTAGTACTGGCCCCTCTGGGTCTAATTGGCTTGAATATATATATTGTTTTATTGAGTTATGTTATATATCATATTGAATTATATATTATTACATTACATATTATATTAAATTATATATAATTTTTTTATTGAAAAATAGATGTTTTTTCATACAGTATGTTTTCATTCTAGTTTCCCTTCCCAAACTCCTCCCAGATCGTTCTTACCTCCCCACTCACCAAATCAACATAGAACTTTATTTTAAAAGTGGAATAATAATACCCACAAATGTCTACACTTAGACACCATAACTTGGAAAGAGAACCTCCTGGCGGCCACTCCTTTCTTCTGACCCAAGGCAGTGTAATACATCCCCAGGTGCTCTCACCCCGTGTACATGTGGGTCTGCTGATTTGGGAGATCTGCGTGTGGAGGCAGAGCTCTTAGGTACCAAGCCTCCAGGTGCCCAGAAGCCGGAGAGGAAGCTGTATCTAGGTGGCCCCTTCCCAGAAGGCCGCCCTGTTGGCGCAGAATCCTCTACTGATGGTTGCATCCTAACCCACTAGTGCCCAGTGTCTGTAGAGTTATCTTTTTTGTCAGTTCCTTCTGTCTGTCTCTCTTCTTTGTCTTCTTGTCTTAGGATGGTTGAAGATGTGATGTCTGTGTGTTCTCTGTTGTAAGTAAATTTAATGTACCCTGCCTCTTGCACGCAGCGTGGGGCTTCTGCCTTGCTTCTGCTCGCAAGCCCTGCTTTTTTCCCTTTGTTCTCTGTGGTGGCTGCTGTATTTCTGTGTAGAGTTTTGGAATGGCGGGTGCAGGGCTCCCCTGGACTCAAGGTTACCTTTCTGTTTCATCTCCACACTGTGATTAGCATGAGACTGCTTGGCTGTGAAGAGGGAAACGTGATTACCAACAGCTGCCTGCTTGTCTGTAACAGAACTTTCCCCTGCTTGCTTTCTTTGTATTGATTTTTTTTTTTTAAATCTTCATACATTGCTTTTTAACTCCTCATTCCCTCCCTTTTTGTTGTAAGTTGGGCTGGTGGGTGACTGCTCGCAGTAGTAGCAGGATGTTTTTGTGTTAAGCACTGCGTGAAGCCTGGCCAGAGACCACCAAGGCTGGTTCTTCTGCTGTGAAGTACTACCATCTGGACTCTTGCAAATTCATGCTTTCAGAAATCTGAGGGAATGTGGGATCAGCTCAGCGTGGAGCCCATGCCTGCAATCCATTGCCAGAGTGGTCATGTTCCTCCTGGTCACTTACATCTACAGCAGATGTTAACCCGTCAGATCTGTGGGTAGCTTTGCCAGGCGTTAGTGCAACTGGCTACCTGTATGCCCCTGGTACTCTGTGTCCTAGCCAGGGCTGTGAATCTATGTGCTTTCTCCCCGCCTTACAGGGGAGGCTGACCTGGACCCAGGCTTCTGGCAGCTGTCCTACCCAACCAAGCAGCTTATTTAGTATTACAAAACAGTTATATATTTATATGCATGAATAAATATATGCCTTATGTGGGGCCAGACTGTTTTATGGTCAACGAATGCCATAAATGCAGTAAATAACCATTTATGGTAATTTTTCAATGATCAAATGCCATTGTTGGAGTGTTTTATTTGAGAGTACACAAGGAAGGAACTTGGGTGCCAGACTTCTGTACCTACTCAGTTACTGTGGAAAGCAGAGGTGTGTGATGGATTTAAAGGGAGGGACCCATCTCCTCCACACCTGTGCTCTGTCTTTGTCTGGTCCTAAAACCATATTGGGCAGGGCTAGAAACCAGAAGGGAAGGGCCAGTTTGCAGGTTGGAGGCCTTCAGTTTTGATTATAGAAATGACCCCAAGAGCACGGTGACAAATGGACCAAATAGCACTGTTTATGCTAAACCGGAATAGTATGGCTTATGCTAAAGCCATCCCTTTCTCCTGGGGCCAGTCTGACACTCCCTCTCCATTACCTTGTATGAAAAAAAGGAAGGAAGGAAGGAAGGAAGGAAGGAAGGAAGGAAGGAAGGAAGGAAGGAAGGAAGGAAAAAAGTGTAGAATCTGGTCCATTAACCATAGTCAGGGGAAAGACATAAAATACCACATCTCCTAAAATACCATATTCCTCATCTCTGCCTCCAGTCAGAATCCTACCAAATCTTCCAGAGCAGAGCAGAAGGACCCATTGTGCTCTGTGTTCCTGTGAGTACAAAGGGCTCACGAGATCCCCACAGGATCCAGAACTTGTCTGTTTCCGTGTGGGCTCCTCTGGCTGTTCATTAAGAGCTGTGTCTCGTTGCACATGTGCAAAATGGATCCTGTTAATTAGTGTCATAAGCGTACAGCTCTCCCCCAACCTTAGCTGGCTCAGAAATTAGTCTCCTCACCATGACTTTGCTTTTATTAAAGTAAGAACGGTTAGTTAAATTTAGCTGCATTTTTCCCCTGGTCACCTCTCCAAAATGGCTTGTCTTTAAAGGTCTCCAGCTTGGTGGCTCTTTGCCTTGGGGGCAAAGGTACTATCAGTTAAAAAGTCAGAATGAGCTCCCTTTAGCTGGGACTTGGTAGGCGGGAGGGCTAGGAAGTTATTGTTGGCTTGGGAATGACCTGTGACCCTGTTTTATTTATATTTCCTGTTTTATTTACAGTGACACTTTTAGGGTGAAGAAGTCTCCAAAGCGGTCTCCCCTGTCTGATCCACCTTCTCAGGTACAGCACTCCTGTCATCCCATCAGTATTACACTGCTTAGCGGGAAGCTAATGTTGCTTTGTGTGCGCACACACACCAGGCACATGTACATACACACACCATGCATGCATTCGTATACACACTCACACACATGTGCACATACACCATACACACATGCGTGCATTTATATACACACTCACACACATGTGTTCATACACCATGCACCTATGCATATATACCATGCACCTGTGCACATACACCATACACGCATGTGTGCATGCACACACACACACACACACACACTCATACGTATAAATCTTTCCCTCTTCTCTGTGTTTTTAACAAGCTCATGCCATGTCTTTGACCCTCTTTATAGACCAAGGAAGGTAATCCTCAGGAAGGCCTCCTACTATTCTGGGTGATAAGACAGGTTGATCTTCAGATCCAAACCAGCTTCAGTTGCTGACCAGGTGGAACTAGGGCCTTAGCTCCAGGCACAGGAGACTTCGGGTCCAATCGTAGCTCTTCCCCTGAGGTTTCTCTGCCCTTACAATGGCAGTAAAAAAAACCCCTTCTCTCTTCACAGGGAGGGAGTGAAGACTGTTAGACAGTGGTGCTGATATTACAGTAAAACTAACTGGGCTGTCTCTGACAACTGAGATAGAGACTTAGTGTTTCATTTTGAGACAGGGTCTCATTCTAGCTCTGATTGGCCTGGTACTTATTACATAGCCCAGGCTAGCTTCAGTCTCTTAATATTGGGATTGCGGGTGTGAACCACTCTACGTGGCTTTTTGTTGTTGCTGTGGTTGGTTGATGCAGGGGATTGAACCCAGGGCTGTGCCCCTGCAAGGTAAGCACCACACCATGGAGCCATATCTCTAGACCTTGTAGAAAGAGTGCTACACTATAGCCCAGTCTAGCCTCACAGTCCCAGCTTTCCTCCTGCCTCAGCCTCTCAAATGCTAGGATTACAGACAGGAGTCACCATGTCCAGGTTTTTTAAAAATTAACTATTTAATTAACTAATTTTGATAGCCCATGGTCACTCCCTGAAATCAGCCATCAGTAAAGGAGATCTATAGAGGAGAGAAGGTGTTTCCTCGAGAGACCCTGTGAATCAAAGTCCCAAGGGAACAGATGGAGGGGTTTCCCTGCCTTGGGAGGATGTGGTTTCTATTCCGGAAACTGGGTAAAAGAAACGACTGTTCCATCTCCTCACAGGATCCCACTCCAGCTGCCACGCCAGAAGCACCCCCAGCAATCTCTACAGTGGTCCATGCCACAGATGAGGAGAAGCTGGCCGTCACGAGCCAGAAGTGGACATGTATGACAGTGGACTTGGATGCCGACAAACAGGATTTCCCTCAGCCCTCGGACCTGTCTAACTTTGTAAATGAGACCAAATTCAATTCACCCTCAGAGGGTAAGCAACTCGGTGGCCAGCCAGACCCACACCTTGCCTTGGAGAATACTGTCCCTAGGGGGCAAAGAGCCAGGAAAGATACTTGCCAGCCAGGTAACCACCACCCGTGTGACAATCTGCACGCCTCCCACTGTATGCAAAGCTATGGCTTGAGAGCAGCTGTCCCCTGACCCTATGACTGATGCCTGCTGAGAACCAGACTAGAACCCTCTAACCCAGATCCTGAACCCTCACTTGCTTGTTCCTGGCTGTATGGCTTAGATACCTTCTGTAGCTTTGAAAAGCTCGGCTCCAAAGGAACATTTTTCACACTGAACTTTGACTGTAGGTCAACCCACCTTTGGGTCTTTTGGTCCCAACATTGTTCATGTTCCCCACATGATGGGTAGCCAATATGGCCATGCATTTTAATCAAGCTTGGAGCCAAAGGTTTACATCCCTGCCCCACCCTTGCTTGCTATTGAGAACTTGATTGCTTTGGGAAGGCCCCAAGCACTTGTCTTATCTCAGTGTCTACCTTTATCCTGCGTATTCAGTTTCTGCTTTCTCTCTGGTTGTTGATCTTGAATAAGTCATATCTTAGGGCTGGGGTGTTCTCACTTGACTGAGTGCTTCTGTGAACCCCTGCATAAACATTCTCCACTGCGTAAACACTAGGTGTAGTGTCACATACCTGCACTCCCAGCCATCTGGAAGGTAGAGACAGGAGAACCGGAAGTTTACCTTCCTTCCCGACCTGTGCCTGTCTCAGCCTTTGCCTGGATACCCACTCCTTTCCCTGCTTACCCTTAATGCTTGACCTGGGGGGCTCTTAAGACCATGATGAAGAAGTTTGTGCATTTCTTATTTGTTCCTTGGCTGTTTGCTTCCTGAAGGCAACAACTGATTCCCTTCCATGTCTCCACACTATTGTGAACATCATGGGAGCTGAAGATGGGTTTGAGATCAAAGAAATGCAAGGTCAGGGCGAATAACCTGCGGAGTGTCGGCTCAGTTGATCTCTGCAGTGGCCGCCACCTGTGTGAAGCCTAGGGGGCCCTGAGAAGGGAGGGAAGCCTAATTTTCCAGACTCAATAGCATCATTTGGACACAAGTTTTTTACTGGCCACTTAGCATCTCCAGCTCCCTGCTGGCGCTCCTCTCTTGAGCTAGATAAGAACCTTCTAAACACCAGAAAAAAAGCATTTAGAAGCCAGCTCGGGCTTGGTATTGAGAATTAAAACACATTTGATCTGGCACTGTGTTGGTCAGTTCACTAAACTTTTTGACAGTTGTTTCTGCAAAAATTCAGCAAATAGGGAAGGCTTAAGGAGATGATGCAGTGGGTAAAGGTGCTTGCTGTGGAAGTGTAGGGACCTGGGGTCAAATTCCAAGAACCCCTGTAAAAGCCGGATGCGCAGGACAGGCGTCTAATCACAGCCCTCCAGCAGAGAGATGGGGGCAGGGACAGGAGACTCTCGGGAAGCGCAGTGGTCAGATGGTCTGCCGTATTCATCTAAAGAAATAAAACAAAACAAGAAAACCCACCTCGAACAAATGGAAGGTGTAGGATATCAACTGAGCTTGTCCTTTGATAGCCGTATATACACTGTGCTGTGCACACACCCATATTCACACACATAAATATTCATATGCACATGTAAGCACACACACCGGGAGGAAGGGGCGGGGAGAGAATGAATTCAGCAAATAGGAATAGAAACTTTGAAACAAAACTCTCTTAAACCTGCCGACTGAGAAAATATCAGTAAAAATTTGGCAAGTGACAATCCGTCTTAACTGTTGAGTAACAGAAGCCATCCACATGACAACACCGTACCTTTTGGGAGGCCTTGTCTCTGCTGTGTTCATCTGTGTCACACCCTGGGTGTAGAGCCCTCTCAGGTCTTCCCTCTTGTTCTGCACATCAGACATCTGGGGTGCTGATGTGAATCTCAGAATGAATCAGTTCAGGGCTGCAGCTGTGGTCTAAGACTTCATCATGCAGAAGTCACCAACCACAGGAAGACGGAAATATTGGGTTAGACATCATAATTACTATTTGAGCGCACATTCACAACAATGGTAATTCTATAGGAGAGAAAAGTAAAGCAGGGACTGTGATTTTGTACACAGGGCTTCATTTTCTCTGGGCTCTGTGGTAGATCCGGTAGTCCCCACTTTTAAAGACTGAGGAAACAGAGGCTTTGCGCTGAAAGTGCCTGGCGAGATCCGCGCATGCCGGGTCCGTGGTTTCGTAGTTCTTTTATGCTGTTGAGGTGAGGCTAGATCAGGCTTCCTGCCTTTATTTGTAGGATGAGAGTGCCAGCTAGTTCCTTCCCACCGGGGTGCACAAGCATCACCGAAGAGCTTCAAGTTGTCTTTGCTATTTCAAAACCCCAGAGGACAGTAGTGTAGCAATTACCCATGGAATTGCACTGTCTTGTTTGGGTTGAATGACACCTTGGGTTGCCTCCATAATTTCCCGGTGAGTACACACTCTGGTTGGCAGTTATGTGTGCTCACGTGTTTAATGAATGCCTTCTCTTCTGCCCTGTTTGTAGGCGTGGTAGCATGGAAACAAACCTGTTCTCTAAGCAGAAGATTAGGAAATGTTAGGCCAGCCTGTAGCTAGGACCTTACCTGCCTTGGAACCGAGAGACCCTGAGAGCAGTTGCTTTTATTTTGGTTTCAATGCAGTTATTTGATTTGTCTGTGAATGCGTGCTTATGTGCATTGTGTATGTTGCCTTGGAATCCAGAAGACATTAGATCCCCGAAAGCCATTGTGAGCCTGTGTCTGGTGTGGGTGCTGGGAACCAGATCTCATCCCCTGAAAGAGTGCTGCTTATTCACAACTACTGGGCCATCTCTGCAGCCTTGAGCAACTGTTTTTAGACCTGCAGATCTGCATAGCCATCTGGTAGCACCCCGCCCCATACGCTCCTGCGTCAGCTCCTTCTCCTACATCCATCAGAGGGTAAGGTGTCCATCTGGGTGGGTACCATGTTTGTAGGTGAGTGTAGTCTCCTCACACTTCTCCAGGCTCTCTGTCCAGCCATCTCCCTTAAAAATACCATTCGTGTTTAGAGAGAAATGTTAGAATGAGCAGCAGTAAGTCTGGTCGTAATTCTTCACATTTGCACAGCTCATTGTAGGACTTTTTCGTTATACCTTGTCTTTTTGTAGTTATTGTTTTGCTTTGATTTTTCGAGACAGGATTTCTCTGTATAACCCTGACTGTCCTGGAAATAGCCTTCCTTTGCCTCTTGAGCACTGGGATTAACAGCATGTGCCACCACCACCTTGCCATTTTATCCAGAACAGCACAGCACTTGGTGTTTCGTTTTGTCATTGCGTCGTTAAGTTCAGAGGAAGCTGGTCAGTTGATTTCGCTGCTCCTAGAAATGAAGACCCTTCATCTTTTGCCCAGGACATTCCCTAGCAAAGCTCTAGTGATTAGTTAGGTCCTCTCTGCTTTGAGATGCCCTAGTGTTGGAGTAAGTCTCCAAGATGGTCCTTGGATGTGAGAGGACCTTAAAAACAACTATGGATGGATCTCTTCAGTGTGAAGTAGTCCTGCCATTCAGGGGCTCAGCAGTCACTGAAGTTGTAAAGCCACTTGATGGGAACCCTTCCTAGCCTGGTGTGGCCTGGTGTGGCCTGGTGTGGGAGGGGCCTAATTGCACTTGACTTTATCTGTATGCCTACTCTGTGAGGTTTTAGAATGTAAAGCAGATGAGATTTATTTCCTTCCTTCCTTCCTTCCTTCCTTCCTTCCTTCCTTCCTTCCTTCCTTCCTTCCTTCCTTCCATGTACTAGGAAGGTACCTAGGGCACTGTACCTTCGGGGCAAACATTCCCACTGAGCTACATCCCCAGCCCATTTTGAGGCAAGTCTCCTTATTAAGTTGCCCAGACTGTCTTTGAACCTAACCATAGCCTAGGCAGGCCTTGAACCCACATACTCTACCAAGTAACAGATTTCAGGTCCTAAAGAGAGATCCCTAAAACCAGCTTTAGTAAGATATTCTAAGCCTCCAAGCCACTGGTAGCACTGGGGGAATGAGCAGCTGAGAGAGCAACGCTAAAGGAGTGTTCTGGACTTCTCCTGCAGGGGAGGGCGGGGGTCAGTGTAGGGCTGCTGATGTCCCCGTGGGGCTCCATGTCCCACAGAGAGGGACAGGTGCAATACAGTTCCAAAATGTCTCTGTGGAATGTAATTCTATGTGCAGCCCCCGAGAGTTAGGAAAAGGAGACCCCAAAGCATGTGTGCCTTCCCAACTGCGTTCTTGGGTCTGCCCATTGCGGACCTGTGTGTGGACACATGGCTTCATTTCCTTGGGTCTCGTTCACATTTCCAAGGGCCACAACTCCTACCAGCAGGAAGCTTACAGATTGAAAATATGTGAGCCGTGGCTCTGAGGACTCTGTCAGTGATGGCCCCCGAGTGCTCATCCCGGCCAGGTCCTTCTGTCTTCCCCTTGTACTCATCTTGCCTGTTTGTTTTCAGAGCTGGACTACAGGAACTCCTATGAAATTGAATACATGGAAAAGCTTGGCTCCTCCTTACCTGTGAGTTCCTCCTGTACACTGACCTGGCGGGGGCTTCTGTTGGGGTCTCCAGCAAGGCTGCACAGGGTCCCTTAGAGTCGTCCTGTCACACAGAGATCACAGTCCTCATGTCCAGGCCGGAGCACTGATCTGACCGCCTCACTGGCAACTCCTAGCCTCTCTTTTAGCCACACTTTGTACAGTCAGTGCCCTAATCCTCCTGAGTTCTCTCATAGGCCTTGAACATGGGTGGACTCCCAGGGTGTGAGCCTCAGCCCTGGTTATGGTGTCTGCTTCTGGCCCTCCTGCCCAGCCAAGGAGAAAAGCAGCCTCCTTGTTTATCATTTCTAACTCTTTCTTTGGGGTCTGCCTTAGTTACTTTTGTGTCACGGTGATAAAGCACTATGACCGAGGGAACCTAGAGAAGAGGTAATTTGGGCTTATCTTCCAGAGAGTCAGAGAGCCCATGACAGCAGCTCAGAGGCACATCTTAAACCACAAGCGAGAAGCAGTCTTTAAACTTTCAGAACCCACCTCCAATAACATACCTTCCTCCAGCAACGCACACCTCCTAAACCTCCCAAACACCACCGTTTGAGGGCCAAGTACTCAAATGCCCAAGCCTGGAGGATGTCTCATTTAAGCCTCCACAGGCCCCAGCGGCCGTGCTCATCACTGGGTTCACACGCTGCCGTCTGAGATTCCCCTGTGAGGACTGAGAGCGCGGCTGGCCGCCTCCACAGCCTCGGCACTGGTATTTGCCACCGTGGCCCATGTGCACCGAGGCCTGAGCAGGGCACATGGAGACACCTTAGGTCTCCACAGCCCTTCCCACCCTCCCAGCCCTCTCCTAGTCACCTCCTGTGCTCTCCTCTCCTCCGAGAACTTGAGAAAACTGTGGGCGAGTGCTTCCTTCACCTGGGTGGCCTACTCAGGCCACTGCACGCAGCTAATGTGTGTGTGACTTTTGATTCTCAGCAGGACGATGGCACTCCGAAGAAGCAGGCCTTGTACCTTATGTTTGACACTCCTCAGGAGAGCCCAGTCAAGTCTCCTCCAGTCCGGATGTCGGATTCCCCAACTCCATGTTCGGGGTACGATGAGAGAGTCCCCAAGACCTTGTATACCTTCACTCTGTTACTATGACTTCATTCCATTGCATGTCTCCAGGTAGCCCATAATTTAGCCTGTCCACAATGGCACAGACACATCGCTTCTGTACCCCAGGGCCCTTTGAATGAAGCTGAAACAACTGACTAGCAGCACCCTCTAACAGACACAGATAGACAGACACACATTGCACTCAGCTTTATTTTGTCATCTGTCCAGTGGGGGCAGTGTGGTACAACACTGAGAGCTTAAGTCCCAGCTCTGGTGGGAGTTCCTGGTGCCTCAGTTTCCCCATGTGTCAAGTGAGAGAAATAAAGTGACTCTAGGGATTTAGGGAGATTAAAGGAGACCTTCAGTCCTCCAAGCAGGCAAGGGGTGGACACAGGGGACCTGGTTTCTAGGAGATGACGTACAGAAAGCCACGTCGGAGTACCTGGCACATGTAAAGTGCAAGGCAGATAGTTCTTATTAATGTGGATGCCACTGTCTGCGTGTGCCAGGGTCCACGTTCTGAGTGGTGTAATTTCTGGCTGGGGAAGTATGGAGTGTTAATTTATCATCCAGATGGTCCTATCTATGACCAGATACATGCTTTGTCCCTGAGCTGGACGGGAAGCTCTTGCTTTGGTTTCTGAGTGTGGACCTGCAGACATCTATCCAGTTGGTTAGGTGTTAGTGACGAGTGATGTCATCTCCAGGACTGGCTCCCTATGGCAGGCACTGTGTTGAATGCTTTGCATTTGTACAGCATCTTACTTCATCTTCAAAGAAAGGAAAATGGGTGTGGTGCAGTCTTCCCTCAGAGTGCACAAGCGAGCATCTGGTTCGTCCCTAAGCTCCAAGGCTTGGTCTTCTTGACAGGCACGTGTATTCTATGCCTCCCCTGTCAGTTGACCCTTGTCTTAGTCAGGGCTTCTATTCCTGCACAAACATCATGACCAAGAAGCAAGCTAGGGAGGAAGGGGTTTATTCAGCTTACACTTCCACATTGCTGTTCAACACTAAAGGAAGTCAGGACTGGAACTCAAGCAGGTCAGGAAGCAGGAGCTGATGCAGAGGCCATGGAGGGAATATTACTTACTGGTTTGCTTCCCCTGGCTTGCTCAGCCTGCTCTCTTATAGAACCCAAGACTACCAGCCCAGGGATGGCACTGCCCACAAGGGGCCCTCCCCCTTGATCACTAATTGAGAAAATGCCCCACAGCTGGATCTCATGGAGGCATTTCTCCAACTGAAGCTCCCTTTTCTGTGATAACTCCAGCCTGTGTCATGTTGACACACAAAACTAGCCAGTACAACCCTTACACATGGCTGGACTGAGGCCTTGACTTTAGATAGATAGCCACTGAAGGCGTGTCTCTTGGACACAGACTTGAAAGGCCTGGTTTTTGTGGGATATCTCTGTAGCCGGGGCTTCCTAGTATACTTCAGTCAGTCTCTAAGGAGACCCTAACGTTTGCCTTTTTTTCCTCAGGTCGAGTTTTGAGGACACCGAAGCCCTGGTGAATGCAGCAACGAAGCTCCAGCATCCTGTAGCGAGAGGTCTGGCCTCCAGTCAGGAGCCTCTCTTGCAGGTGCCGGAGAAATCCTCCCAGAAGGAGCTGGAGGCCATGGCCTTGGCCACCCCAGCAGAAGCAATTGAAATCGTGAGTGTTGCCTGAGGGGTTCAGTGGCTGCACCAATGTTTCCTCTCCCTGTAGTCAGGGTTCTTCTGAAGCCTTGCAGGATCCGCAGCCCTGAGCTGTAATGTCATTGTTCCCTGCATGTCATGCGTGCTTTCCCTAGAGGGTGTGGTATGCACAGGAGGGTCTTCCACATGTCCTGCACAAACCAACTCTGGTCAATTATATTTTTACTTCTTTCGGCCCCTCCTAGCCAGCATCAGATGGGTCTCATCAGATGAGATCCTGGTTTAGTGTGTTGCTTTTGTTCTCTTAGGCAATTTGATCTGTGTCATGCTACAGACATGTACAGAGTACCTGCTATGCATGTGGCAGGTGGATGCTGAGTTGGATACCGGAAACGCAATTAGTGAATAAGAAAAGGGTCTCAATGTGAACTTATCTGGCATATAAAAAAGTACTGTGGTAGTCTTGGCCGTGGTTCATCTCCTGCAAAGTTGCCCTCTGATTTGGAAGTCTTTCTAATCTGTTAGGAGCTACTGTTTTGCTTGAAATCATCTTTTCACTATTGAAAACAGCCCTTACGCAAACCTCAACTATCTCTGATACTTAACCTCAGTGTTGTTTCTTTGATGAACTATGTTAGCATTGTGAAAACACATCAACTAGCTTTGCCTCCCACCTGGGGAGATCTTCAAATAAAAAGCAGTGGTTATGTGGCTTCCTCTGCACTGGGAACAACGGTGGGGTGGGCTATGGGGGTGGGGAGGGTGGGGTTCAGAGGCCCTGCTCTTGGGAGAGGGGGCTGGCCCTGCTAGTCACGGTCCAGATGGCAGTTGGAGGATTAGCCACTGATTGATGTTCTCTTTAGCGTTAATGCAGCACTGTGCTGTGTATGGATGTGTGGTCCTTGCTTGAAATCAATATCTTTCTACTCTCCTCTATTTTCCATCTTCCTCTCTGCCGCCGGCCTTCAGACAGCTCCGGAGGGTGCCTTTGCCTCTGCAGATGCCCTCCTCAGCAGGCTGGCCCATCCTGCCTCTCTCTGTGGTGCACTTGGCTATCTGGAGCCTGACTTAGCAGAAAAGAACCCCCCAGTATTTGCCCAGAAACTTCAGGTTTGTAGCTCACATGTGACCTTTTTGGAGTCTGTCAAAACCTCAGTAGAAAATGAACCCCTGAGCCAAATTGAGGCAATACTGGGAATGTTCCAGACAAAGTCTTTTCCTCTCAGAAACTGATATATGTGTGTGCTATATCCAAGATGCTGGAATTATAAAAATTGTGTGATTACATACTGAATGGGCTGTTTCTATTTCTGTTTGGAACTTGATCCCAGTAGTCATTTTCCAGATGTATCGATGGCCCCAGAGACAGTGTTTATTTATGATTTATTCACTAAAGCAGAGGTATCAGGTCAAGCCAGGCTGTTTAAGTACATAAGACAATCCCAGATTCCCACTGAGATTACATCTGGACTTGGTTTTACACCTGGAACAGAGTAGTTATCTCCACGGTGGAAATCTGACCATTTACATTACCATCCCCTCCCCCAGGAAGTGAGGCAAACCTAGAGAGATTGTTAACAGGCATCTGTGAGATGCATGGCCATTTACAGCCAGTACTGGTCAACTTTAAAAAAAACAAAAAAACAAAAGGAAAGACATCAAGGAATACAGTAGAGTAAAAATTGCTGTCCTGTTTTGAAAATTAGCTCACATTTGACCAAACGATATTTCTTGAGAGACCGTCAAAGAGGTGATTTTTTTTCTCTCTCTCTCAAAAAGGAATTTAAACCCCTGTTTCATGATCTGCTGAGGTGTTGGTTGTGAGAGAAAGCTGAGCGTATGTTTTCCCACAAGTCCCCATCATGCTTTTGTGTGGCACATTCATTCCTGGATGTGGAGACCCTTCTGTCTGTCTTGATGCATTTCCCTCCGGTCTGCTCCCCCTACCCCTCGGGCAGGAGGAGTTAGAGTTTGCTGTCATGCGGATAGAAGCCCTGAAGCTGGCCAGGCAGATCGCCCTGGCCTCCCGCAGCCGCCAGGACACCAAGGTACCTGTTTGCCGCTGCAGTGCGCTGCCTTCTGGGAATGCTGTGTGTGCCACGGGCTTCCAGGGGCTGCTTCGCTAACCATTGGCCAGGCAGGCATTGCGAATGTCCCATGCAGCGTGATTTCTCTGAAAGTGTGACTCTTAAACACAAACACACACCCTGCACATGTGTGGGGATGAGGTAGTGCGGCCAAGCATAGGAGAGTGGGAAAGCCAGCTTATAGCGAAGGGGATTAAAAAGACTTCAAGGGAGGTGGTAGACTAGTTCTATGTAAAACTGGTTGGTTCTGGTTCACCAGGACAAAAGAAGAATCCCCTTTGGGTCATCTTCCTTTCCTACAGATACCCTTTGTCTCTCTGGGGGACAAAGTGATTTATATTTGTGTTTTCTAGAAGATTCCATCCGACTTTACTAAGAGTCAGTAATAAGTAGGAATTGAAAACAGGACTTGCTACAAGACATTGGATGATGAGCTAGACAGGAATAAAGAACCACAGTAGACATCTCAGGTTGTAAGCTGTCACTTCATGCTCCTTTGTCACTATGTTCCAGTACAGACTGGCAGTAGGCAGAGGGGTAGCTTATTCCAGGAGAATACTTTTTCTTTTTCCACAGAAGGGATAGCAGACCATTTGCTTCACAGACCAGAGTGTGTCTGCCCTTGATTTTTGAGTGGCGTGTGACATTGATAGGACATTCAAAGTCTTTTCCACCTGGCTTCTAGGCTTGGGAATGATTCTTAACTGTGTGACATGTGATGACATGTAGCTGGGACCTCACCCTCACGCTACTGGTGAGCTGTGGCTCCAGTCCCACTGTCTGCCCCACCCTGAGTTGTTTGAGCCTTGAATGACTTAGGAAACTCTGCCGAGCCTCAGGTTTTCAGTCTCTGAGATGAGACTCATCAGAGTGAGTTTGCCTGTGGAGGTGAAGACCACACATGCAGCACCTGGACACCTGATGTATGTATACTGATGTGCAGATAGCAAAAGCTGCAGCTAGTCGCCAGCTAGCACAATAAGATGTTCACAGCACCTCTCCTGGGAAAGCTAATTTTCAATTTACAGGTTGGGAAGCAGGCCACGTATCCAGAGTTCACCAACCTGTGGGGACTAGAACAGGGGTCACCAGTGGCCCTGCCTGTCCATCTCCACCCCAGCTCACATTGTAGGCCATTTTCAGAGAAGCTCCCAGCTATGGTCTAGAAACAGAAATCCTAGCTTTGCCCTGTTCCAAGGTCCCACACATGGGATCTTGCTAGCTATATCCCAAATTGAGTCCCCTCCTGAAGACAGGTGGGCACAACGTGGGTGTTCAGACTGGGAACAGTGGCAGGCAGGGCAGGGGTAAAGATACAAACAGAAATCAGTGGTGTCCTTGTTCTTGTTGCCAAAGTGTAAATTTGAGTTGAGTTCCCATGAAAGGGGATTTTCAGGAAAGGACTGTGTTCTCTTCCCACCCCACAACCCACCCCTGCCGGATTTCTTTCTTGAATGTTAAGACAAGTGAATTGCCCAAATCTTGACCTCTGTACGTACGGTGTATTCCTGTCTTGGAGAATATTGAAGCTGAGTTGGCCACATTCTGATGAGTAGTTCAGGCTTAGAACAAGGCTTCCTGGGAGGTGGGTACCCTGTCTCCTTCTAAGAATTTGCCGGAGTTGGCATCCTATCTGTGGCAGCCTCAGAACATGTGTTCTAGTTTTTATTTAGAAAGCAATGCCACACAGACAGAGTATAAGCTACAAGAAGGCACTAGTCACATTCTAATAGGCTCACGTGTGTGCACTGAGGGATATTCTGCCCAAGAAGAGCTAGAGCCCTCATAGGGTGGGAGGTAGCTTGTGTCACTTTTGGAAAATACCTGGTAACCATGGTGCATAGAAGAAAACTAGATGCTCCTGCTATAACCAGCCCACTCCTGGGGGCTCTGTTGACCTCGCTGTGGGGAGCCCCCTTGTGGGCTTCTCTCCTGTGTCTGTGCTTGGTGCCCCCTCTTTGCCTCAGAACCGGAGGAGAGGTGTACAGATAGAACACAGTGCTGCGGGTCCAGGTTTCCTTTTCTGCCCTGGGATCTCAGATGAGGGCGATGGAGCCCCATTTTCCTGGCAGCAACACAGAACCATGGAATCACTTAGGAGAAGGATGCAATTTTGAGAGAATGAAAAATCAGCTGTTCCTAGAGCAGCTTGGGGTGGACAGAGCTGGGTCGGCCTCCACAGAGCTGCAGAGAGAGGTTCTGCGCCCTCCTTCCCAGACTCAGTTAGAAATGGAGCTGGGGCTCTGGCGTTGGGCTGTGGTTTGCTTTCTTTTTAGTTTGTTATCAAGCTTTTGAACCTTTGTTCTTCGAGAAGGTCATATGTGCATACAATGTATTTTGATCCTATTCGGCCTTCCAACTCCTCCTGCATTGCCCCTTTCCCCGTCCCGAAGGTCATGTTCACTACCCCTACCCCCTGCTTTATTACTGAAAGTGTATTTTTTTCATACAGTAACTCCCCGTCCCACTCCCTCAGGACGGTGGCCTTCTTATCCCATTTCCCTCTCCTAACCCCTGCCTGCTTCTGCTGGTGCTGAGTTCTGTGTGTCCCAGGGAGTGAGCCTGAGTAGTCACTCTGCATACACACGGTCCCTGCATACACACCACCCCTGCATGCACGCTGTCCCTGCATACACACGGTCCCTGCATGCACGCTGTCCCTGCATACACACCGTCCCTGCATGCACGCTGTCCCTGCATGCACACCATCCCTGCATACACACGGTCCCTGCATGTATGCTGTCCCTGCATGCACGCTGTCCCTGCATACACACCGCCCCTGCATGCACGCTGTCCCTGCATACACACGGTCCCTGCAAACACACCGCCCTCTCAGTGCAGCAGCCTGAATTCCATACTCAGAGCTCCCATCTCTGGCCTCCCAGCCTATGGGTAGCAGGGTATGTTGGCAAATTCTGCATGCATGACAAGTTGATTTTGATCTCTGGACCTGTTGGCCTTCATCAACCATGCGGACCCGTGATGAAGATGCAAAGATGTGTTCTGGAGACTTAGGTTCCTGACTCTCCCAATAGGAAGCGTTAGGTTGGGAATGGTTCCCACACAGAGGGGAATCCTGTGTGTAATTACCTGGAGAGAGAAACCTGGCTTAGATGAGCAGGTGCCTGAGAGTTGTCCTGAGCTGGAGCAAGAATGGGGGCAGAGTATCTATGTATTCTTGTCAAGCGACACGGCATCATGTCAGGGACGGTGTTTATTATTGATAAGAACCCAGCATTGTTCTTGTTGGGCTTCTCGTGAGCCTCTAGAACCATAACGCCTTCCTTCCACATCTGATGCTGAGTCCACAGTTGAGGCATGTCCCTGGAAGCCACAAGAACAGTCTGAGGAAGAGTGACAGAGTGGGCTTGTTTGCGCTCTAGCTTTGGAATCTCCCGTTGGAGCCTGCGTTATACAGACTGGGAGGCCAGGTCCTGATGGGGGCGGACACAGCTGGTTGGTCTCTGGTACCGATGCCTTCCATAAGGTGTGGGCTCGATTGCCTTACCTGTGCTTGAAATTCCTGGGTTCGGGAACTGTGTGCTTTGGCTGTATAGCATCCTGTCAAGGTCCTTCTCCTGCCTGGATGCTGCCACCTGGCCCAGATACCTCTCAAGGCCCTGAGCCTTACCTTGGTTTTCCTGGTCCCTGTCCTCGCCTGTGGGGCCTTCTCTCATGGCTCCCCACGCCTCAGATCTGAGTTTGCTTCTGACTGCTCTGGGGACAGTGATCTTGTCTTGATCACAATGTCCTATCCATAGTCCCCAAGGCTTAGCAATAAGGAAGGGTCACAAAGAGAAGTGTGGGCCTGAGAGTGTGACCGGAATCCCACTGTGAAGGCCAGCGGGAGGCACACAACTCAGGAGTCTGAGGGGGAGACGGTGGCCTGAGGAACCTCACAGTTTCCAGCTTATAAAGACCAGTAGAGGGTTGAAGGTGGCAGCAAAGGTCTGTACCTTTGGAATTGTGACCATTACACATTTTAGGTAATAGGATTCCGGTGGCCTCTTGGCAGCAAGACTGGGATTGTAAGAAATGAAGCTGGGCTTAAAAATAACTAATCTTAACACATTAGCAAGAGACAAACCTTTTAATTTCAGTTGAAGACATTCATGGCTGAAAGGAAGAGCCAAGGTGTGAATTCTGTTGTTCGTGATCATGTGAGCAGCTGTAGGAAGCAGGGAATGAGGAGGGACTGGAGCTGTTCTCTGATTGAAAAAGCCACGGCGTGGCTGAAGGGTGTAACTGCAGGGTCTGACTCCTTTGCATGCGTTTAGAAAGCCCTCTTGTTTTACAAAGGACATCGGGCAGATCAATCATTTCTGATGTGCTCCTTGGTCATATTTAGCTCCTGCCCTGTGCTGGTGAGAAGTTCATTTTCATTATTAATTTCTTTCTCTCTTGCACTGCAAGGAGCTGCTAATTTACTTTGAGGCTGAATTAAATCTCATTTTGAAAAACTTAGACCTAGCCTCTCTTTAGAAGTACCAGATCAAGTTTAGCAGAGTTTCCAAAATTCTGTTCATTTTGAAATTTTGTTTATTTTTTTCTCAGATTTTTAAAACTTTACCTGCATGCGTATGTGTGTATGCCATGTGTATGTCTGGTGCCCCCAGAGGCCAGAAGAGGGCGTCAGCTCCCCTGGGACTGGAGTGATAAAGTGAGCCAACTTGTAGGTGC
Source organism: Apodemus sylvaticus (assembly GCF_947179515.1). Taxonomy (NCBI): domain Eukaryota; kingdom Metazoa; phylum Chordata; class Mammalia; order Rodentia; family Muridae; genus Apodemus; species Apodemus sylvaticus. Next base: position 74,979,480 of record NC_067472.1, on the reverse strand, counting down.
TGGGATTTGAACTCATGACCTCTGGAAGACCTGCCAGCGCTCTTGACCACTGAGCCATCTCCTCCGCTACCCCACCCCCCTTTTCAGGAGCACATTTAAAGTGAAATGATTTGGGTTTGTTTGGTCTTCCTTTTTAAGTTCACTTCCTAACTTTGTGTTTGTGAGCTTTTCTAACTATTACAACCATTAAATGGTGATTTCCAGCTCTAATTTTCCTATTACTACCGAGATGTTTTCCCTCAGAGAGGTAGCACTACCAACGATTGCCAAGAGCAAAGGTAAGCCCTCCGTGCAGAGCCTCTGCCCTGCCACCTGGAGGTGCTTTTTCTTCTGAGGGATCAGCAGCCTGCTGTCAGGGGCTGGTAGCTTCTGTTCTACACAGATGTCCTAGAAACGGAGGCTTCCCCAGGACCAGAAACTGGGAAAGATAATCATGGCATCCCATTTGACATGTGACTGGAGCTCTGGCTGACCAGGGCTGTGTGCTTCTGGTTCTGAAGGTGGTTCACTGAAGGTGAGAGTAGGGATTTCAGGACAGGCTTGGGCAGTGAGGTTTGGGTGACCTTGGGTCCCATTTGAGCATAGGTAGTGGCCAGTGAGCTGGGGGAGAGTCAGGCTCAGTGAGGTGAGCTGGGGGATAGGGAGACTCAGTGAGTTGGGGTGACGTACCTATCACTTGAGGGTTAGCTCAGGGTCTCGAGGGGAGGCAGGGACAATGAGACACAGGTTACAGCAGTTTTCTTCTAGGACAACTAAACCGTTGTGTGCACCATGCATGTGAACACTAATAGATCCGAAATGGTCACCTCCAGTCCTATCCATTGCTCTTGTCCCTGCATATTCTAAGTGCTTTAGGCCCTTAGAATATGATTCTGTAGTGAGGTGAGGTAAGGCTGGTCATAAACATTCTGCCCCACCCTTAAGCCCCACCCCTTCCCAGGACCATGGAAGCGTGTCTCTATCTTCACCCTCCTGACTCCTCCCTTTTTGTTTAACTGCTCTGCTCAGTGCTCTTTGTTCTCCCGGTTCTCAGAGGATGGAGCAGTCCTGCTGTGCCCGTCAGACCACTGCTGCCTCCCACTGCAGCTCGAACTGTGGTGCGAGCTTCCTTGGCAGCCATGATAGACAGCACCGAGGTTAATGCATAGGACTGAGGGTGGTCGATTGGATGTTTGGGTTGCCGTGGAAGTAGGCTGACAGCCTGGCCTGCTAGTTAGTTGATGGTGCTCCTAACACTGCGTTTCAATTGTTACAAGTTGCTTAATGTTCTGTGAAATGGAAGAAAAGCCATGTTCCCCTCCTCGTCTCTCTGAGGCTAGAAACTGAACCCTGCAGAACACGAGAGAGCTGCAGACAGTTGTCAGTTGGGTTGGGCCAGACAGCACAGCCTTTGCTGAAGGCCTCTCATCAGGGAGAGTAGATAGATTCTGTCGTTGGTTCCAGGCTTCCCCCTTTGCTGTTTAATAGCAGACCTAATGGCGGCACACACTCAAATCCAGACAGAGCTGACAAGGTTGACAAGAGAAGGCTTTAGATTTTGTGCGGATCACATCCTTTTAAATGGAGCCGGAGGAGCACAACCCAATTTGGCAGTGGTCACTTGTACAAAAAAGATCTAATCTTCGGCTATTGAAAACTAGGCGGTGTAGAGCAGCCTTCAGTGCCCTCCCTCATCAAGGCTCTATTTTGGACGTGGGGCCGGCAGAATCCTGACTGCTCTCTGCTTACACTGCCTAGCTGGCTCGACGTCTAATAAATGGCGGTGATAAGCAGGTCACAGACATGCTGGGCCCACGGGGGTTCCTGGTCACAGAGGCTGTCACCTCCTCAGTCCCTTCATGTGCCTGCACACACACAGTCCGAAAGCCTCCCTTCCCTTGGACCTGGCATTGCTCTCATCCATGAGTCTTTGCATTTTCTCATAGTTTCAATGTTCTTTGTTTCAAAACCGTGCAGCTGAGCGGGTGAATGCAGCCCTCGAGGCCACGCGTGCAGCCTTGTGTGTCGTGCCATTAGTGGTAACTGTCCTCTTCTCTCTCTGTCTCTCTTTAATGAACAAACATTCCACAGAGGGAAGCTGCTCACCCATCAGATGTCTCCATCTCCAAAACTGCCTTGTACTCCCGCATCGGGCCCACCGAGGTGGAGAAAGCCCCGGGCCTTCTGTTCCAGCAATCAGACCTGGACTCGGCCCTTCAAGTTGCCAGAGCAGAGGTATGAGATCTGTGGTGTATGGAAGGCCATGTTCTTGACACCCGGATAGGATCCCAGTCTGCAGTATCAAAACTGTATTTACCTGTGAAGCTGGTGTCTTTGGAGATGGACTGTCTAATCAATACTGCAGGCTAGATAAGCAACACCCCGTGAGCTCTAATCTGCCTAGTCACCATGCTAACAGGCATGGCCTCTTTGCTGTAGAAGTGACACTTTGTTGCTCCCCAGGGGGCCTCAGGGGCAGGGTTGGGGGGGGATATCTTGATTTCTCCTGCTTGGGGAAATTCTCTGGATGGAATCTTGCTTTTATGTGAGAAATGTTTTTCATCTTGTGTGTGTATGTGATGCACCCTGACTTTGGTCAGAACAGAATGAATGCACTCATTTGGGAATCTGCCTTTCTTCTCTCCCCGACCTTAGGTCATCGCCAAGGAGAGAGAAGTCTCGGAGTGGAGGGATAAATATGAAGAAAGCCGGCGGGAAGTGGTGGAAATGAGGTCAGTAGGGTGCAGCCTTCCTGCTGCTCAGAAGCCCTGCTTTCTCACCTCATGGCGGTTCCTGCTGAGGCGCCCCACCCCAAGTAGTGCCTTCCATAGAAGAAGTTCACTTTTCTCTATTACGCACGGCTAGTATTTTTGCATAGGTGGTTTGTAAGATATTTCCTTTTTTAATTTTAAAAATATTTTCATTGTTCTTAATGATGTGTGGGGTTTGTACACATAAATGCAGATGCCATTGGAAGCTACGGGCACCCTCCCCAACCCCCATCCCCGAGCTAGAGTGTGGTTGAGGACCACCCAGCGTGGGTTCTGGGTCTTCTGGAACAACACAAGTTCTAACTGCTGAGGTGTCTCTTCATCTCCTACAAGTGTTTTTAGAGTAACACAGTGCATGAGTTAAAGAATCCAGTCAAATGGGTGTGTCCTTTGTCCCACTCACCCCCCAACTCCATCATGCTTGCATTCCTGTGTACATTTGTAGTAGGAAACAGAACACCTAGATGACCACGGCCTGTTTTCTAGGCCACCAGCACATCTTCCCGAAAGCACTGTTCTAGCTCTTCCTGGTCCTTTCTACTTCCTGATATTGCTACTTCCTTCCGTCACTTTCTGGGTGACTGGATTGAATGGACAGAGACCCTGTATCTTCAGAGGACTGCTCTTGCAGAAGGATGCTCGACCCCTTGTCATTCACCTGGGGGAGTTGTCAAGCAGTACTGAGACACATCTTTATTCCAGTACTTGGGAGGCAGAAGCAAGCAGATCTCTGTGAGGTTGGGGCTGGCCTGATACATACATACATATGTATATATGTGTGTGTGTGTGTGTGTGTGTGTGTATATATGTATATATGTGTGTGTATATAAATATATGTATATATGTATATATGTATATACACACATATACACACACACACACACACACACACACACACACACACATATATATGTATATATATGGAGAGTTCCAGGTCAGTCAAAGCTATATAGTGAGACCCTGTCTCACAAATCTCCCAAAAAATAATATATATTTTTTTAGTTTAGAAATACAAGGGAAGGAGCTGGAGACATGGCTCAGTGCTTAAGAGCACTGGTTGCCCTCCCAAAGAACCTGGGTTCAATTTCTAGCACCTATATGGCAGCTCACAACTGCCTATAACTCCAATTCCAGGGGATCCAAAATCCTCATGCAAATACACATGTAGTCGAAACACCAATGCACATAAAAAATAAATAAATGCATAAATAAACAATAAATAAATACATCATTAAAACTTCAAGGGGGTAAGAAGTAGCCTCGGACTTTGAGGAACCATCTCCTCTGTCAGAGGAGACTAGTTCGTTTTCTGAGGCTTTGGAAGCAGATACAGAGAGACTGTTAGGGAACTCTGAGAGCAATCAAGAAAAGCTGGAGAAGAAAACACTTGAATGAGACCTTGAGAAACAGATTCTGGGCTGCAGGTCTAGGAGGAGGGAGCAAGCAAAAGCCCTAGGCTACACTTGGACCGAGAGCGGAGAGCAGGGAGGACACTGTGCACAGTGAGCCGCCATGTCCAGGAGGAGCGGGTTCAAAAGTGCTGAGCCCATGAGAGCAGGGAGAGCGAGGGGTGCCGCGCTGGCCTGTTGGCTGCCATAGTGGGCTTCCTGTTCCAGGAGAAGGAGCCTGCTGCTGCTGAGCTCAGGATGAGTGCCGAGGGTGTGAGCCCGACACTGGCGAGCCAGATTGGCGCTGTTGCCCGCTCACCGGTTACCTGCCCAGCTGGTGGGGCGGTGATTTAGCCCCATCCTGTTACTGTAGCTCAGTGTGCCTTTGCCTCTCTTCCAGGAAAATCGTGGCTGAATATGAGAAGACCATCGCACAGATGATCGGTGGGTGTCACGACTGGAGTGCTCAGGCTCAAACTGTGGGGAGTTGGTGGGGGAGAATAGGGGTGGGTCGAGCCGCAAGGCTCAGAGCCAGTTCCTCTAAGAGCTGTGAGTCCCTTGGCAGGGACCACCGCAGGTGCACTTGTGGCTGTACCCTGAGGGTAGCCTGGAGAATGTCCTTCACAGTTACCCAGGTCTCCACTGTCCTCACTTACCCAGCCGGGCCCTCCAGCGAGTTGGGAAGGAGTCTGAGTCTGGCCGTTAGGTTGTGTGAGAGCTTTGGATTTTGCTTGCAGGAAGCATAGAATTAAAACCCCTAAACCCCAATTTAGTTTAGAGGCAATGATTAAATACTCATACACATGGGTTTAGGGCCAGGATGAAACCTGTGGCAACTCCCTACCCAATACCTTCCTCTTGTGGCTGGCAGACCCTAGGAGCCTGTCCCAGCTCTCCCTGAGATGTGACACCTCCGTCAGAACACTGCCTCCCTGACAGTCAGAGCTGACAGATTGCTTAGGTATGCAATGAAAGACGGCCCTATATTAGCAAATGACACACAATAACCTACGTACCTTCTTCCCTCCCTCTTTCCCTCCCTCCTTCCCTCCCTCCTTCCTTCCTTCCTTCCTTCCTTCCACCTTTCCTCCTTCCCTTCTTTCCCTCCTTCCCTTCCTCCCTCCCTTCCTCTCTTCTCTCCCTCCCTCCCTTTCTTCCTCCCTTCCTTCCTTCTTTCCTTCCTTCCTTCCTTCCTTCCTTCCTTCCTTCCTTCCTTCCTTCCTTCTTTCCTCCCTCCCTTCCTGCCTGCCTCCCTCCCTCCCTTCCTGCCTGCCTCCCTCCCTCCTTTCCTCTCTCCCTCTCTTCCTCCTGTTACTATCTATCCCTCCATCTATCCCTCCCGACCGTCCTTTTCTATAATGAGAAACAGTCTTGGAGATATTCCAAGACCAGGTTTTTATAGTCTTGGGGAATTGGTCTTCATGGTTGATTTATGTCTGACTATGTGTTTATTTGCTTAGGTTCATGATAATCAGTTTTAAAAATAATTTTTCCCACCTAAGGATTTGTGGGGTAAACATACAAATTTACGTGCTGAGCCTGGATCTGCACAAGTGTATCGAGCCCTGTAGCAAATGTTTGGCTCTTTGAGTCCCACTGTCTGTAGCTCACCCCAAGATAAACAGCCTGGTGGCCTTTGCAGTAGTAGGAGGGCCAGTGGTTGAATGGCTGGCCCTCTCAGGAGCGTTAATTGTGGCTTACATTCCTGAGGACTGGTTTACCTCAACACGCTCAGCCACACTGACCCATGGAGACGTATCACATCAGAGCCAAATGCAGAAGCTTATATCCATAAGATATAAAAGATTAACACGCCGTGAATTCTGAGAGCTGGCGAAAGAACTGGAGAGGAAACACGCTTCTCTCAGTGTGGAAACGGTTGCCTCCTGGTGTCTTGGGATATGACGCTAGCAGATGCTGGTGTGGTGTTGAGGGAGAAAGGCCTGAGGGAAGGCTGCCACAGCCAGCTTGTAGCACACAGCTACAAGCAAGAGAAGCAAGAGTTGCCCCTGGTGTGCTCTAAGCATGAGGCCTCTCTGGTTGACCTCTCAGGGGAGCCTGCCATTATGGTGATACAGAAGGTTCTAGATGCTGGTTCCTGCAGCTGACAGCAGTTGGAACATGAATGTTCCAACTTCCTCTTGTCTCCTCTTGGACAGTCAAGAGGAGTGGGTATCAGAGGCATGGTGCATTTCTTACTTGGATTCTGAACAGTTTTTTGTGCACAAGAGAACTCCCAGGATGGCTCAGTGAGACTCCTACAACAGCCCCAGCTGAGCGCATCATTATTTGGATAACAATCCTTCTGTGTGTATAGTCACGAGCCTTACTCACCAGCCTCTTTCTCGTCTACTTTTCCAAAGCTTTTCTAACCCAGAAAAACTGTATGTCAGTTGCTGTGGAGAGTCACTGGGTGAGGCCACAAGACAGTTCAGGGTCCGAGTAGACAACCTGTGACATGGACCTGCCTTGTCTCATAGGAAAGTGTGTCTCTTCACCTATAGAAACAAGCCCATGGGCCTCCTGGATTCCCAGTTTCCATCCGGTTTCATTCCACCTGTCCAGCAAGGAGAATCCGGGCTGGAGAGCCTGACAGCTTAGGACCAGAGAGAATGGGGGTGTGTCCGGAGGGAGAGCCTGGTTTCTCAGACCCCGGCTAGGTAGCTCTTCCTCAGGTGGCTTCGGGTGTTCCCCGCCTCCTCCTTCCTTCTCAGCAGCTCCTCAGAAGAAAGCAGGAACCCTGCGCTTTCTGCCTTCCAGATTGTTGTGATTTTTTTTTTTTTTTTTGGTTTGTTTTGTTTCCGCTTTTCTAACAACTGCCCTGATTCTCTGTTTTGCTTCCATTTTTCTGTTGCTCTTTGCCCTTTGCTTGCAAAACAAACAGGCAAGCCTGGTAAGTAAACGCTCCCCACCCCCACCCCATCTGACAGCTGCCCGTTGTAACCCCGTGCTTGTATTTTGTTTTTCTGCCTTGGTTATTTTTGCCTTTGTGGACGCTGCTTTCCCCCTTCTGATTTAATAGTGGCTTGCCTGCAAACGCCAGAAAGCCCTGTCAGGTTTTCGAGTCCGGTGGTGTGTCGTGTCTGGGGTCTGAGGCTGATTTCCTGAGTTTAAGAGCCTAGCTTTGTTGGTCACAAGTAAGAAGATTTTGTGCAGACTTGCCACTGCCTGGCTCTCCCGGGAACCGGGCAATTCTATTTTTAAAAGTGACAAGAGGAAAGCTTGGGCTAGGTGACATCTTAGAGGCAGGAAATCAGATGGACTCTGTTTGATAAATGGCTCCCTCAGCCTGTCTGGTGAAGTGTATACGTGACCACAGATCAGCCCAGAATGTACACTGTATGGCATGCTGGGAACAAAGGAAATGGGGAAAGTTCGGTCAGTAACATCTAGTGGAACTTGCCAATGCCCCCTCCTTTAGGAGAGCAGGTAGAGCAAGTAGATTACTTGTATTAAAACGATCTCTATTTGAAAGGCAGTACTTCCTGAGTCCTTGTGATTGTCCCACTGGGTCCGGGGTGATGGTAAGAGCTGCTTCTGTGGGCAGTGATGCTGTTGATGATGGGTCAGATTCCAGGCTGTCCCCAAGTGCCGAGAGCTTTGTATTCATTCATTCTCTCTCTCTCTCTCTCTCTCTCTCTCTCTCTCTCTCTCTTTCTCTCTCTTTAACCTCCCCAAGTGCTATGGTCTAGAAGCACTGCTGTCCCCTGGTTCTGGGTAGGAGACACAGTGAGCTTAAGAACACTGCCCAAGGTCACACGCCAGACAAGTTTGAGAGTTGGGATTCCAAGCTGGCCTGTCAGACTCCAGAGCCACTGCCCTTGGTGGCTTCTGGCTGCTGCTGAGAAAACTCAGAACCCTGGGACCATGGAGGCTGGATGGAGGGACGTTAGGCATCTCCTAGGCCGGTGGTTTCCAGGCAGCTCTCTGGGTCGGTTATATCTGAAGACCAGGGAGCTTGTTACTTGTGTAGATTCCCCACTGCTGAGTCAGAAAGTGGAAGAACCCATGACTGTTCGAGTAGCCCTCAGCTGGGTCTAATGCACGCTCACAGTTGACAGCACCTTGGGACCACAAAATTTCGGGACTTTTACACATGTCTCTGTCAGACTTGGGAGTAAAATTCAGGCTGTGACCCCACCTTGCCACCCAGCAGTAATAGGTTGAACTTAAGGCACAGCAAGAGGGTGGTCTATCAGAAGACGGAAGGAAAAACAGCCCAGATCAAAATCTCTGGCTGTCCCAGTGGGAACTGTCCATTGCTAGGGAAGAATGTGGTCATGGCTGTGCTTCTGTCTTTGGGGCCGAGCCTGGGTTGTGCTGTTCCCTCAGTGAACAAATGACTTCTCTGCTCAAACCCTCTTTTACCTTCTGTAACATGGGGACAGGAAAACCTTGTATGGGTCACTGCAGGGCCACCCTTGTTCCTACAGTGCATGGATCACATGACCGACCCACTTGCATGGAGGGGGTTTGTGTGCCCAGAGCAGAGCAGCAAACCAGACTGACCCCCTGCCAGCCTGGAGAGCGACCTGGTTTCTGTTGTTGTTGCTTTCCCCAAACATCTACCAGACTCAACCGATGGGAAGAGTTTGATGTTTGCTAAACAGTTTCAGAACAGTCTGTCCACCATGGTGGTGAGGGCCTGCAGTTCGTAGTTTGACAGGTAGGAAACAGAAAAAAGAGAAACTGGAAGAAGCTAGAACAAGATCAGCCCTGAAGGGCTTGTTCCCAGAGACCTCCTTCCAGCCAGCTCCCACCCCCTCCTCTCTGCCACCTCTCAGTGACACCATCATAATGTGGATGAGTTTACATGGGCAGAGTCCTCATGACCTAACCACCCTGAAGCTACCCTCAGAAGCACACCCAATGTACGCTGTCCTAATCTACACCTTTCTGAGTCCGATCAGCCTGGCAAAATTACCATCCTAGGAGCGGCGTGGCAGCAGGAAACCTGCTTTCCAAGCCTGGGATGGGGAGACCTGGAGTATAACAGAACTAGAACCCACAAGTGGCCCAATGCATGAGTGCACACACACATGCACACACACACACACATGCACGCATGCATGCACACGAACGAGCACGCTCGCACGCTTATTCTTTCCCATGACAAATGGAGAGGAAGTGATGGGGGGTCAGAGACGAGTAACTTCGGGGTTTAAGGGCTCCCGAGTACTGGAGCAGGGGCTGTCAGGGCCGGAATAAGCATGCGGGTGCAGCCTGGGTTTTATTCTCAATACAAGAGGAGGTCTCTGCAGGCACAGTGAGCAGAGACTGACTTGCAGTTGAGGTTGGCGGCTGTCATTGCTGTCTCTGTTGTTAGAAATCCCAAATGTGATTTCCCTCACAGTAACCAGCTCTAAGCCAGTCCTGGGCAATAGATAGCACCCTCCCATGTGACCTGGGGGTGACAGAGAGCTGATGGGCTACATACTTTCCCCAGGAACTCTTGGTCCTGGGGATGGGAGCTAGGAGATGCCATTTATTCCACTGTCACTAGGAGAGGCAAGGGTCCCTAGCTACCCTATCAGCGACCAGCCTAGAGGGTGGTACCTGGGCACTGGGGGGGCTGTATTTGTGTCAGAGACAGTTGGTCCCATGGTGCAGAGACATCTGAGTTTAGTGTGGGATGGGAGGGGATCAGAGACTTGGGCAAGAGCAGAGCTATTGCTCTGGCTAGTACCTGCACTCTAAACTAGGCCCAAATGAAACTGTACTGCCTTGCTGAGAAATGAGCTTTGCTGGTTGTGGTTCTTTCTATAGCCAAGAAGTCAGCATTGTTGTGAACAGAAGTTCGGGAATGCTTTAGGGATACAGAAACCTCTTTCTCTTAGTGACTAGTCTATCTTGATACCATTTCGAAAGAGTCACCCATCACCTAGGGCCCTGGCCACAGCACCCTTTAATCTCACCTTCCCAGAAAATACAGCAGTAATTTTTTTTCTTTCTGACCCAGTGTGGATCCACTTAGAGAAGGAGACCCATAGCGTCTCCAGGGTAGATGTGTAAGGGCTGCATTGATCAGGTTAAAGTTCACTTCTCCCCAACATGATACACCATGGCCCCAGATCTATGGTATCAGGTCCGGGGGGTGGGGGGGCTCATGGATTCATTCCAAGGAAACTCTTGAGTTGTCCTCAAGGCCTAGGCTGGCCCCTGTAGATCTAGTTGGGATTGAATGGGCTCCATTGTCTGCCTCCTGTCTCTCCTGCCAGAGGACGAACAGAGAGAGAAATCCATCTCCCACCAGACTGTGCAGCAGCTGGTCCTGGAGAAGGAGCAGGCCCTGGCTGACCTGAACTCTGTCGAGAAGTCTCTGGCTGACCTCTTCAGGAGATATGAGAAGATGAAGGAGGTCCTGGAAGGTTTTCGGAAGGTGTGTCTGTGGAGCCGGAGGCCAGGCGGGGGCTGGAGAGGCAGCAGCAGGTTTTGAGAGGAGGGGAGGGGGCCAGCTGTGGGGCAAGAGTTCAGGAAGTCCATCTTGAGCCGATGTGAGCAGGAGCTGAGGCGTCGGTTGTCTGTTCCGAATGCTCTCTTGAGCCCTTCCTGTGGCCCTGTCATGACAGAATGAAGAGGTGCTGAAGAAATGTGCACAGGAGTACCTCTCCCGAGTGAAGAAAGAGGAACAGAGGTACCAGGCTCTGAAGGTGCACGCAGAAGAGAAACTGGACAGGTAACTCACCGCTCAGCTGGGCCGGGAGCTCCAGCAGCTCTCAGATGTTGGCTTGCAAAGTGTGGCTGATGGTTATGACTTGGGCTAAGATGGCACTCAGCCACCACCTGCTGACTGAAGTGCAGGACTATAGTATAATGTCAGGGTTGGGGCATCCAAATCAGAGGTGGGAAGAGGGAGCTGTCCCTGCAGCCCACCACCATCCTCCTTGTTCCCACAGAGCCAATGCAGAGATCGCCCAGGTTCGAGGCAAGGCCCAGCAGGAGCAAGCGGCCTACCAGGCTAGCCTGAGGAAGGAGCAGCTTCGAGTGGATGCTCTAGAAAGAACGCTGGAGCAGAAGGTGAGAGGGTGAGGGTGAGGGTCGGGCACCCAGGGCTGCAAGGCCTCTCTCTGGAGGGTGATGGAGGCTGGTGGGCTGGAAGGCCGTCTCTGGAACAAAGCCAGGGCAGCTTCTGTCTAAGCTCGTGCCTGGGACCATACCCACGGTAGTTCCGGTTTGCCATTTTGTTGTTTATGTTTTCCTCTCTTCTTATCCTGGAATCACAGCCTGCACAGCAATTTTCCACTTTTCATTCCTCCACAACATTATTTGTCAGATATTTGTTAAACACTGTTTTAGTTTGGATTTTACTACTGTGAACAGACACCATGACTAAGGCAACTCTTTCATTTTTTTTTTTTTATTAGATATATTCTTTCTTTACATTTCAAATATTGTCCCCTTTTCTGGTTTCTCCCCCCCAGCCCTGAAAGTCTCATAAGCCATCTCCCCTCACCCTGTTCCCCAACCAACCCCCTCCCGCTTCCCTGTCCCAGCATTCCCCACACTGCAGCATCGAGCCTTTCCAAGACCAAGGGCCTCTCCTCCCTTTGATGTCCAACAAGGCCATCCTCTGCTGCCTATGTGTCTGGAGCCATGGGTAACTCCATGTGCACTCTCTGGTTGATGGTTTTGTCCCTGGGAGCTCTGGAGGTACTGGGTGGGTCATATTATTGTTCTTCTTATGGTGCTGCAAACCCCTTCATCTCCTTGGATCCCAAGGCAACTCTTATAAGGACCACATTTAACTGGGGATGGCTTACAGGTTCAGAGGTTCAGTCCATTATCATCAAGGCAGGAACATGGCAGCTTCCAGGCAGGCATGTGCAGAAGGAGCTGAGAGTTCTACATCTTCATCTAAAGGCTACTAGAAGAATACTGACTTCCATGCAGCTAGGATGAGGGTCTTAAAGCCCATGCCCACAGTGACACACCTATTCCAGCAAGGCCACACCTACTCCAATAGGGCCTCACCTTCTAATGTGCCACTCCCTTGGCTGAGTGTATATAAACCATCACAACTACTGACATGCCAGACATTGTCCTCAAATCTTCCAACTCTCATTCTTACTGGAGAGTGGGTGGGGAACCCGCCAGGCCTCTGACAGAAGATGGGCTGTGGCCGAGCCAGGCACATTCAGATGTCCTCCAGGTGTGTGACCAGTGGGTGAAGCCCCGGAGGTCACTCATTCTGTGCCTAGGTTTCCTGGTTTCCAGTGTGGCGCTTACCCTACTATGCGCACTGTGTCCCTGGATGTCCCAGTGAAGACCTCTGCCATCCTAGAAACACTGGTTCCATGTGGTTCAAAGAGGGCAGGCTGTCTAGGCTGAGTACCAGTCACCTCTGCCCTGGTGGGTGTTGACTCCTCTGCTAGGTGTTATCACAGGAAGTCTGGCAATGAAGCCGGCCGGCCGCTCACACACTCCACCAATCGTATGGCCCTGGTGAGCCCTGCCCTCTATCTCATTTCCTTGGTCCCCTTTACCCCCGAAAATATTTTAGATAAGAGAGTTTCTCTGATGTCAAGTGTGATACTAACCCCACCCCACTTCCAAAAACAACCCTGGAGAATCATTTAGCCTTGTTCTCTGAGGATAAACAAAGGTAACAGCTGTTGGTCAGTGGGCCACAGGAACTGTTTTCCAAAGAGAAGGGCAAACCTATGCCATGTGCCAACTGCTGTAGCTGCTAGTGATTTCTGGGCTCTGCTGATGGTTCAGAGCAGTCACCATGGAGACAAGACACAGCTGCAAAGCCAAACATTTGTTCATTCACTGATAATTACTGAGTACCATTAGGGGTTTGCTGTTGGGTCTATGTATATTTTTATAGAAGTGGAATGTTCCCTTAACATAAAGACCACATTCCCTAGTCATTGTGTGTGGGGGGAGGTTGTCAGTGTTTCCACGATACAGGTTCCATCAGCCGTGTGTCTAAATCACCATATGCTGTTAGTTCCTGAAGCAGGAGCCAGGATGTATATTTCCAAGGTCCTTGGCCCAATCAGGACAGAGAAGTAGGAGAGGGTTGATTGGGGAATAGGTGGAAGGAAGAGGGCTTATGGGACTTATGGGGAAGGGGGAACTGGGAAAGGGGAAATCATTTGGAATGTAAACAAAGAATGTAGAAAACAAAACAAAAACAGCAAATGAAGGGGATGACAGCATCCCCTTCTGTGTTTTCCGCTAGATTAAAATACATGGATACAAACAAATTGAGTCCCCTGGCCTTGGATAATAATAGCAAAGATCAAAATCTATCTGCAAAGGTAATTTCCTTTCTAACTTAAGCTTCCAGAGGATGAATTGATCTTGTTGTTCAGCCCCGGAGGACAGTAAATGATGTATAGCAAACAAGGCTTGTTGTCTTCAAGAGATTCAGAAACACATTCACCAGGGCAGGTTCACGTGAGATGCTGGGCTCCACGATGGGGCTCCGAGACCAGTGGTGGCTGATGGTGCTGAGGCTAATTCTAGAGACGTCTCTCCAGTGGGTCTGTGGTGCTTACACCCCGAGTCACTGCACATTAAGTTTAATAGACATGAGAACGGGGCTGAGTAGTTGCAGGCACAGCTGGAATTGTGTTCTAGGCCGGATGGACACATCTGTTCCCATTTGACTGGATCTGCACTCTTACCCATAGCACTTCACCTCTCCAAGCCATCTGTTTCCATACTGAAAAATGGGTTAACAGTGGCTTCTTGTATAGGGCTAGCATGAGAACTGAGGGAGGCCACAGCAGTCCTGGATGGCTTTAGCTTGGTGATTGGCATGTGCTTTTCACTGCGAAATAAAGATTAGCATTCATGGCCAGCAGGGGGCAGTAGTGGTGGTGGGAATAACTTGGATTAGTGGTCAGAGATGTTAGCATCTATGCGGGCTGGAGCCCCAGTGTATCCTTCTGGGCAGGACGTGGGCCATGGTCACGCTGCTGGGAGACAGTACTTCCTCCACATTCCCCCTTGGCAGCGCAGTTTCCTCCTCTGTGTGGGCACTGTCGTGTGGAGTGCTGGAGTCCTAACCCAGGGACAGCCGTGGCCTGAACTGAGATATGATGCAGGAGGTTCCAGGAAAGGGACTGATGGAGGCCAACCTTCCTCAGCATCTCCAAGGCAAACTAGCTGAAAATGTACATGAGAGGCAGGTCTTCTGTCCTCAAGGAGGGCCGATGGGCGCTTGTTCTTAAACAAGAGCAGCTCTGGGCTCCCGGCGTCCCAGCCATCAGAGAGTAGAGCCACATCTGGTGGACGTCTCCCAGATGGATCCCCCTTCTGCAGGACAGGGACGGCCACCCAGTTATCTGTGCTGCGTGCGTGCGTGCGTGCGTGCATGTGTGTGTGTGTGCGCGCGCGCGCGTGCACGTGCGTGTAGCTGCCTTTAACTGTGCTACAAGGATTGGCGAAGAGGGGCTTCTGCTTGAGAGGAACCCCCTGAAGTTGCCTGCTTCTGCCTGGCCTTCTGCACCTGCATTTACAGCGCCACCTACTGGGCATCTTCTAAACAGTGCTAGGGCTTTTCTAAACCCTCCTCAGCTTGTAAGAGCCGTAGAGGAGGAGCCTTGGAGGAGCCTAGCCCAGGGACGTGTGCTCTGCTCGCCGTGGTTTTACCTTGACAGGACTTCACGTTTCTTACCTTATTTCATTCTCACCTACATTGTAAAGATAGGGAGTCCAAGGTTCAGAGTAGCTGTGGACTCGCTCACGCTCACCCAGCCATAGCTAGGATGTAAACTTGGTTTTTGTTTCCGGCTATTTCCTCTAATTCCTGGAGATAATTTTAGGAGAGACCAAGAGACTGGGTGGACTCCCCAACAAGGAGAGCAGTGTCGCTACTGACTAACTAGTGATAGTCGCAGTAGCTGCTCTTGTTAAGGCGGGGTCTCACTGTGGCCCTGGTGGCCTGGAATTCACTGTGTAGGTCAGGCTAGCCTCAAACAGGCATGTGCTGCCACACCCGGCTTTCCTTTTTTTTAAACACCTTTTTGGGTGTGTGCATTTTTATTTTTGTTGCTTGTGCAGATATTACTTCAGGGCTGACCACTGTGTTTTGAGTAACCAATTAGGGCCCTGATCTCTGGGAAAAGCTAATTCTTCTAAGATGTTTGTCTAAGGGTGGGCTGGCCCGTTAAGATTCCCCCTTTTATGTTAACCTTTTATGTATAACTGATACTGTCATTGCTTGAGTCTTGTTTTAGTCATATTGTTGAGGTATTGAGGGTGTAGCTCCCCTGTCATTTCTAGGAGACACAGCGATATGAGAGACTTCCTGGTCCACTGACTCTGGGAATCTTCTGCCCTCTCTCTTCTGCGATGTTCCCAGAGCCTTAGGTTACAGGAGTTGTGTTATAGATATATCGTTGAGGCTGGACTTCTCACAGTTTCTGTATTATGACCAGTTGTAGTCTTCTGTGATGGTCTCCATCTATCACAAAGAGAAGCTTCTGTGTGGAGAGCTGCATTTGCCATTGTAAGAGTACCTTTTAGAAGGTAGGGGGAATTGTGCTGCTTTAATAAAGTATGGGGAGTCGGGTCTCTAAGGTCCAAACCTCACTCATCCTGTGTAGTTGTGAGGTGTCCAGTGCCAGGCGTGATGTCAGGAGGATGCCAGGCATTTCTCCTATGGAATGGATAGAGAGCTGTTGGTGGCCATCAAGGTATGAGTGCCACTTCTGAACCTTTAGGGACACTTTGTTAAGCTGGTCATTGTGATCATAGGTATCACCAATAGACAGAATCATAAATGCTTCCCTCCCTTGGTGGCTTGCATAGCACTTTTTCTTTTATATTCTCTCATATATTACATCTTGACTACAGTTCCCCTCCCTCCCCTCCCCCTTTCATAGCACTTTCTGGTGCTATGGAAGCTAGACCAGGAGGCTGGAGGCTTTCAAGTTAGGTCATCTCAAATGCCCCGAGACCTGTGTCCAAAATGAGTGGTGTCTTTAGCAGTGGGGACTAACCTTAAACCTAAGAGATTTCTGCACCCTGCTATTCCCTCCAGCCCCTCCCTCAGGGTCCCTTTGTAGTTGACCAGTTTCTTTGGATACTTTTGAGACAGGGTCAGTCACTGGCCTAGAACTTGATTAGCAGACTAGGCTGGCCAAGGATCCCCCTCTGTCTGCCCCCCACCCATACTGGGCTCCCTGGTATGTACTGCCATACCTGGCTTGTTGGGTTTTTTGTTTGTTTGTTTGTTTGTTGTTGTTTTAAAGATGGATTCTGAGAATTGAATTCAGATCCTTCAGCTTGCAGCACGAGGGGCCTTTCTGACTGAGTCATCGCCCCAGCCCCACGATTGCCAAAATTTCAAACACCAAGAACACCTCTCCTCTTGTCTTTCATTTTCAGAATAAAGAGATAGAAGAACTCACCAAGATTTGTGACGAACTGATCGCCAAGATGGGGAAAAGCTAACTCTGGACCAAGAGCTTGGACTTGGCCGTTGCGTGCAATACGATCGTCGGCACACTGTTTGTCCTTCCGACTCCATGGACAGGTTCTCCTTTCATTCTGTGTGCACTACTGTGCCCTCTTTCTAAATAAGGTTGGTTTGACCGTATGCAGTGCCGAGACCTACCAGGATCCCTTGCTATCCTTTTGCATTTTCTAGTATAATTCATAGCAAGTTGACCTCGGAGTTCCTGTATCAGGGAGACTGTCAGATTCTCTAATAGAATACGAATTGCTGATCTTGGCGTTGCCCTTGGGCGAGCAGCATCTGATGTGACGTGAACATACACAGCCTGCATCGGGACTCTTGCCTTAAGGAGTGTACAATTGATCCACATTTGCTGGTTTGATTTTTTAAAAAAAAAGAATGCATGTTTCAAATAAAATTCTCTATTGTAAATAAATTTTTTTCTTTGAGTCTTGGCAACAAGTGTGGCTGTGAGTTATTTTCTGGGAATGGCTGAGCCCTTTTCTTCATTAAATCATATCAGGTTTGGGCTCTGCCTCTTTGGGCTCTTTGTTTATTGATTTAAATTGCATTTCCTTCATTATCGTGTCTGGGTTTGTAAGAGGGAACAAATGAGAAATATTGATTGAGGCTTAAATAAGTAAGTGGATATATTGGATTAGCTTAGATTTTATTTTTACAAAGCCTTGGCCATTAGGAGGCAAAAAAAAAAAAAAACTATTTCCTTTTATAATTGCGTGAAAGAAATATCGAACTGTCAGTCTTTCTGCCCCTCCCCTTGGTGCCTGACCAACCCTGAAACCCTGCCCGTTCCTTTATAAGAGATTAAGAGAGGCCCAGGAACACCCCGTGGGAGGCAGGCAATTAGCCATTTAGCAACAGGACCACTACCAGGCTCCCTGATTCTCTGACCTGCACCTGTGACCTGTGACCTGTGAGGGAATGTAAAGGATGAGATGGGGGGTGAGGAGGTGGAAGGTACCCTGTTTTTCTGGGGCTGCTGTCACAAATCCCCACAAACATATCAGCTGATAGCCTCCGGAAGTTCAAAGTCAGCTGTCCAGTAAGGTTTGGGCACATGAAGTGAATCCGTCCTGCCCTTCTTCCTCAGCTGCATCCTCTGCCACATTCAGCCTCGGCTCACACGACCTTCTCAGCCTTTTGTGTGTCTGCCTCAAGCACCCCCTCGTCGTAGATGCTCTCACCCTGGCTGAGCTGTACCACCAGGTCTCTCTTTACTGTCTTGTTTTGAGACAAGGTTGCTGAAACTGGCCTTGAGCTCATTCATTGGAGCTCTGACAGGCCTTGAATTCCTGAGAAGCTGGGTTTACAGGTCGGTGCCACCACGTCCAGTCCTTCTCTTTATAAGAATACCATCCTGGACTTAGAGCCTACTGCAAATCCACGGCGATCTCATCTTGAGATCCACAGTTCCATCTGCAAAGGCCGTTTCCGGTTACAGCCGTGTTTGTGGGGAACAGAGATTAAGAAGTATGGTTGTATTTTGTTTTTCTCATTACATCATGTATTTATGCATGAGTGAGGTCAGAGGACAATTTTTGTTTTGTTTTGTTTTGTTTTTTGGATTTGGTTTAGTCAAGACAGGGTTTCTCTGTGTAGCTCTGGCTGTCCTGGAACTCACTCTGTAGACCAGGCTGGCCTCGAACTCAGAAATCTGCCTGCCTCTGCCTCCCAGAGTGCTGGGATTACAGGCGTGCACCACCACCGGCCCGGCTGAGGACAACTTTTGAACATTATGATGGTGCACATGTGAAGGCCTAGGGATGTGTCATTTCCCTCCTCCTACATGTGGGTCCTGGGGATCAAACACAGGGAGGTCACCAGGCGAGGCTATAAGAGCCGTTACCCACTGACCCACGTGTGCCAGCAGAATATGTGGTGTGGCTGAGTGTGGAAAGCAGGCCTGAGCTCCGGGGTCTCAGTTGAACTCCCCCCTTTCTGCCACAGGCACAGCAGCTAAGAGTTGACCATTTCAGAGGTACCCCACCCACCCCATCAGGGCAGGTTTTAGGCAGCCTTGTCTGGGAGAGGATGGGCTGGAAATCTCAACTGTGACTTAGAAGGTAGATGAAACTGGGCCATCTGGTCAGCACAACAGGACAAAAGGACATAGATGAACTCTTGTTGGGCCATTGGCTCAGTGGCAGTAGGCCACATGGAAGGGGCTCTTAAGAGTTTTGGCTTCATTTTCTCTGCATGTGGCCTACACTGGTGGAGCTCTGGTCTCACTGCTGTCCTTGCCTGACAGACGTGTGAGCCCGGACAGGGAACTGCCTCCCTTCCGCCTGTCCGGTTCTCACTGCCTGCTCCAGCCAGTTCCACTGACCCAAGAGTCCTCGCTCACCCTCGCCAATCCATCTCCAGGATTCTCCCCTCTACTTCTTTCTCTCTTATTTTTACCTAAATTTAAGAAAAAAAAATTATTTCTAAAAAATTACTAATACAGGTAAGGAAAACATCCTACCCAAGCCAAGAAACTACAGATTTTTTGACTATGTCTTTTTCTTAGCATATGAAATGTTACCTAATTTTTTCACTGTGCTACTTTTAAAATCCTCCTCTGTTTGCTCATGCCTCTGGCCCGGCCTCAGGTTCCATTCTTTTAGCCTTTTTCTCTGCCTAATAACTGTCATGTGACTGTCATATAACCATCATGTAAACTCTTTTTCCTTATGAAATTTTTGTTTGTTTGTTTGTTTTTTGGAGACAGGTTTTCTCTATAGTCCTGGCTGTCCTGGAACTCAGTCTGTAGACCGGGCTGGCCTCTAACTCAGAAATCCGCCTGCCTCTGCCTCCCAAGTGCTGGGATTAAAGGCGTGTGCCACCACTGCCCATTGTTTTGGCTTATTGAGACAGGGTTTCATAAAGCTCTTGATGGCCTCCCACTTGCCATGACCTTGAACTCCTGACCTGTCTGTCCTAACCTCGAGTGCTGGGACTATAGGTGTGTGCTGTCTTCTTACCTGTGCCTAGCTTCCTTTGTACTTCCTTTTCTTTTTAGTAGACCTGTGCTGCTCTGTGTCTGTCTACCAGACTCTACTGCTGTCTACCAGACACTACTTTGGAGATCTTCAGGGCCAAAGAGTTGCACTCCCTAAAGGGGAGGGTGGGCCGGATCAAGATGAGCTGCTGGGGTCTCTGCTGTGGCCTCTGCTGTTCCTGCAGTCAGTGCAGCACAGAAAGTTGGGGCCACTGAGAGAGATGTGATTGCTGTGGGCTTGAGGGCCTTCCAGAGACAAGAGCTTCGGGAGTGAATTCTCTTCCTCAAAGTGTTAACAGCTTTATAAAACAGAGGCTCTCAGATGGTCCTTGATGAAATAACTTGTGTGTGTTTTATTGCTTGTGGGCAGGGTCCTATATACATTTTGGAGTGGAATGGGGTCTAAAAACAGATGCTTTCTATTGACTTGGTCTGAGATGTCAGGAATGCCTCATCTGCATGTGGAGGGGCTTTGGGCGCTGCCCCTATGTGACCGATTGTCACGGTCCTCTCCATGGGGTGTTGTGGTCACTTGTTTCAGGACAGGAAGTTGGTCGGGAGAAGATGAAACTCCTACCATCCTCAGGTATGAGAATACAGGGATTTCTGAATGTACTCTACCTTAACAAGTTTTTGTCTGGTGACACAGTTCCACTTGCCCCACCCACCTGGACTGCTTTTGAGTCCTGCTTTGAAACTCTGAGTCACTAATGGAGGCCACTGTGTTCTTCCAGACAAACTTACAGAGAGAGTACAGTGGTCTGGTAGTTTAAATGAAAATGGCCCCCATAGGCCCACAGGGAGTGGTACTTTTAGGAGATGTGGCCTTGTTGGAGTAGGTGTGGCTTTATTGGAGAAGTGTGTCACTGGGTGACTTTGAGGCCTCAGAAGATCAAGCCAGGCCCAGTGTGATATTCTATCCTGCTGTCTGCTTGCCTGTCTGCCTGCCTGCCTGCCCGCCTACCTGCCTGCCTGCCCGCTGCCTGCCTGCCTGCCCGCCTGCCTGCCCACTGCCTGCCTGCCTGCCTGCCCGCTGCCTGCCTGCCTGCCCGCCTGCCTGCCCGCCTGCCTGCCTGCCCGCTGCCTGCCTGCCTGCCTGCTGCCTGCCTGCCTGCCTGCTGCTTCCCTGCCTGCCTGCCTGCTGCCTGCCTGCCTGCTGCCTGCCTCCTTCCTGCCTGCCTGCTGCCTGCCTGCCTGCCTGCCTGCTGCCTGCCTGCCTGCCTCCTTCCTTCCTGCCTGCCTGCCTGCCTGCCTGCCTGAAGCCATGCTTTCTGCCATAATGGACTAAAGCTCTGAGCTATAAGCCAGCCCCAGTAAATATTTTCCTTATAAGAGTTGCTGTGGTCATGGTGTCTCTTCATAGCAATAGAAACAAACCCTCAGACAAGTTTGTTTCAATGTCAAGCCACGGTTCCGTGTGATAAAAGTTCAGTCTCCAGATGGTGGTTCTATTTTGAGATGTTCTGGAAATGTTTTTAGGAGGTGGGACCTAATGTCAGGTCACTGGAAGTGTCCCTCTGAAGGTTAGTCCTGGTCCTAGGTCCCCACTCTTTTTCTTTGCTTCCTGTCTCCCTCTGTCATGTACTTCCTCTGCTGCCCCGTTCCTCCCCGGAAGAGTGGAGCTGCGCACAGCAGACTGAGTCTCTGCAAACCTGAGCCAAGATGAGAAGGGAAGGTGCTGTTTCTAAGAATCTCCTGCCACATCCGGTTACTTTTCCCTGGGGACTCTGTGCTCACTGACTGTCACGGACCTGAGCACTCTCGGCGGAGTGCAGTCTGGCAAATTTTATATCAGTAAATACAGCCATTTGTTCCTTTAAGCGGCCACATAGCAATCCATGATACCAAATAAACAACTTTTGGGGAAGATGGGCATTTAAATTGTGTCCAGTGCTTTGCTATTGTTCTGAACTACCTGAGAGCCCTTATGTACCTACGAACATACTCCTTTAAGATGAACAATTTTTGTGGATTGTTTTTGAGACAGAGTCTTATTATGTAGACCTGGCTGGCCTAGAGTTCACTATATAGACCAGGCTGGTCTTAAACTCACAGATCCACCCACCTCTGCCTCCCGAGTGCTGGGATTAAAGGTGCACCACCACATGCAGCTCTTAATTTTATTTTATTTTTATGTGTATGATTGTTTTGCCTACATGTATGTAAATGTACCTACCATGTGCGTGCCTGATATTCATGGGAGGCCAGAAGGCATCAGTTTCCCTGGAACTAGAGTTATGGAAGGTTGTGAGCCACCTCCCAGTGGTAGGTACTGGGAATCCAAACTTCTGCAAGAGCAACAAGTGCTCTTGATGGCTGTGCCATCTCTCCAGCCCCTAAGCTGAATTCTTTAGAGTGGCTCACCTGGGCTGAAGATGCCACTGTGATTGCTGACCCACCAGACCCCGGCTTCTTAAACTGGGTCATGATAGCATGTGATTTGTATAACTGAATGTGGAGATTGAGGAAAAACTGGCAATAAATAGTAAAAGATTTTTGAATCTTCAATGCCCCAAAAGCAATTAAAAATCAAATGCATGAGGTATATTTGGCTCTTTTGTTCCATTTCACAGCTGCAGCCTGGGTTGTGAACACACAAGCTTTGTACTGTGCAGCCTTACACCACACAAGGCCAACACTGCCTGAAACACCCCGCTTCCACCTGAGGTTTCCCTGTGCTGTAAATGGCAGTGTTTTGACTGTAGATGCAGAGTTTTCTACTCTGATGGTTTCATTATGGAAAACAAATGGCTGTTAATGGTTCCTGCCAACATTTGTCAGAGTCCAGGTATCCGGTTAGCGTTGCGCAGGTCATGTTGCTAGGTTGCTAGGACGCTTAATTTTAAATGAAAACCGTGCTGTTAGCCCAGGCTCCTTGAAATTTCACTAGATGGATTTTGGCACAGGATTAGGACAGAATTTGCAACAATTTCTTCAATGGCCACCACGCCTTTGTCATTTGTACTGTGTGAAGGTGTGTTCTCAGCACTAATAATTATAAAATCTAAATACTGACCAACTCTGAAAAAGAAGATGCTCTGTATCCTGCAGTATCAAATAGCCAATAGTCAACAAGCTTTCATCCTTTATGTGAAAATAAATAAGCATACCTTCTCATTAGCATGCAAATTTGCTTTCATCTTAAATAAATGACAAACTATGCTACCAAACAGAATTTCACATATATCTACCGAAATTGTTTCAAAATAAACTTCATAATTGATTGCTGGCAAATGCTTGATTTGTAGTCATTTATATGCCCATATACACAGGGTTGGGCAGAAACCACTGTTCTATCCAAACATTAAGAATACCAAATGTGTTTGGGCAGGTTGACTGTGGTTGCAGTGAAGCAGGAAGTCCACCAGGAGGAGCTGCAACACATCTTAGAAAAGAGTTCCAGCTGGCCTAGGAAGAGGGAGGCAGAGCCACCTTAGACTTCAGGACCATGAAACACTGATCCTCGCTTTAGCTCAAATCAGGTTCAAGTTTGTCTGTCTGACATGCTTACAGAGTAGTATCAGTTCTTTTATCCACCACAATGCAGGTGACCTGCCCAGTGCTGACTTCCTGTGACATTGCTTGTGGCCAAGGTCACATGAGGTCCAGGCCAGCTCTAGAATTTCAAGGTCTGCCCTGTTCTTTCTCTCCAACAGCCAAGAAGCCACCTTGAAGTGTAATTTCTCTTCTCTCTTCTCTTTTTTGTTTGTTTGTTTGTGTTTTGAAACAGTCTTATATAGTCCAGGCTAGCCTCAAATTCATTATGTAGCCAAGGATGACCTTGAACTTCTGATCCACCTGCCTCTACCTTCCAGGTGCTGGGGTTAAGTGTGCCACAATGGCCTGTTCTACGCAGTACTGGAGACTGGGCTCAGAACTACACTTTAAAGTTTTTTGTTTGTTTTGGGTTTTTTTTGTTTTGTTTTGCTTGTTTTTTGGTGTTTTTTGTTTGTTTGTTTGTTTGTTTTGGTTTTTGGCTTTTGGTTTTTTCGAGACAGGGTTTCTCTGTATAGCCCTGGCTGTCCTGGAACTCACTCTGTAGACCAGGCTGGCCTCGAACTCAGAAATCTGCCTGCCTCTTCCTCCCAAGTGCTGGGATTACAGGCATGCGCCACCACCTCCAGGGTACACTTTAAAGTTTAGGAAGCTTATTGCTTAGAAGCCTTCTGGGTTTGGTACTTGTGCTGGTTAGATTTAGATTTATGTCAACTTGACACAAGCGTAAGCTCACCTGAAAGGAGGGAATCTCAACTGAGAAAATTTTTCTATGAGATCAGGCTGTAGTACACCTGTAGGGCATTTTCTTAATCAGTGATTGATGAGGAAGGACCCAGCCCATTGTGGGTGGGGCCAGCACTGAGCTGGTAGTCCTGTAAGAAAGTATGCAGAGCAAACCCAACAAGTGAGCCTCTGCTCTGCACCAATCAGCTCCTGCCTCCAGGCCCCTCCCTGTTTGAGATCCCGCCCTGATGTCCTTCAGTGATGGACTGTGATGTGGAAGTGTAAGCCAAATAAACCCTGTCCTCAACTTGCTCTGCTCATGGCGTTTCACTGCAACAATAGAAACATAACTAGGACAGAAACCTCACATACCTGTGCCCTGGCCCTTGGTGTATATATATATATATATATACCCTGTGGGACACGTGGGACTGTTCTCTGCCATTCAGCTGCCCTGGCCTGGCTTCAGACTTGCTCTGTGCTTGGTCACCTCTCTTCTGGTGTTACCTACTGGGGATGCTGTGCTGTCAGTGAGAGGCTATGGGGGACAGCCGTATTGGCTCCTCCAGTGTCTGCCTTACTGAGGGACTGGGTCTAGTGTGTTTCCAGTCCTTGGCTTCTCCTTTGGAACTCTGAGGGGTTGAGTCAAGACAACACAGAGGTATGAGACTGAGGTAGGCCTTCCCCACAGGGAAGGCCTTCTCTCTCTATGCCCTAGAGGGAACTTAGGATCCTCCTGCCTCAGTCTGTCTTCTGATATTACAGGCTGTCCCACACCAGATATCTGTGCTATCTTGAGTCATATCAGGCTACTGTATGATTCTTTTACTTGTTTGCTTGTTCATTTTAATAGACTGGCCTCAAACTTCCTATATAACAGTCTCCTTTCTGTCCTCACAAACTAGCTTTATTTGAGGAAATCCTTTGCCAGCCACACTCAATACTCACTGTGGCCTTACAGAGCATTTCTGGAAATGTATCTCTGCCTGAGCGTGCGCACACAACCTCCTCAGCAGAGGAGTTGCTAACCTGTCTCTCTCTGGAGCCTAAGCAGGTGCTATCAGAAGCTGATTCATTCTTGCCAATTCTTCAGGATCCAGAACATGCCAGGTGAGACAAAAAGCAGCCCCCCCCAAAGCTGGGATGATGGCTCTGCACACACACACACACACACACAAACACACACACAGACACACACACAAACACACACACAGAGACACACACAAACACACACACACACACACATACACACACACTCTATTTCCCTCCCATAGGGGTGGGTCATCGCCATCACTAGCAAGTAGATGCCACCAGGTAGAACTTTCGGGGAGAGCAGCTAAAGCTAGTTCCATTTATGTGCGTTTAACTTTGGCTTACAGATCAGCTCTGGAGAGGTCCTTGGCGGACTGGGGGTGGGGTGGGGAGCTGAAGGCTTCAGAAAGGAATCCACACAACCCAGGCCAAATGTCAGGGCCAGGGGTGGTGAGAATTGTGGCTCCCTGGGACACTTTCCCAGTGTGGCCAATAGGAGGCGCTCAGGGGCTGTCTTTTAGCCAGGAGCCCTGGTAGTACCAGAAATAGTATCCAGAGGTCAGGTGTGATGTCAGGAGGGTCAGGTTCTTGTATTTCAAACACCTTAATTCAAATCATGTGTAAAGCCCTCTATTGCAGAGAAAGTTTATTGCAGATGGAAGTCTGAGGTAAAGGGAAGGGCAGATGCAACAGAGAGAGCAGACATGCATGTCCGTGCTTTTACTGAGGGATCTCCTTCCACACACACTACCACACCATGGCCTTGGCCCTGGGCTAGGAGGGAAATGGCAGACAGCATATACTCTGGTGGTGTGGGAAGTGCGACAAAGGCTCTCCAAGTGTGTGTGTAGCTCATTCCTCTGCAAAGGAACACAGCCTGGTGGCAGGTCTTGCACTCTGAGACACTAATGTCTGTCAGAGTGCTGACTACACTACCTACAACTTTCTCCCACATCAAGAGACATAGTGTCACCATTATCAGTAATACACAGGAAGTGTGTGTGTGTGTGTGTGTGTGTGTGTGCACAAATATTGATGTAGAATTAATTAAGGTTAATCTTGGCCATGGAATTCAAATGACTTTTGTTGTGAAAATATTTTGGCAGCCAGGCAGGGTTATGTTAGTGACAAACTGTCACTAACAGTCTGTTTTCTGACAACTCTGTCTCCTCTCAGAAGAAAGCCTAAAGCCTCAAGCTGAGTTAACACCAGAACCCGGAACAGGAAGTCCTTAGAATCTGACTGCTGTTACCATGGTGCCCACAACTACCCCCAGGAAGCCAAAGGCAAGCTCCCCCAGCAAAGCATCTCATCCCAGTAGGAGAAAAGGGTGAGCCCCAGGTCATGAGAGCAGTCGGGATTCAGGCCCAGGAGGTGCCCAGCCTTCAGCTCCCCTTTCATTCAGAGACCAGTGCAACCAGCCTCCCCCTGCCTCACTCTCAACCTCTGTGACGGCCCCTGCAGACAGCAGGACTTCAGAACTGTAAGTTGGACTGGTACAACTCTCATCCACAGCAGAGCAGGTGTCACCGAGTGGTGGGAGGGCAAGGAGGCTGGCCCTTCAGAGGCTCCTGCCTGGGAGCTAAAGGAGGGTCACAGACAGCTTCCTCACCAGAGGACCAGGAGCAACAGCTAAAGCTCACCCAGGGCACGGATCCCAGTGAGACAAAAATAAAAATACATTTCAATGCTACTAAGATACTCCTGGGGTTCAAGGCCAGCTCGGAAGACTCTAGTGTAAAAGAAACAGAAGCTAGGCAGTCGCCTGTGGGCTGATATGAGCTTGTTCTATGGAGGGCCATGGAAGGGGCATTCCTTCCTAGGCCGAGTAGCTCTGTGTGAAATCCGCCTGGAACCCATTCCTCTCTCCTCAGAAGACTCTGGACCACGATGAAGATGCAGAGCTCACATGTAGAACAGTAGAAAGTAGGCAAGGATTTTAGCTAGAGAGGTGCAGGTCATCTAACGTTAGCATGAAAAACAGGTCAGAGAAACACCTATGATTCCCTGGACATGGAAACTGAGTCATGAACAAAAAACATGTGTGCGTGGAGTGGGTGCCATGGGTGTGTGTGTGTGTGTGTGTGTTTAGTATGCTGTGTAGTGTAGTGTATGTATGGTTGTGTATATGTGGTATGTGTTTAGTGTGCTGTATAGTATAGTGTGTGTGTATGTTTGTGTGTATATGTGTGTATGTGTGTGTATATATGTGCATGTGGTATGTATGTATGTGTGTGGTGTGTGTGTGTGCATTGTGTATATGTGTATGTGTGTGTGCATGTCTATATGTATGTCATATGTGTGTATGTGTGTGTATATGTGGTGTATGTGTTTAGTATATTGTATAGAATGTGTGCGTGGTATGTATGTGTGTATGTGATGTGTGTGTATGTGTGTATGTGGTGTGTGTGTATGTGTGGTATATGTGTTTAGTATGCTGTATGGTATAAGTGTGGGTGTGGTATGTATGTGTGTGTAGTATGGTGTGTGTGCATATTTAGTGTGGTGTATAATACAGTGTGGTGGTGATGGTTGTGCTTGAACAGAACCTCCTGGAGATTTGAGTGTGGGGAACTGATTCATTTTCATGACCTCCTCTGACAAAAACAGCCCTTGGTACTTGTACCTCAGTCCCTGTATTGGATTCCTGGTCTCCCTGGAGTTTGTGAGTGTCCTCACCCCATCAGCATCTTTCAGTCAGTCCTGCCCTTCTCTTCCTGTTAACTGTTTTTGGCATACCATTGATCAGATTGGTTTCTGTCACTTATAATCAAATTATCCTAATTGTGTTCAGAACTAGCAGGAGGACAGATGCTCTGTCAGTCCTCCTTCCTGGCCTTTAAGCCAAGGTAATCATAAGTTGACTGGGCCCTGACACAGCCCTGGCTAATTGATACAGCTACCCATATAGTCTCCTGACCCAGATAAAGAATACATGCTCACCTACTCAAGCCCATACCTGGATCTCCGTCCTCTTGACAGTGTGAGAAGGCATATCTTGCTGCTCCTCTACCTGAGATGCTTTTCCAAAATGATAGCATAGATCTGTCTGTCTGTCCATCCATCCATCCATCCACCCATCCATCCATCCACCCATCCATCCCAGCTAGAGCTCTTGTGTAGTATGAGGCACTGTATCCAACTATAGAACAAGCAACCACTTAGATATCCTCTGGCTTTGACTCACGGCCTGTTTGAGGCTCTTTCATGATTCCTTTTATGGTGACATAGGGATTCTTTAGGTCAGCCTCCTCTACGGTATTCTACTGAGATGCTTTAGAGACATATGAAAGCTCACCTTTAGCTCTTTGTCCTACAGATACTCGTCGCTTTCCTCCAGTGTCATCTCCATTATCATTCATGAAAATGTTGAATTCAGTAAGTAGATCCTTTTGCAAGATGGCAGGTCTGGGGAGGTGGCTATAGATGCAAAATCCACAGTTCTCAACTCAAGGTGGCTAAGGGGTGGTTTATTCTGGAGCCAAATATAAGCAATCATGGCTCAGGAATGCGCATCTCAGTTACTCTGAGTTACATTTTCTAACGTGGTAATGCCTATGTGGCATGTCATACTAACGGGTCACTGTCGGGTGCATTGGTGGGAATAAATAGCAAGGAGTGGGGAAACCTCTGCTACACATGCAGGTGTTAACTGATGACAGTTTGAGGTTTTAGGTTGTTAATACATTTCGAAACTGTTTCACCTGACAGTCACGAGGGTGTGTCAGGCACAGAGGCAGGCAAGGAATGGCCTGCAAGGGGACAAGATAGCCAGAGATAGTTTTGCTCCAGACCTGCAGCATTCCATAGTCATTGATGTCCTCCTAATCACTTCATCAGCCTCATAGACTTCTTTCTATGGGAGCTTTCATTCCCAAGGCTCAGTCAATAAAGTGCTTTGCCATTCGAGACTGAGGGCTTGAGTTTAATCTCCCAGCATCCATAGAAAACACGAGTGTGGGTGGAGCACCCCAGAGTTGGGAGTAAGAAAAGACTAGAGAATCCTGGGGCTTTCTAGACAGCTATTCTTGCTGAACTGATAAGCTCTGGGTTCAGTTAGAGTCCTAATTCAGAAACTAAAAGGCTGATAAAGATATCCAATGTCAAGCTCTGACCACACATACATGCTCATGCACACACACACACACACACTCACACTGGTCATGGGAAGGCAAGCAACAGAGGGTTACAGTGGGTCTCCCATGTTTTCAGAAGGGCCATGTACCATTGAGTGCCTCAGTCTTCAATGGCTGTCTACTGGGAAGAGCAAGTCGAGGCAGCACTGTTTAGAAACCAGAGAGCAGCCCCATGGCTGAGCCGACCCTGGCTTGTGCCCCAAGACCACATCTAAATTCAATCCACAGCTTATAGTCATTTAGCTAGGCAGCAGCTAAGACACACTCCCTAAATGGTTTCATTTTATCCTTTTAATAACTCTAAAAACAGGGCGGTATCATTATAACCATCATCTTGGTCAGCATTATCATTACTGCCACCGCTACCATTACCAATATCACAGCATCATCACTGTCCATCATCAACATCACTACCATCACTATTAACGCATCACTTTAACCATCATCACCAACATTGTCACCATCATACTATCCATTGCCATAACTGCCATCAGCATCACCATCATCATCATCACCAGCACATGGACCACGACTACTATCACCATTCATCTTTGCAATTATCACCACAATCATTATCTTCATCTTTGTCACCATTCCCATTAAAGCTGATTCCCATTTTGCATGATGTCTGAGAGGCTCCGACAGTTAAGTGACTTGCCCACAACCAGTAAGTGACACCGACAGGGATTGAACTCAGATCCCATATCTCCACCTATTTTCTCGGTGCCTGGATGGTTTAAAATGGATGACTTCCATTCACATGGAGCCCTTGTGGCGAGTGCTTCTTGTTAGATGTCCGAGTCACCAGTCAGAAGGCTGGATTCCTAGTGTTCTCTTCCTTTAAGGAAACTGTGTGAATATTCCTACCAGCGCTATTCATAACAGCTAGAGGCAGAAGTAACTCAGATGTCACCAACTGACAACAGGTAATCAAATGGTGGTGCAGTCACACAGTGTGGTATCAGTCAGCCTTGAAAAGGAAGGATGTGCTGACAGATATGTGGAGGAACCATGGAAGGAAGGCAACTGAAAGGAGCCAGACATTGTGACATTCTACATTTATGGTGCTCAGAGTGAGCAAAGGTTTTCAAGTCAGAAAGCAGCTTAGTGGTGAAAGAGACGGATGGGGTGGCTGATGGATACAGTGCCCTTTGGTGGGTGATGAAGATGTTTTAGAGCTGGATAAAGGTGGTGGTTGCATAAGACTCTGAATGTGGCCTGGAGAGATGGCTCAGCACTTAAGAGCACTGACTGCTCTTCCAAGGTCATAAGTTCAAATCCCAGCACCCACATGGTGTCTCACAGCCATCCATAAAGAGATCTGATACCCTCTTCTGGTGTCTGAAGACAGCTGCAGTGTACTTATATAAATAAACAAACAAATCTTTAAAAAAAAAAAAGACTCTGAATGTACCAAATGCCACTGAACTGTATGTCACAATAAGATGGTGAATTTTCGACTGTGTATTTTACCAAAGATAAAAGTCTCTGTCCATAGTATCTCTCCAACTGATGATAGGCTAAGCACTCAAAGAACAGTACGTGAAGCATAGTACTATCCCGACTTGTGGATTCTTAGCTATGGACAAAGAAAACATTTGACCTTTTTGACGCTGTCTGCTCTTGTTCCAGACCCCAATTTCTGAAGTACTTTATAGTTTGAACCATAGAATACAGACAGCAGCCTTTATTTGGAAAGATGGCCCATGGTAAATACTAGCAGGTCCTAGAATTCACAGGCAGATTAAAATTTGCATTGGTTTTCTTTGTGTTGTACAGTCTGGGAAAGCTGTCCTGTGGGTGAAGTTAAAGCCCCCCCTCTCTTTGATCAAGCAGCGCAAGATTCGGCTGGAGCGCCGGATTGTTGGTGCAACCAACCGATGGCGGTTTCCCCAAGATCATTTCTGTGGAGACCTGCTGGCACTCTCCCAGATGTGCAATGTTTTGAACATAGACCTTGATGAAGCTCTGAAGAACCCAGACAGGTAGGGAGGGTCAAAGGGCCATGACAGGGAATGGCAGCCCAAAATGGGAAGGGGAGGTATTGATGACCAGCCCACGCTCACTAGTCGGTTCAGGACTAGTCTATAGGCATGTCTGTAAGGAAGCTTCACTCAAGGGCCACACATAGGAATGGACAGGGTCTGAAGAGACTCCTTGCTTTGGCCAGGTCTGTCAGTGGTGACCGATCCTTTATAAATGAGCTTTGGACCCTCACAGAATTCTAAATTTGTCATCCAGGGACCAAATGATCTCTGGAAAAAGTTCCAAGGCTTAGTGTTTGGATGTTTCCCATGGATCCCCACTTCACCTGGCCTACCATTCCCCTTTCTTCTGCTAGTAAGCAGTCTCAGCCTCAGGCTAGACCATCACATCTCCAAATTGTGAGTTCCACCTGTCTAGGGGACCCAGCAATGGACCTTATTGCTAGAGAGTCCCTTCACTTCCTGGTACCTTTGCCCTGGCTTTATGCCACTCACTAAACTCTGAACTGGCAGTGTCTGTCTCATGGGTCCATGGTTAAGTTGGGCTAAGCAAAAGCTGCCCCCTGGAGTGGTATCTGACATAGAAGGTCTGCTGGCATGGAAGATCCATGCTTGTTGAGTGACTGGTCAAATGTGACCATTAGCCGGTGGCTAAACCTCACTCTGATCATCTGTGAAATGGTCATGATAGAAACGCCTTTGAAAACTCAATGGATAATTAAATCTGCTACAAGTTATCAGGGTGTATTAGAAACACTTATTATTCGTCTTACGAATAGTAGTAGACTGAATAATATTGAGTATTTATCTCGGTGGAGTCTGCCCCAGCGGGGTTGGGAAGGTGAATTTTCTTCCATGAACACAGATCGCAATTCTGTCTCTGTGGTGGAAATCTATCCCTGGGACTGTGAAAAACTCTTGGGAAGCACCGTAAAGGTTCTATTTGTTTTTCTGTTTATTTATCTTTTATATTGATAGACAACACTTAATTTAGATAATAAAGAACATATTCTTAGTAACACTGTTTACCTTTAGACACTCTGATGTCACATTCCAAGGCCAGTGTGTATCAAAGTGCCTGGAACTGTATTGTGTAGTACACATGTGTCTCCCAAAGCATACACACAGTTCCCCAGCCCTGCCCTATCAGTAAAGTCTTGTCCCCACCTACTGTGTTGTAATTGTTGCTTTTCCCCCACATGGGTTCATTGTCAACTTTGACAGAAGCCAGATCAAACTGTAGTAAATGTATCACACCAAAGGCCACTCAGCTCCCGGCTCCCAGCTCCCAGTTACTTGGGGTGTGTAGCTCTGCCTTGCTCAGGTCAGTGACCTGCATGTCCTCTAGCTGGCCGGCTCCACTTGTTGTATCTATGGGTTTCTAGGGTGTGGGAGACTCTGGGGCTGCTTACTCCTAAACACTGTGTAGAGCTGGGGGCTGAGAGACACGAAGGTGTTGACTCCTTTGATACAGTTCTATTTCTTATCTGCAAATTGGATATGTTCTCCTATGTGACAGGAATCCTGGAAAGACCTTGAACAGACACACTCAGTAAAAATAAGCCAAGTTCTCTTAGGGGGACATTCTGGCATATGTGGGCACACTGTCACTTACCTAAAAGAGGCAGTACAGGGTTGGTGCTGCCCAGCGAAGATGTAATGGAGGGGCCCTCCCACTAAGGATCCAGGCATGCTGGGAAATGAGCCCAGGTCTGCCCTTCTTGGTCTCTGGCTGGTGACCCTGGGTGATGTTTTCCTTTCATCTGGTCTGCAATGCCAAGTCTGTATCTTGATCGGGAAGGTCTTAAAAAGCAAAGAAGATGGTAACAGAAGAGACCTTGCTATTTTTTCAGCATACAGTTCTGGGAGAGGGATGTTAGGGACAAACGGCTAGGCTATAGGGAAGCAAAGAAGCAAACCTCAGGCCAGAGTGGGTTCAATTACAGTAGGCCTCCCAGCATTCCCCTTTCTACTCTACCCAGGATTTATTATTATTATTGTTGTTGTTGTTGTTATTGTTGTTGTTGTTTTCAAGACAGGGTTTCTGTGTGTAACAGCCCTGGCTGTCCTGGACATCTCTTTTTAGACCAGGCTGGCCTTGAACCAACAGATATCTGCCTGCCTCTGCCTCCTGAGTGCTGGGATTAGAGAGGCTTGTACCACCACACCCTGCCAGGCATCTTTGTTTTATAGGGAAAAGCACTGAGACCAAGAGGCAGGTCCCAAGGCCATGTGGAAATAAATGAAGGGTCTGAGACCCAGGTCTATGACCCAGGTCTGTGTGGTTCTGCCCAGAAAGCACCAAGTCAACTTTCTCATCCGTGGCTTGTTGCAGGAGGCCTGTACACCCATGTGAACCTTCCTGAATCCCTTTTCTCTTCCTTGATCATGGGCCACAACTGGAGGGAGCAAGTGCCAGCCTATGAGCACAGCACCGCTGCTCCCTGCCACATCTTCACAGGGCATTTCTCCTCCTGGTGAGAGAAGGGATGTTGTGTATATCAAAGACTCTACCAGAGATCCCAAAGTGAGCCTGCATCTTGAGGTCTACTAAGCACTTAGAGTGGACAGCTATCATACCCGGGTGAGGCAGTGTGGCCATTTGGTCATCTGGCATCTCCTGGCTCAGCTGGTAATAGGGATGTTTGTGAGGCAAGTTGAACTCATGGACAGTGAGTGTCATGTGTTTTCCAAAACTCTTTTCCCGCCATTAAGGGCAATGGCCTGAACTCTGAACCCTGCCTGGCTCTCCTCAGACATGTCAAGTGAATGAGGGAAGAGATGAGGGCGGCTGAGTCCAGTCTATCACCCTTAATGGGTAAACAACTCAGGCTCCCAAGTGCCGTCCTGACGTTGAGTCACTTGTAGTCACCTCTGTCCTGGAAAGGGTGTCATGCTGTCACTATTATTCCGGAAACAAGCTCCCACCCAAACCGCCTCCATGCACCTGGCTCATGAGGGCTTCTGAATCACTGGGAAACAGCATCCTCAAGTAGACATTGGCTTCCACAGACCAGATGTGGTCTACAAGCATCCCTTGGCTAGTTGGCTTTCTTGGCATGATCGTCTACTGAGTATGTGACTCACGGTTTAGTTTATTTCCACACTCTTCATGTGGAGTACATAGCGTCTGTGAAACGCATTATCAGGGGTGCTATTCATATTTATGGACTCAGCTGACACTGACCGAACACATGCACGGTGACTTGTGCTAGGGTCACAGCAGTAAACAGGCACCCTGTCTGTTATGCAGAGGGCACAGGAAGAGAGAGGCAACCCGAAGACATCGCAGGAGTTTTAATGGGACAGTCTTGGGGCATATAGGGGATGGGGTTGCTGGCCCAGAGAGAGCAGCGATGAAGCTTCTCCTAGAGAATTAATAAGAGCCCTAGGAGAGAGTCGGGAGAATCCTCAGCATGGGAATGGGGCCTGTGAGTGTGTGGGAACTGCGTTCGTGAAGCCAGAAAGGGCTGCAGCCAGAGTGGGAGGCACAGGACTGTAGTGAGGCGGGAACTTATAGCTTTGAGTCTATAGGGACTCGGTGGTGGATCCCCATCAGGAGAGACAAGAGCAGCTCTGTGTATTGGGTGGGGTATGAATCCAAGGAGGAAAATGCTGTAAGGGTGGGAGGCAGACAGTGCCGGGGGACATAAGACACAGCCTGGAGCAGGGTGAGAAACAAAGGCAAAGATGCGGGCACAGATTGAAAAGAGCGTCTCATCAGACGGAGACACGTGCACACAGGTGACAGTGCCCAGGTGACTGGGGTAGAGGAACAGAGTAGGGGTTGAGCTGGACTGTGGAGTTAATTCTCAGATGGCAGCATGTGACAGCAGTTAGTATCCTAGAAAAGAACACCCTATGCTCTTCTCCAGGAGATATCTCTATTGAGTACCTACTGTGTACCATGGTTTTAGAGACCTTCCAAAGGAAGTGTCATTCTACTGGCAGGGGTGGCCTTAAACACCTCCTGGGTAAGTCAAGCTTACAAGCATAAATAGGGATCGGTATTTTGGGATCAGCCATAGTGAGAGTTGAGGAAACTCTCACAAAGAGAGAGCTGTGGTGAGGTGATGTTTTAGGGATGGATGCTGTAAGAATAGATGATGTAGGGGTACTCTAATGATATATATTGTGGGGATGGATGTTGTAAGGAGAGATAATGTAGGGATGCTCTAATGATGTAGATTGTGGGGATGGATGCTGTCAGGATAGTTTATGAATGGCTGCTGTGGGAATGGATGGTGTAGGGACTGATGTTCTAGTAAACTCTACAATAGGATGAGTTGTGGCCCAGTTTCTGAACCCCGCCACAAAACACTATCATAAAGTTGGTGAGCAATAGTAACCATATCAGTAAGAAGAAACAGGTACCCCAAGTCACACAGCCAAACTTGCACCAAAGTCAAAACTAGCAAGATGGAGCTGCACGACAATCTATCTGGTGCAGAAATTTAAGGTTTGAGGCCATTATCCTTTCTCCAACTCCTGGCTCACATAAGACACACAGAACCTGTCACCTACACCTTTTATGACTTTTATAGTTAGCAAAAAAAATGACTTAATATTAACTGCTGGGTCTTCTGTTTGTGTTTTCCCCTCAAGATTATGTGTTTCAAAATTCCAAAAGCTTTTGTCTGAGAATGTCATGAACAGTGGCACCCAAAGTGGGGAAGCAGGTGAGTTGTCACCAGTGGATTCAACCAGAACCATGCTGACCTCATGGGCCTCCTCTGGTCTCTGTGGAAGGGAAGCAGCCATTGGCAGGTCTCTGTTCTGTGGGTCACAATTCTCACGCACCACAGTGTCTAACATGAGGCAGATGCCTAAAAACAGTCTCCTATATGTGATGAGTGAAACCATATACACATACACACATGCACGTCACAGTAGGCACATAAAGACAAACACACTGATGTCAATAAGTAGCCTTGAGCGAAGTCTAAACATAGCATTCAGGAACAGGGTGACTCGAGGTTTTGTGACTTTGGGATTTAGCCAGTCAGTCACTGATACCTAGCTTGGCACGTGCCCCAAAGGACTTTCCTGTGATAGGAGCATAAATCAGAATAGAAGAAAGGTCCACTGAGCCAGGTGAGGAAAGTGGGAAGATGCTGTGGTGGGTTCTTTCCCTATCTTTTTAATGCTGGAGAGTGAACCTGGGCCCTCATATCTACCAGCCATACTCTACCCTACTGAGCCCTACCCATACTCCAAAGTCAGCCTCTTAAAGGAGTTTTTCAGAGTTAAGCCCCAAAGAATGGTCGCCTAATGTCAGAGACAGCCTCTTTTCCAAGGGAAAGATAATAACTTATTCTCATCTACCAACTCTGATATACCTAGAGAAGCAATCTGAAGCCTTCTTATAGCGAGGAGAAAGAATACCAGGATTGATTAGTGATGTCTGCCATATAATGGCCATCTTCAAATTTGAGATTGATATTCAGGGAAGGAAAATTCTGGATCTATAATTCTGCTCCTTTCTAAAGCCACCCCACATATACGGGCCTTCTTTTCCATAAACAAAGTACCCGAGGTCATCCAAGATTTAACATGCAAACTCATTTCTGAACTTTGACATGAAATGATATCTTTTGTTTTGTTTTTCTTTTGTTTTGTTTTGGTTTTTGGATTTGTTTTTTTCAAGACAGGGTTTCTCTGTATAGCCCTGGCTGTCCTGGAACTCACTCTGTAGACCAGGCTGGCCTTGAACTCAGAAATCCACCTGCCTCTGCCTCCCAGAGCACTCCCCAAGTACAGGCGTGTGCCACCACCACCTGGCTTGAAATGATATCTTAAATTCACCCAGGTACCCCAAGTCACACAGTCAAACTTTCTTGCCAAGAAACAGGGAGTGGCCCTCTAGAACATGTCTGGCTTGGAACAATTGTCCCTTTCACCAGCCCCTCCTCCAGCTCAGTGCTAACAGTAAGGGCAGAGCCATTCAGAGTCTTCTCACCCACTCCGCTCATGCCTCACCATGGCCTAGCATCCTTGTGTCTTTCACCTGCCCCTCTACCAAGGTCTCTTCTTAATCATCTATGACAGACACAGGGCAGAATGCCCCACATAAAGCACTCCACAGTTTGCAAGGGCTTTCTTTACAGGGCCATCTTACTTCAATATGAAGCCTCCTAAGAGAATCTACCCAAGAGGGTCCCCGAAGAGCCCCTGAGTTACAGGGCAGCTCTGATGCCTTGGAAATCTACAACTTTGTCAGTGGCACCAGAAACACTGATTGCCGTAACACTACTTATGTAGTTCCCCTCAAAGCCATCAAGTGCTTGGCCCCACATAACACGAAGGCCTCAAGAAGTCACTTGTTCCCATTGTCTGCTGAATAGCTATGGGCCGCTATGGGACTCACTCTGTAGACCATAAACAGTCTATGCATCTTCAGGCAGCAATGTTCTTGATCTGACCAAGCATCATTTTTGTTTGTTTGTTCATTCGTTTGTTTTCTTTCCTTAGACGTGATCCTTGAATGCCTCGGCTTCAAGTGGGAACTCCACCACCCTCAGATTTTTCAGTCTGAGACCTTGGCTAAGCTCTACTTGACAGCCCTGATACAGAAGACAAAATGTCCCCAGAGAGAGCTGGACAAGATTCTTAAAGGTAGTCTCCCAGGGTTCTTGGGACGGGGAGCCATAGATACCCTTGGAATTCTGGGAACCTGGCTTAGCCCAGGATCCTCACTAATGACAAATCATGTTCTGCAATGTGCATTCACCATGTGTCGAGGTGGGATGATCGTTCTTGTGTGACATTGGAGCTGAGAGGAGGTGGTGGGTGTGATGTTCTAGAATGTCTGGCACTTGGCAAACTCTCTGTGCAATCCCTCATTGTCTTTGTAATAAGCAGGTCTTATCCAGCCACATAAGACAGACTGCCTACTTAGAGGAGACATGATGGACTGTGTTGAATCTCCTGAAGAACTTTCTGGAAGGAAAGCGTGGTCCTGAAATCTGTCATGTCTCCCTGTTTGTGCTGGTTAGAGGTTTACACGTGTTTGTTCTCCTGTTCCTTTCCCTGATGTTCCATTTTCCTTTTCTTCTTCTCAACTTATCTCTTTCTAAAGAGAAGTTTAGGGCACTTATTTTACTCTCTCCTCTACATCTTCACCACCCCAGGCCTCCTTTTTCCTGGTCCTTACGTCTTCTCCAGTTATAATACTAACTTCTCCGGCTGGCAGCCTGGCCCCACTCCAGACTGACTCATAAGCAAATGACATGGAAATCCCATGGTCCCCAAAGCCAGCCAGCATGCCGGTCAGGGTGGGATTGCAAGTCCAGGCCATGGAAGCAATGCCTTTCTCTGGAGCCCAGCCAGGCAACCAGAGCCCCTAGTCACTGCCCCTCCCTCAGCCTGGAGTACATTCTCCTACCACCTAGAAACAGCATCTGACTTGGCATGAAGATAGATAGATATGCTGCTGTGATGCTCTACAGAAGTATGGAGGCCTGGGCCCCTGCTTGTGATGACGTCTTTGCTGTTCCTCAGCACTTGCCCCATGTGCTCTAGAAAGGGCTGCACTCCTCTGTCTTCCTATGGCTCAGGTCAGGCCATTGATGGAGCAGTCCATGCAGGCTCTGGTGACTTAGAGGCGGGGGTGGGGGAAAGTAAGAGAGCCCAAGGTGGGAAAGGGGGCAGTGCTCATGTTATCTTTAATGGCTCCAGAATAGTGTCACTAACAGGGACAGCCTATTCCCTGCCATTCTAATCCAAGACCCCTGCTGGTGGCAAGGCCTCCCTAAAGGTGTCAGAGAAGATGCAGCGACTACCACTGCTCACACACTGATAAGTGCTGGGTCATGCATCTCTGGGGTGTCCCATGGAGCAGTCACCACCCTCTCTATGCCTTTAGAAGCCAGCAGAGCCTCTGTCCCAAGGCCACACACTGATCTTACAATCTTTGCTGTGGTTTTGTTGGGAATGTCTGTCCTTGGAGCTGTCCCGGAATTGGCATGGACAAGGGTTCTGGTAAAACGCTGGATTGCTGAGCCCTGTGGGTTCCTGGGGCTTCCCGGGCTACTCATCCTCTTTCTAACGCACACTGATGGGCTACTGAACTTGGAGCTGGTGTTTATTGCCTAGGACGAAATCCAAAGGAAACAACCTCTTCTGCTAAGCATCCTCCAGCTGCCTTGATTCCACAGACCTCAGGAACATGGCTAGTTTCCTATCTGTCTGGGTGTCCTACATGGGGAGATTTGAGCCTGTGTTTCTGTCTCTCACTCTGGCCTAGCTGAAACCGTTCTTTCCTTCAACAAACATTGGGTGCTGTGCTTATACCAGGCATCTGGGGGGTGGGGTGGGGAACACCAAAATGATGATGAAATGCAGTAAGTAGCATGATCCATTATAATACTAGCCGCCCCCTCCTGTGGGCCTACTGTGTGCAAGGCATTCGTGTGTAGTGTCATTTGGTTTTTGCAATAGGGGGTGACTAATTGGCAAGACCATTCACACAGGCATCTATGCCATCAGGCGGAAACAAACGTGATCCAGAGCAAAAGAAAGACCTGGCACTTAGTAGGTACAGAGGCAGGTAAAGGTGGTACTTAGTATGTCCGAGGATTGTGAGGGGATGCTGAGGATAAGGAACTTTTATTAGCTCATCTTTCTGCAGTGTCACTTCCTCTTTGGCTCCTGTCTTATGCACCTTGAGCTCTTGTGGTACTAGACCTATTTGTTTTGTCAATTCAGCTAATATTAACTCAGGGCTAGTATGTGAAAGACCCTGGCACATTCTTGGGGTGGTGTGGCTAGTGAACCATCAGTGTGCCTGCCCAGTAAGTATAAAAACAGACCCATGGTTTAATAGTAGGTTGTGTAAGTTGGTCTTTACAAAAGAAACAGGCTATCTGCCCTAGGGGTCAGCCAGGGAAGGCCTCTCTAAGGGGACCTGTATATAGGCCTCCTAGAGAAGGAGAAAGTCAGGAAGGGAGTGTTAATACTACTCAGGGAAGCAAACTCAGACAGGAAAGCTTAGGGCCTAGGAAGAAGAGCAATGGGGAGAAGCTGGCAGCCATGGAGTTCCTGGGATCCCAGGCAGAGCTCTGGCCTCCGTGCCAGGGAGAGGGCATGGCCTTGGAGACCTCCTCTGAGAGCCTCAGCTTAGATCAGCTCCAAGGACACTGATTAGCTAGCAGTTCATTGGCTCGCCCTATCCCGTCCCCCAGAACTCCTCAGAGGCAGGGATCCTCCATTTAAAACCCATGGGGCAAAGCAACGAGAGTCACACACTGTGCAGAGCCACACACTGTGCAGAGCCACACACTGTGCAGAGCCACACACTGTGCAGAGCCACACACTGTGCAGAGCCACACACTGTGCAGAGCCACACACTGTGCAGAGCCACACACTGTGCAGAGCCACTCACTCACTGACTGTGAAGTGGCTTGGCAGGCAAAGGTGCTCATTACCAAGGCTGACAATTTGCATTTGATCTCTGGGACCCCAGTGGTGGAAGGAGAGAACTGACTCCCACAGATGGTCTTCTGACCTCTGCATGTGCCATGGTGCGTCCCCCAACCAATCAAGGGACAAAAAAAGAAGAGAGCCACCATGTGGATGTCACAGTCCCATACCCCCATCCTTTAGCAGGTGGCCTGTGTCCCCACTTGCTACCTGCTCTGCCCATGGAGCCCAGGCCCCCAAAACAATGATTGGGGCCCAGCTTGCCCTCAAACCGCTCACAGCCTAGACGAGGGGAATGTAAGAGGGGGCAGAAAGAGGGGCAGAGGGCGAGCCGTGGTACCCGTGTCCAGCACAACGCAGGTTTCAGTCACCCATTTTGGCAATGCTGAGCTCACCGGGGAAGCTGGGAGAGGGCGTCACAGGAGCTTCTGGGCCACTTTGCAGCTTCTTGTGAGTCATAAGCTCTTTCAAAATAAGTAGTCC
The DNA here is from genome assembly GCF_947179515.1 of Apodemus sylvaticus. Taxonomy (NCBI): domain Eukaryota; kingdom Metazoa; phylum Chordata; class Mammalia; order Rodentia; family Muridae; genus Apodemus; species Apodemus sylvaticus. The sequence goes on along the minus strand of NC_067472.1, from coordinate 74,938,649 downwards.
CCTCTAAAATGCACCTACCAAACAATGGAACTAGATACAGACGCCTGTGTGTCAAGATCCAGGCTGAGCACAGGGTGTGGGCGGGGCCTCGTTCTCCATCTCCATACTGCATTTCCCTCACTAGCTCATCCACCCGGGAAGATCAAAAAAAGAGCCTCTGTCAAGAAGATCATCATTTCCCTGAGGATCAATGACCCGGCAGTCACCAGAGTTGGTAATGTAACCCACCTTCGTGTTCTGAACGGCCCTCCCAGAGACAAAAACCAAAAACCAAAAACCGAAACAACAAAACAAAACATCAAAACGCAGCATGCAAATGAGACACGCTCCTCCTCAAGAATACTGAGCAGGGACTGGGGAGGTGGCTCAGTCAGTACCGAGCCTGCTGCATGAGCGTAAGCACCTGAGCTCCATCTCCAGCACTCAAGTAAAAAGCCAGATGTATGCACATCTGTAGCCCAAGTGCTGGGTAAGGTCAGGCAGGCAGACATAGGCGATCCCTGATCACTGGCTAGCCTAATTGATGACATCTGAGTTCAGCAAGAGATCCTGCCTCAAAAAAACCAGGTGGCAAGTGATTGACAAGACACTTGACAGCAACCCCTGACCTTCACACACACTAGAAAAAAATAGAAGAAAACAGATCACTTTTAAAAATCATGGTGGCCACTGGTTAGGGACCAAGATGCAGGAAAGGAAGGAAGTACAGGCTTCTCATGCCTGGCAAAAACAGAACTTCCCTACCGAGCTTACACCTGTAGGTCCAAGGATACCGACAGGCCTGTGCTTCTTCCCAAGCAGTACTTGGCCTGCCCCCTCTCCACTGTCCCCCACTGTCTGGGGGACAGCAGCAGTAGAAGGTTCCTACAGAGAGTTCATCCTTCCCCTAGCTTTCCCAATCAGTCATCTATGTGAACACAGACCTCATGACATGCTCTGGTGACACAGGTCTGTGGATAGGCAGGTCAGGAGCAAATGCCCCAGGGCACTGGTACAACCTGTGGTCCTCAGAGCACACTGCAACAGCAGAGATACTGCTCTTGGAACATTGTCTTAGAACATGTTGCATTAAGAGGAGGCCAATTCCATCTGATCTCTAGCCAGGCGGTCTGGTTCCTAAATCATTAAATCGTCCCAGCTCTTCCCAGGAATGCCTGCCCTTTCCTCAGGATCCAAGAGAAACCCGTCATTAAGTTCCTTCATAGATCTAGAGAAACAGCCCTGTGGGACCTTGGACCAGATTAAGGGACCCCCGGGGGGACATGCTGGCCTTGTGGTTATCTGTCACACATACTCTGAAGGCAGGCTCAAAGGAGCATCTTTATAGTGGAGATCAGCTTTCCTTGCCTCCATCCTCAGCCTCTCCAGGAAGCTGTGGGTCTAGGTGGTCACCTGACCAGGTAGGATCCATACCGAGGTCAGCACTTCTCACCTTTCCTCTGAGTATCTCCTCCCCACCCCAGCTGCAGAAGGAGTGAGGCCCCCAGGTCGGCTACAGAGCCCGTGCTCATGGGTCCCCTGTTCTGCTGCCTCTCCAGCCTTTGCCCTGGCTCTGAAGAACCTCTACATGAATGAGGTGGAGATGACCGTGGACAACGTGCTGGGCGTGCTGGCCTCTGCTCACATCCTCCAGTTCAACCGGCTGTTTCAAAAGTAAGGACCACAGGAGGGACAGGCCAGCCTGGGCAAACTGGGAGTATCCTGTGAGGCTTCTTTTAGGAAACATCCCTCTTTCTTGGAGTTCCTCTGTACTAAGCCTGACTCAGAGCCCAGGAAGGGACAACATGAAACTTATGCTGATGCATTAAGTGTTTTTTGGTAGCCCTTGTTATTTTTGTGCATGTCAGCTAAGTGATTCATGATTCATAGGAATGAATTACATAGGAATTACAAGTAGGGAGACACTACCATGGGGAGAGAGTATGCTGGGATATAAAGTGACCTCCCTCAAACCTGGCTCGCTTATGTGAAGCTACTCTGTGGTGATGTTTCTTAAAGTGTTTGTGTGCCGCATGGAAATCCCTTTGTGGGATTTGTCTTTCTAGACTATCCTGTTCCTTCTCCAAGTCACAGGGCTGTACACATACTGTGTCCGTTTGGTCTTGAAGACAGGAATGGAGCTGAGTTATGTGGCTGACTGATTTTCTGTGCAATTTGGTACAAAGACATAGGGCAGGGATGATCGGTCTGTCTCATTTAACCTCCTCAGGCCTCAGTGACTTTTAGTTTGGGTCGTAGCTGACAAGGTCATACTGTACAGCCCAGGCTAGCCTTGAACTAACAATCCTCCAACCTCAACCACCTTAGTGCTTGGGTTGCGAGGATGCCCCACAGTTCTTGACAAGCTTCAGTTTGTCTGTATACATGACTGAGTATCCCACTCAAGACAACAGAAGACTCCATCTGCTCTGATAGGGCTGGGATAAGCTTTCTCCCAGGGAATCTGGAAGGATTCCACTCATTAATTTTAGAGGTCACATACTCAGATTAAACGCAACATGTTTCTGAGCTATTGAGCACTGGGGGGCGGGGCGGGTACCTAAGGATGCCTCGGGCCAGGCACTCCACCGGGAGCTTCTCACAGGCTTATCGAGGGATACAGATGCTCCCCAAGCCGAGGATTCGGGTGCCCAGAGGATGGAATGATATGTAAGACACATAGTGAGAGGGATTTGGGGAACTGAGAAAGTCTTCCAGGATGTCTGTGTGGCCAGAGGTCTGTGTAGCTATGCATGATGGGAGCAGAGCAGCTGAAGTCAGCGTCAGTTTGCGCAGTCTCTTGCAGTCTAAGGAAGCTGGCCTTGACTCTTCTTGATGGGAAGAACTTTGCCTGAGACTTCCCAAACTCCTTACGTCGTAGATGACACCCACTTCAGCTTGGCCTCGCCTGCTGCTGGTTATTAAACTGTGGAAGCTCAACTTGCTCACTTCGGGCATTTCTGAGCAGCTGCTTCCCAGGCTCACATATCAGGAGAGTGTTTTTCCTCTGGAAGGGAGCCCCTAGCCACCTTCTGACTCCACCCCTCACCATCCTGTTGCCAATACCGGAAGCCCTATACAACAGCTTGAACCCTGCTCCTGGCTTATCTGTGGCTGGGCCAAGAATCGCAGGTCCTCTGTTCTCTTGCCTCCTCCCCTGCCTTACTCTGGGTGCCAGAGCAGGAAGAATGTTGCTTACAATGAGCCAAGCCTACTGGCCTGTTCATGAGCCTGGGCAGACGAGACCTGCCCCAGATTCTTCCCATGACCCCAGTGAGCGTAGTATTCTAGGTCAGAGGCCAGGGCAGGTCTGCCACGCAGCCAAGCCTGTGTTTGAGAAGCTGGTAGTACAATTGGCAGGGGTGTGCCAGCCAAGCTTAAGAGTGTGGTGTGTGTGAGAATGTGTGCATACATACATGCTCAAGAAGTAGGTCAGCAGTCCCCTGGGTCACTTTGATAACACGGTAACTTCAGGCCATAGATGAGACCCTGCAAGTTATCTCATCTGGAGTCCTGGTTCATGAGAAATCACACTGACAGCTGCTCAAGTCTGAATCACACATCCTGGAGGTCTTTAAGGGATGGGACTTGTGCACACATGTTGTATAGATTCTCTCATTGAAGTTTGCATTGGTACCTGGGCTGGGATCACAGCTGAGATCATGGTGACACAGGGTGACTCAGGGTAGCTGGAGCAGAAGGGGAAGGAAGAGGTGAACCAGGAGTTTAGAATGAGGCTGGTCATATAGGACCTCAGAGGTGACATCAGCAACTTCCTCACTTGGTTCAGTCAGCAGAGCATGGTGAGCGGTTAGCAGGAACCGCTATGTGGCGTGGGCATAGTACTTCAGGCATGTGGGAAGCTGGTACTGAGGCAGCTGGGAGGCACAGAAGATCTGAGCTAAGTTTGTGGAGCAGAGGGCCAGGCCCAAGAGACATGAAGAAGGGAACCAATGGACTTCGTAACCTTATGAACTAGAGGTGTTAAAACAGAAGGAAGGGAATTCTAATAGGCCCTGGAAGAAATGAAGATTTTTCTATAAAAGACACTTGCGTCTCTTGGTCAGACCATCAGATTATTGAAACAATGGGACACACAGAAGTGAAAATTTCCCCAGGAGTCTCACGCTGAGAGAAGGTAAAGGTGCCAGGCAGAGGAGGAACTTGTCTCCCTAAAAGGTCATTCACACAGTTCCAACAACTCATCACATGACCGTATAGGATGACACTGAAGGCCAGACAGTGATGGGCCAGTCGTGGGCAAGACCACGTCTTGACCGGGACTGCTTATATGTGCATGTCCCTGGTCTTCTAATTAAACTTTAACTTCACATCAGAACCCCGAAGGCAGACTTGGGGATAGGGTGTGGCTCTTGTCTCTCTTTCCAGTGGGATTACATTGGATACCATCTCCTTTTTTTTCTGCTTTTAACTTAGCTCTTTTTTTATTTAATATATTTTAAATTTTTTATGTGTATTGATGTTTTGCCTGCATGTACGTCTGTGTGAGGGTGTCAGATCCTGGCATTACAGACAGTTCTGAGCTTCCAGGTTGGTGCTGGGAACTGAATCCTGGTCTGGAAGAGCAGTGAGTGTTCTTACTGCTGAGCCATCTCGCCAGCCTCTAATTTGACTCTTTTAATCGACTTACTGAGGATGGGTGGCTACACCTGGCTTGGGACACAGGTTGTGACCCTTAAGTTCAATATAAGACTTCTACAGGTCGAGAATCTACTCAGCATGGCTTCTCCTGTGCTCAAGTCCAAGCCCCAAGACATAGATAGTCAGTTTCCCCAAGTCTGTGAGGCCATCCTAGATCCCGAGGGTGGAGGATCACTGGTCATGACCGGGTTGTTTATTCAGTCATTGGTTCTCACCTTTTGCTTTAAAGTCAGTACATGAAATAAAACAACTGGACACCGTAGTTTTTGTGAGGGGGGGGAAGGAGGAGGAGGAAGAGGAGGATGGAGAAACTGAAACTTGCTCACCATAGTACCCTATGCCCTGACCACAGGTCACCACACATTCAGGACTGAACATCTTAGCAGCCAAGGCTAGAGGACACTTGATGAGAGATATGAGATAGGACTCAAGATTACCTAAAAATCCAGAGAAACAAATAACTTGGTAGAGGCACAACAATGGTTGTGGATATCTTCAGAGTCCTTGGTGGAAGCCAGAGAGAAACTGGATAGTGAGCCTCTGTTCTTTTCACTTTGGTGAAGATGTCAGAGCAAAACATAAGTCGGGAACGGCAATTCTCTAAGGTCATGGGCGTTTGGGAGTCCCCTGCTCCTTAGCCTCTCTGGCTCATTGACGAGTATGTTTAGAATACAGGGGCCGATTAGATGACTCAAGGGAAAGAGCCATGCCACCAAGGCCAAGAGCCTGACTTTGATTCCTAGAATCCCCCAAGGAGGGAACTGTCTCCTACAAGTTGCCCTCTGAACCCACACTAACACACACACACACACACACACACACACACACACACACACAGGAGAGAGCTCTGTGGCGGCTTCTCTCAGTGCCTTCTTCCATTAAATGAACACGTCTCATGTCTTAATGTCAGATAAGAAGGTTAAGTCACAGACACTTTGGAGGCGCTACCTTCCATGTGGCGCGGCGCCCTCCTACAGCTCCCTGCTTCCAGCTCACTTCAGTTTTACCCTTCCTTCTCCCCCCACAGCAACTCAATCATCCTCTCTTTTCTGCTACAATCTGCACATGCTCCCGCCCCAGACCTTCCCACATGCTTTTTTCTTTTTCTTTAAATATATTTATTTATTTTATATATGTGAGTACACTGTGTCTTCAGACACACCAGAAGAGGGCACCAGATCTCATCATGGATGGTTGTGAGCCACCGCGTGGTTGCTAGGAATTGAACTTAGGACCTCTGGAAGAGCATCCAGTGCTCTTAACCGCTGAGCCCCCCTCCCCCCACCAAAGCATGCTTTTTCTTCTCTAAGGATATTGGCCTCTCTATCCGGGCCCCAGTCACCTCAACGCCCTTGTGTTTCAGGTTCTAAATCCCAGTCTTTTCGTTTCTGATTGCTTTTCAGATTTAAGCAGAGTCAGGCTTCCTCTGTTCTGCATTCCCATGGTACCAGATTCTCTAGGTTATTTAGCCCAAAGGCGTCCAACTCTTTGACACTAAGACACAATGTTATCTACATACGTGTTGGACCACAGTTTGGACATGTCTCTCCTAACCCCTAACCAATTATAACTGTTCATGTGTGTACGTAGCAGGGTGTATCTTCCCATTGGTCATTAGCTTTGTTTTTTGTACCCTCAAAGTCCTGGGCCAGGGCCAGGCACATGGTATATGATCAGTAAATAGGATTTTGTTGAGAAACTAGTCAGTGGAAACCTGGCCTAGCTATGAGGAAGGACTGAGATATTCATCAGGAAGTTACTGCTGGAATCCATTGGTGGACATGAAGGAACAGCATTTGAGGCCACTTCGCAGTGTGACAGGAAGAAAATGCCTTGGGCAGGAGCTCATCCTGAGGCCATCTTGGCAAAACCTGAGTTGTGAGTTTATCTGGCTCTAAGCCACAGCACCATTCCTTGCTGAAGAGGCTGCTCAGTTGCCTTCTAAAGAGTCCGGCCTCACTTCCCTGCCTTAGCCCAGAGCTCTCATAATAGGCCATCTGGTTTTTGTCAAATCCCTAAAATAAAAGCCCCCTTCCCATTTGAGGTCTCTGTTGCCATCCTAGAGTTGAACAAAAGTCTCTGCTCCCACCTCTACCCCACCGCTGCCACCTCCTCCTCTGACGGCGTGAGGTGTGTGGAGGCGTCAGCATCTGCAGCTCTCTCTCCACAGGTGTGTCAACACAATGTTGAATAGACTCACACCAAGCACCATCAAGAACTTCTACTTGGCTGGCTGCAAGGTGAGAGTGTCTGGATAGGGTGTGGGCCCCCCCCCCCCGGGGTGCTAGGGCTTCAAGAGCACCCAGATCCTGAGTGTCACCCACTTGGCCTAACTCCAAAAGATCTACAGAGTGAATTCCAGGACAGCCAGGGCTATACAGAGAAACCCTGTCTCAAAAAAACCAAATCCAAAAAACAAAAAACAAAACAAAACAAAACAAACAAACAAAAAAAGTGACTTAAAACACCTTAATCCCAGGGCTGAGAGTGGTAGGAGGGCTTTTCTCACCGAAGTATCTGATACCTTCTAGAACACAGACGGAGTCGTGAGTTCTTGTACCGCCTGGGCCCAGCCAGTGTGTCAGTGTGGGAATGGTAATGCAGTGCAGCTCTCCTTATTAGGGGACAGTAGACATGAAGAGAGGCACAAACAGCTCAGAGCAGTGCTGAAGGCCAGTGCTGAATCCTAAGCCTCAGCCCCTGATCAAACCTCCAGGCCACCCCCAGCAGCTGCTCGCTCTCGATGACTAGCGGTGCACTACGAGAGAGGTGTGCTTCGGGGCGTCGGTTCACACATAACCAGCCCGGCATGATGCTACAGCTAAGAATAAATATCCTCAGTGTCTGTCAAGAACTACCTGGCTCTCATAGTCACTGCTCAGTACTGGAGCGTCACTCTTGGGGACATCTGTGCACCCTGGTTGCCATTTCTCAGGAAGACTTTAACCTAAATCCCAGAGACCTGAAACATCTTCCAAGACCCCCAATTCTAGGATCCTTTCCCCTCCTCTCTCTCTCTCTCTCTCTCTCTCTCTCTCTCTCTCTCTCTCTCTCTCTCTCGGTTTTTATTTGCTCTTTGAGAATTTCATATAGCGTATTTTAATCATATTCACCCTCTCCCCCAGCCCCTTCCACTCCCTTTCCTTTTTCCCTAAACACCAAAGTCCGTGTCTTCTCTCTGTCAAAACCCACAGAATACAGTCTGTATCCTTCCTTATATTATTGCCTCCAACCAGAGCGTGGTTGCCCTACCAGGGGCCCACATTTAAAAAAAAAAAAGTCTCTCTCCTGGAAGTTATCAATGGCCAATAGCTTCTTAGCTAGGGTGGGACTCAATGTCCACCTCTCCCTACAATCCCTGTCTTTTAATTCTTGCTTCTAAAATGTATGCTGGGCAGCCATTGAGCTCCCCATGAGTTATCCTGCCCACCCAGACTTGCAGTAGGTCACTGAAGGCGCCCGGGGCCTTCAGGATACAGGCCTCTGCTCAAGCAGCCTGAGCAGTAAGAAGCTGGACCAGTGACCACAGAAAGAGATGGCACCTTGGAACCTCAGGTTTTCCATAGCTGATACAGGGGTAGCTGGGAGCCGACCTCACAGGGGTGGTTTAAAGCAGTGCACTTCAATAGGTGCTTAACGGTTATGAACAGCCTCCACCACCCTTGCCCTCCATCCTCACCACCTCCCCTTCAGTCCCCACTCCCATAGGCCTCTGGGTAGTATGAAAATTGGGTGTATGTGTAAGCAATGCCACTACCCGCCAGCAGAGGGGGCTGAGAGCCAGGCGTGCTTGTCTTTACCTTACTGTTTGCCTCCTCAGTACAAGGAAGAGCAGCTCACCACCGCCTGTGAGAAGTGGCTGGCAATGAACTTGGTCCCTCTAGTGGGGACGCAGATCCACCTCCGACAGATCCCTGAACCTCTGCTGTACAAGGTGCTGAAGTCGCCCAGGTCAGAGCTGGTGTGTGGCCTCCAGGGTGGGTGTAGCAAGAAGCAGGGGCTGGTGGGGAAAGGAGTTGCCGGAAGTAGTGGCCACACCCACCCCCCTGAACTTGCCACTTACTTCGCAATTCCGTGCTCTGGACAGCCAGGCCTTGGGTGGGAGCCAAAATTCAGGGTACTACATGTGGGGTCCAGAAGAGGGGAACCCTTCCTGCTCCTTCTAGGGTAAGGACCTACTGGCATCCGCTGTCTCCTTACCTGCCTAGCTGAGAGAAGCAGGGACTACTGCCTAAGTCATTAAAAAAAGGGAGAAAAATTAAAGAAAAATCTTTCATCCTAAACAAGATTTTATCTCTAGTCTTGACTCCTTTGCCAAATATTTCTAAACTTGGTTATCCAACTGCCTACTTGGCCTCTCTGCCAAAGCTAAGTACCCCAGCCTTCAGAGACCCCTGCCTTTGCTACACTATCCTATCCCTATCCCGGCACAACATGCTCAGAACACATGGGAGTCATCTGGACACTACGTTGACCTCACCTTGACCACAAGGCCAATTCTGTTTCCAAACTGAGCACTCCGCGGTGCCAGCGCCACCCCAAGGCCGAGTCTCCATCATGGCTCATGGCCCTGTGGTAATGAAGACACCTCCAGTGTGGACCTTGCTTCTGGCTTTGACCCCTAGGAGTGTAATCTAGCCGCATCATCTCATGGTCAGACACAGTTCCACAGGGACCTTCCTCGGACTCTCCACAGAGGTATAGCCACACTGTGCATGCTTCTTCCTGCCTGCAGTCCCTGCCCTGTCCTGCCAAGCTGTCTCCTCCTCTCTCTATCTCCTCACAGAGCCATGGCGCTTCGCTGATGCCTAACATTTTACTAACACTCACATCTGAGTATACATTTTCCCTCATCTCAGATTATTTTCTTACCCTTCTAGAAATGAGATTGCCAACATAAAAGGACTGTTTGATCCTAATTCCTCTTTTTTAAAAATATTTATTTGCAAGTCTCAAACTTTAGGAAAATCAAGACCAGTGCAAAGAGCATTGGCTGTCAATTTGCAGTGGTTTCCCTCCTACTGCATTTATCCTAAGCCAAGCACAGTCCAAGTTGAGGATGCAGGGAATTCCTTGAATTTCTCTGACCCAACAGCCACCATAAGGGTGTCCATCATTCACTGCTGGCTGATGTCATGTGATGATGTCGTCATGATGACATGGCCGCCATGTCAATGTGGTTCCCCAACATCATAAGAAAGGAGTACACACCGCTTTTCAAGGAAAAGATAAAGACTGGAAGTTTGCTTTCTACTGAATGAATTTTTATGCCATGGAAGAATAGAAAACTCAATCAGACCACGGTCACTCCCAGTCTGACCTGGGCAGGTCCTCGGCTGAGGTTCCCTGCTCCCGGGTGACTCTAGGTGTGTCAAACTGATAATAAAAGTGACCCAGTACAACTGATAACTGGATGACAGGCAGTCCTAAACTAAACCTTGAAGTAGAGGAGAAAAACAATAATGTTACTAGGACCAGAATTGAGTGAATGATCTCGGAGTATTATGCCAAGGGAGAGCTTCCTGAAGTTCATAAGCTGCCTTTGTCATTATATTTTTAAAAACATATTTTTTTAGGAAACCATTAGTGATAGCATTTGGGATGAAGGAGCACTTGAACAGAGTTTACTCCAGTTCACAAAGATGTTTGTGTGTGTGTGTGTTGTATGTATATGTGTGTCTATGTCTGGGGGGGGTACATGTCTCTGTGTCTGTCTGTGTGTTTGTATGTCTATGTGTGTGTTTATGCCTGTGTGTGTATGTTTATGTGTATATGCCTGTGTGTGTGTCTGTGTGTGTGTCTATATAATTGTATGTCTATCTGTGTATGTATGCCTATGTGTGTCTGTGTGTGTGTATCTGTGTGTTTGTATGTCTGTGTGTGTGTGTATGCCTGTGCCTGTGTGTCTGTGGGGGGTATGTATGTGTGGATGTGTGTATTTGGATATGTATGTCTGGGTGTGTATCTGGGTGTGTATGTGTGTGTGTGTGTGTGTGTACTTAGCCTGAATAAGAACCTAGCTCCTACCCCTATCACCGCCCCCTCACACACAGAATTGATCTTGAGAGAGTTGCTCCATGCTGCATCTTAACCTATCCCACAATTTAAATTTACCAATTGACACCCAATGCCCTCACATTAACAGAGGCGGGAGGGAAGCAAGGCAGAGTCCTGGTATTGAGGGACCCCATTATTTAAGAGGACCCCGGAAATCAGTTCCAGAGCAGCAGCGCCCTGTGTGCCCCAGTCACTCTGGTTCCCTATGTTTTCCTCACTCTTGTACCCACCACCCTCCACTCCACCCTTCAACAGAGCAAAGGTCAGGGACTGAAAAACATGTAAACATGGGGTCCTCAGACATTACATAACACCATCCGTCCCTCCCTTGGAAAGGCTGAGCTGTCCAGAACTGGCAACATTTCACTGGAAAAGAGGGAAAACACATCCAACCACAGGCAGAACATTGGTGACGGTGGCCCAGGCCGGACAACATGCTGTGCAGGCAGTCCCAGAGCATTAGGGTCAAATGTCTGGACCTGCCAACCTGGCAGACACAAGGTGCAAACTGGGTCCTATCCTCTGGCTCTCTGCAGGGGGCACCTGTCCAGATAGGCCAGGGGTTACTGGCTAAGGGCCTGCATCCTCAGTCCACACACCCTGGGGTAGACAAAGACTCAGGCAGTCCAGACTCCCCACAGCCTCTTAGGTGGGCCTCAGTCTTCAGTAGCCACTGACTTCAAGGCAGCTCCTGTCTGTTATCCCATGCTGGGGACTGGAGTCAGATGGATCTCAGGAGTTCACGGGTCGTTCAGCCCAGTTCAGTCAGTGAGCACCAGGCCAGCGAGAGATCCTCTCAGAAAATGAGGTAGAGAGTAATCAAGGAAGATACTTAATGTCAACTTCTGGTCTCTACCTTGCCCGTGCATGAACACATAGATATGCACATGGAGAGAGAGAGAGAGGGAGAGAGGGAGAGAGAGAGAGAGAGAGAGAGAGAGAGAGAGAGAGAATGTATATGTAACCAGGCTAGAGGGCATTTGTTGAGAAAGGTTGGTACCACTCTTCACATCTAATCCAGAGGAAATACTTCCTCCCTCCAGGAGCCAAGTCTTTTTGATAGGTGCTGAACTGCATGGTGACCCTTTCATTGCCCCAAACCCAACACTACAGTACATCAGAGAGCTGACAGGGATCTGGGCAGGGCCTCTGCTGGCTCCTGGACCCACATCTTGCCTCCAACATGGCCCCTTCCCCAATTCATCAAGTAAGCAAGGCCTCCCAGAAAGAAGTCAACCAGGTCTGCGAGGTTGTGTGAGTCCAGAGCAGGAAACATGGAAGTGGCTAACCTTGGGGCCAGAGAGGGAACATTCCTGGGCCCCACTCAGTTGACCTGCCAGCCACCCACTGTCACTTGACCCCCAGCCTGTGAGAAAGACACGAGGATCAATAGCAGAGCCCTCTGCCTCAGAGCTATCCAGCATATTCTCTCTCTCTCTCTCTCTCTCTCTCTCTCTCTCTCTCTCTCTCTCTCTCTCTCTCTCCTCTCTCTCTCTCTCTGAAAGTCAGTTGAGCTTCACCTCAGCTTCTTTGGGTTTCACTTTCCATTTTGTAAACAATCTAGAGTAAAATCATATGCAAATATACACAGTTTTTCCTGACTTCCTGGCCCTCTGGGCTTAATTTGTTTGCCTAGAATGTGGTTCTCAGTTCATTTTCCTTGTAGAGGTCACCATTAGGTGACCCTGTTCTCATAACTCCAATTTATGAAAACCTCATTCCAAGTTCTGCATTCCTGGAGGCCCAGCCCCAACAACTATCCAGTTCCCGTCTACACAGAAGTATACCTTAGAACAGGGGCCCCAGTCCCTCTGTCTCCAAGGTCCCTGCTTCCTGTCTGTGACTCAGGGAAGCTCAGCATCTCAGAAATTCCGTAAACAAAAGACATTGGTGAGATTGCTTAGCAGGTAGAAGTGTTTGCTGTGCCACTCTGGTGACCAGTGTTCCATCCCAGAATCCAAGTAAAAAGTTGGGTGTGGTAGTGCAATCTGTAACTCCAGCATTTCTACTGAGATGGGCGATAGAGGCCAAAATGCTCAAGGGCTGGCTAGCCTGGGGTGCAAGGTGCAGCAGAAACAAGGGAGATGTTACCTCAACAAAGTGCAAAGTGAAAGCTGTGTCCCCAAAGCTGTTCTCTGACTTCCACATACAGGTCAGAACATGTACTTATATATAGCATAGCATGGGATGCACATACACACAAACACATATACACACACATGCACACACACATACATACACACTCACACACATGTACACATATATACATACACATTCACACACATACATATATATACACACTTACATACACTCACTTACACACACATACATACAGACATATTATACATATACACACACATACACATGTATACATACACACTCACATACACTCACACACACATACACACGGACATATACATATACACACACATACACATGTATACATACACACTCACATACACACACACATACACACATACATACATACACACACATACACACACATACATACATACACACACACACCACGTACATATGTAATATTCTTCAGACTAAAGAAAAAGAAGACATGTCTCTTGTCCTGGTCACACCTGTCCAGCGCTCTGACAGTGATACTGAGCTGTCCCACTCTGAAGTCGATCCCTCTCTGTCAGACAAAACAATGCCTACCAATTATTGAGCAGTTGTCAAACACAACACTCTTGAGTGTGCTATCCAGAGGGCTCATCCACACAGCAACTCAGTGTGCTGGTACTGTTGCCTACGCTTCTCACCTGTGAGATCGCAGGAAATGATTAGTCAAAGTGGTGCTTCCCCTCTCCAAGACAGTAGGCAGAGCTGGATCTGAACCCAGATTAGAATGCCCACTGGGCCAGCTCCAGAGTCTAGTTACCTACGAGACCTCCTGTTTCCTTATTGATGGTCAAGATCAAGAAAGATGTTGATCTTATTGTTTTGCACTAAAAACATTAAAAGTTTGTAGTGTGTGTGTGTGTGTGTTAGGACAGCCTGTGGGAATCAGTTCTCTTCTTCCACCCTGGGTCCCCAGGATTGAACTCAGGTCATTAGCTTTGCTGACAAGCGCCTTTATCTGCCAAGCCTTTTCTCTGGATGACTTTTTTTTTTTTTAAGTTTAGGTTTGTGATTCTATTTTTTTTAAAGTTTTTTTTTTTTTTTAATTTAATTTATGAGCCGGGCAGTGGTGGTGCACACCAACACTTGGGAGGCAGAGGCAGGCAGATTTCTGAGTTTGAGGTCAGCCTGGTCTACAGAGTGAGTCCCAGGGCAGCTAGGGCTACACAGAGAAACCATGTCTCGAAAAACCACACAAAAAATTAATTTAATTTATGTATATGAGTACACTGTCGCTATATTCAGACACACCAGAGGAGGGCATCGGATCCCATCACAGAGGGTCATGAGCTTCCATGTGGTTGCTGGGAATCCAACTCAGAACCTGTGGAAAAGCAGTCAGCGCTCTTAACCACTGAGCCATCTCTCCATCCCTCTCTGGATGATTGTACTGTAAAAGTTTTTATACAGAATACAATACATTTACTGTTCTAAATGAACAAATAGTAACACTTTGCCATAAATTAAGGAAGAAAAAAAAAAGCCAGGTGGTGTTGGCACACACCTTTAATTCCAGTACTTGGTGAGGCGGAGGCAGGTGAATCTCTGAGTTTGAGGCCAGCCTGGTCTACAGAGTGAATTCCAGGACAGACAAGAGTCACATAGAGAAACCCTGCCATGAAAAAGGAGAGAGAGACAGAGAAGGAGAAACAGAGACAGAGAGACTAAGAAAGACAGAGACACAGAGATACAGAGAAATAGAGACAAAGTGAATATTGAAAACAATAGGCCCTGGAGAGATGGCTCAGTGGTTAAGAGCACTAGCTGCTCTTCCAGAGGTCCTGAGTTCAATTCCCAGCAACCACATGGTGGCTCGCAACCATCTGTCATGGGATCCAATGCCCTTTTCTGGTGTCTGATGACAGTGACAATGTACTCACATAAGATAAATAAATCTTGGAAAACAATAGGCCAGGAGTGGGTGACACCCACATCTTTAATCCCAGCACTCAGGAAGCAGAGGCAGGTGGACCTCTATGCATTCAAAGCTGGCCTTGTCTACCTAGAAAGCTCCAAGCCAACCAGAACTACATAGTGAGAAGGCTCTCAAAAATGCAACAAAATAAAATACAAATAAACAAATAAACCAAAACGAACAACAAAAACTAAAGCACTACCTACAGAGCCATTCACCTCTCTTCCTCAGTGCTAATCCATTCCTCCAAACAGGGCCTGGATGGTGGGAACTTGTAGACTCCCTCATCATGCAAGTGAGCTCTCTCTGCATACTTGTACATTCACAAATAATACATTATTTCGTCTTGCAAATCATCATCCTTCTGTCAGGAGGAAGAAATCACGCCTGCTCACTGTGAGGCCAGCTCTCATGCTCCGTCCCAGGCCACACTGATGTATTTAATCAGATTTTCTAGTTCTAAGCACTGGGCAGGGTTCCCCAGCCATCTCTTTTATCCCTCTTCTGAAGGCCTTCTATTTTATTTAGTTTTTTGCTGTGGCAAACAGCACAGCAATGGACGCCCTTGTTCTTGGCCTGCTCATGTGGGCGTGGCTTTCTCCATGGTGAGTGTTCAGAAAGGAGGCTTATTGTTTATGCACAGCATTTTCCTTGAACATAAAATAAGAGGCTAGTGTCTCATGGAAGACAATGATTTTTCTCCTAAAGAACAAGCATCGGTTAAGTTACGCGAGACGGCTGCAAGCGACTGGAAACACGCACAGCACAGGGTGGGAGACTGAGTTCTATCTCTTTGAAGTCTCTAAAGCTCTTGGCTTAGTTAAAAGTATGTGTGAATGTTCTCCTTGTGGTTACTTCCTACAGTGGGGCTAAACCAGCCATGTCTAACCTTTGACAATGAGACACTATTGTCATCTATAATGTTCAAGTTTCAAAAAAAAATCTCACAATGCTTTCAATAACTTTATGATTGCATATTGACCACACCCATCACTCTCCTAAGGGTCCATGTGGCACATAGGCCATGAGTTGGAGACGCCTGGAAATGCTTCCAGAGACTGATAGTGTTCTAAACCTTAACTTCAGCAAATGCCTTTATAAAAGCCAGATCCTGTGTGACAGAGCCATCCCTCTTGCTACTTCTGACTCCTCCTTGGTAAAAGCCCAAGAAACTTTCTAGACTTGAGGTTTGCAAGGGCAGCATCTGCTCTAGAACCCACACAGCTTCCCTCACCCAGTTGACCTAAAGTCTCTATGAATGACAGCAGTTCTCAACCTGTGGCTCATGACTTCTTTCCCACGGAGGCATATCAGATGTCCTGCATATCAGGTGTTTACAATTCACGACAGCAGCAAAATTACAGTCATGAAGTAGCAAAAAATAATTTAATAGCTGGGGGTCAAGTCAACATAAGGAACTGTGCCAAAGTGTCACAGCATTAGGAAGGTTGGGGACCATTGGTCTATGGGGATGCAGCATCAGCCTCTTTGTGGACCAGATAGTGACCAGCTTGGTTCTGTCTGGCCAGACTCAAGAAAGGGCATCTGCCTGGAAACAAATAAAAACAATGAAGTAATTACACACTGTGTCCAGAAATAGTGGGGGGAAGTGGGAGGGTTTTGCTTGCATTGCTTGCTCTCTAGAGACATGATTTAGCTTGGTTTTTCACCTACAGTGACCCTTGGGGTAGGGAATACAGAGGCTATGACACTTTATAACCAGGTGCTGTGCCTAGGGTCAGAAGTATCAGTGGGTTTAAGGAGTGTTGCAACAGTTCCTTTGAGAGTCTAGCCAGCAGAAAAGATAGAGGGTCGAGGTGACTTTGGTCATAGTGAACTTTGTTTCTTTTTTTGAGACAGGTTCTCACTATGTTGCTCTGGCTGTCCTGGAATTCACTATATGGAGCAGGCTGACCTCAAAAGTCAGCGAGATCTGTCTGCCTCTGTCTCCCCAGTGCTGGCATTAAAGACATGTGTCACCATGTATCATCGGGCGGCATAGTGGGTTCTTGAGGAGATGTCCCTTGCTGCTGTGGCCCCAGCTTGGGCTCTGGAGCCAGGAGCCATCCCTGGCACGTTGAGTAAGATCTGCCATCGCTGAGCATATGTATCATCATACACTGAGCTCTATCCTAACGGCTTTATCTGTGTGTGCTCATCACAGCAACGGTTCCAAAGATGTCCACACAGTCTCTAGAGCCAGTGACTATGTCAGAGTACATGACAAAGGGGAGTTGGGGGTTCTAAGTGGAATGAAGGCTGCTAATTAGCCAACTTCAACATGTGAGGTTCCCTGGGTATATCCAGTATCACTGGAAGGGTCTTTTCCATATGCAGAAGAAGAATCAGAGACAGAAGGAATCAAAAGATGCTGCATGGCTGACTCAGCCAAAGAAAGGGCCAAAAGCCATGGAATAACAGCGCGTTCTAAGTGCCATGAAAGGCAAGGGAAAGGCTCTCCCTGGAGCCTCCAGGAGAGTAACTGGTCCTGTTCACACCATGATCAGGGCCCAGCCAACTCCATCTTATACTTCTGATGCCCAGAACCATGATGAATTTGTGTGAGCTTAAGGTGCTTTGAAACAGTTGCAGCATCAGTTAGAAACTTACAAGATGAATCCCGTCCTCTGATCTTTACCACTGCCTTTCTGAGAAGTGGCTACACTTGCCCTTTCACAGCTGAGTGATCCCAGTCATACCCCAGAGGTTCCCGACCCATGCCTGGGACTGAGCCCAGAACTGTGTGACCTGATAAGTTATTCATTTCAGCCTCTAAGCAGGCCGAGGTCCAGTGAGGCCAATGCTAAGAGACACTTGGGCTGTAAAATTTAGCAGGCATGAAGGGACAATGGCTGACTGACACACCTAACTTATTAGGATAAGTGTATCTGTGTGCAATGTTTAAAATAAAAATTAATGCAAAGCACCACAATAAACACTAATTGAAATGTTAAACAAACACAAGCAAGGACCAACTTCAACAGCTATCAAAGCAAGGTACATCTGTCTCAATTTCATAGGCTCCTGCCATGAATTACAGCTAAAACTAGAAGGACTCAGGAGCTCAGAGCATCTGGAGAGCTCACTGAATGAGCACATCACATGTGTAATGGCATGGCAGGTGGCTGAGAAGCGCAGGGCCCAGCATCCGGTTCCCACGGCTCCCTCAGAGCTGAGTTGATTGTCTTGAATAAGTTGTTCAGTGTCTCACTGTCTGAGGTCGCTTACAGACTCAGGCTGGCTTGTCTCATCCCCAGACCTCACTTCTGTCTCCTCCTCCTCCTCCTCCTCCTCCTCCTCCTCCTCCTCCTCCTCCTCCTCCTCCTCCTCCTCCTCTCTCCTCCTCTCTCTCCTCCTCCTCCTCCTCCTCCTCCTCTTCCTCCTTCTCTTCCTCCTCCTCCTCCTCTTCTTCTTCTGCTTCTTCTCTTCTTCTCTCTCCTTCCCTTCTTCCTTCTTCTTCTTTTCTTCTTTCTTCTTTCTTCTTTCTTTCTTTCTTTCTTCTTTCTTTCTTTCTTTCTTCCTCTCCTTCTTCTTTTCTTCTTTCTTCTTTCTTTCTTTCTTTCTTTCTTTCTTTCTCCCCTTCTTCTTCTTTTCTTCTTTCTTTTTCCTTTCTTTCTTTCTTTCTTTCTTTCTTTCTTCTCCCCTTCTTCTTTTCTTTCTTTTTTCTTTTTTTCTTTCTTTCTTTCTTTCTTTCTTTCTTTCTTTCTTTCTTTCTTTCTTTCTTCTTTCTTTCTTTCTTTCTTTCTTTCTTTCTTCCTCCCCCTCCTCCTTCCTCCTCCTCCTCCTCTTCTCTCCTCCTTCTTCCTCCTCCTTCTCTTCCTCCTCCTCCTCTTCCTCCTCCTCCTTCTTCCTCCTCCTCCTCTTCCTCCTCCCCCTCTTCCTCCTCTCCTCCTCCTCTTCCTCCTCCTCCTCTTCCTCCTCCTCCTCCTCCTCCTCCTCTTCTTCTTCCAAATGGTCTTTCCCTCCTAGTCCTAATGCATCTCCTGTCTCTCTGGCCAGGTTGTTCACCTTCAGCGAGTTCCACCTCCTGAAAACCTTACTCATGTGGGTTTACCTGCAGATGAACTGCAAGGTCCAGATGATCCCGATCCACGAGCCATGCTGGCGTTTTTCAACAGGTAATGCGCCTCAATGTCGATCGATAAAGTGTATGTTTGGACTATTTAAATTAACTAATTATTTACTGTATGGGTGTGCACGCCACCGAATGCACCTGGAGGGCAGACAAGTCAGTTCTCTCCATGTGAATCCCTGAGCTCACACTTGGGTTGTCAGGTTTGGTGGCAAGTGTCTTTATTCTTTGAACCATCCCCGTAGCTGTCTATTTTGCTTAAAAATAGTAAAATAAAATAGAAAAAAGCAATGTCAGCAATACAATTTTCATTAGCACCATCTGGAGAGCATAGGGGGACTGTGACTATAGAATTCTTCAAACACTTAGAAGAGTTGATAGCACACGGTTGTTTCTCTATGAGGTAGCTGCATGCTTCCAGGAACTGGTATGTGCAGTAACAGCCATGATGCAGAGGGTAATAACCGTTTGTTCAGGAAAATAACTGTGCTACGCAGACCTTAAAACATCAGGCCCGATGTTTCATTTATGTTTTTTTTAATTGTATATAAAATTCTAGGTTTTCTGGAAAAAACGGAAAGCTTTTGGATGTGCAAGGTTTTTAGCATGAGTCCAGTTTCTTATACTCTCTAAACTTAAATGATATAAAATTGATATACTTCAACATTCAAAGAAAAATAATAATTAGATTGATAATACTTTAAGTATGTCTTATTGAGCTCTTTTGAGAATGTTTTCTATTCATTACCCCTGATTATCTGCACATTATTGAAGGTCTCTTGTTCATTTTTTAATTAATTTAATTTTTTTTAAAGATTTCTTTATTTTATTATATGTAAGTACACTGTAGCTGTCTTCAAACACACCAGAAGAGGGGGTCAGATCTTTATTACAGATGGTTGTGAGCCACCATGTGGTTGCTGGGATTTGAACTCAGGACCTTCGGAAGAGCAATCAGTGCTCTTAACCACAGAGCCATCTCTCCAGCCCCAATTAATTTAATTTTTATACTCCATATTTTATTCTCCCCACCTCCGTCCACCCTCTGACTATTCCACATCCTATACCTCCTCCCCACACCCTGTCTCTACATGGATGTCCCCCACCCCACACCACCTGACCTCTAAACTCCCTGGGGCCTTCAGTCTCTTGAGGGTTAGGTGCATCATCTTTGAATGAACACAGATTGTACAGTCCTCTACTGTATGTATGCTGGGGACCTCATATCAGCTGGTGTATGCTGCCTGGTTGGTGGTCCAGTGTTTGAGACTAAGGAAAAGAAGGTCCAAGGACAGGCCCAAAGTGGAATCCAGCTCAAGGGAAGGTCCCAAGGCCTGATGCTATTTCTGAGGCTATGGACATGCTCACAAAAAGGGACCTAGTGTGACCATACTCCAGAAGACCCATCAAGCAGCTGAAAGAGTCAAATGCAGATATTTGCACCCAACCATTGAACGGAAGCAGCAGACCTCTGTTGTTGAATTAGAGAAGGCTGAAAGAAGCTGAGGAGAAGGGAAACCCTGTAGGAGGACCAGCAGTCTCTTAGTCTCTTGTTCATTTTAATCTCTTTCTCTCTCTCTCTCTCTCTCTCTCTCTCTCTCTCTCTCTCTCTCTCTCTCTCTCTCTCTCTCTCCCCGTGTGTGTGTGTGTGTGTGTGTGTATGCGCGCGCACATGTACGTAGTGTATATGGGATATATAGTGTGTGACATATATGTGTGTGTGCATGGTGTGCTGTGTGGAGGGTGTGTGTGTGTGCCTGCATGGATTTATGTGTGAGTGCAGGGATATGTGAGCCACAGCACACATGAGAAGGCCAGCCTTGGGTGTTGGTCTGTATGCTCCACCTTGTTTGAAACATAGTCTCTTGCTTGCTGTTAGGGGCAATATGTCAGCTGGTCTTCGAGCTTCTGGAGATTCTTCTGTCTCTTGCCTCCTATCTCACCTCAGGAGCACTGGGTCACAGACACACATGCTACTCCTGGGTCTGGCATTTCATGTATCCCAAGGATCCAAACTCAGGCCCTCGTGCTTACATGACTAGCACTTTCCCCACTGAAGGCCTATTCCTGTTTTGTTGTAATGGTTTCAATATGTGGCTGGCTGCCTCTCTTACCTTTAGGCCTGTGTAGACACAGAACACCATGGCGGGCGCAAAGCTGCTCACTTTGTGGTAACCAGGAAACAAAAAGAGAGAAAGGATTAGGGTCCCAATATCTCTTCCTTTAGCATACATTAGAGACCTCACTTTCTCCCACTAAGCCCAAAACTGATGTTTATCCATGCCTAATGACCAAGTTTTAATACCTGCACTTAGTGGGGGGGGGGGTATTCAAGAACAAACCATAACACTTCTATATTAAATGTAAAATCACCTTTGTATCATCCAAGATGGCAGACAAGTGTGGTGACCTTGTAGCCAAAGACTATCCCAGTAGCTGTAAAGGCTCTGCCCTAGCAAGGAAGCCCTGGGCAGCCTTGCTTTCAATTCTGGTCCATGTTCTTGTAGGAACAGGAATTGGGGCCTCTTAGCATAAGGAGGCATGTTCTCTGCACATAAGAACTTAGCAGATAAGTACATCTTCACATATTAATGAGCAAATTGACCCTGTTTCAGCCAAGCCTCATCTGTATTGTTTTGAGACACTTCACCCATTCCTGGACCATCTGTGCTCAGTGTTAACTACAAAGCCTGTTTTCTTCTTGTCTTGTTATTTGGGGAAAGCTTTATCTGGTGGCAGAATTGTGTGCACTGTGCTTCGTTTCTATATAATTTGCTTTGAACCCAAATGTTTTAGCTCCACGCCCTCCCTCTTTTAATATCTCAGAGACACTTACCAGTGAGTCATACCCACCAGGAAAAATTGCTGCTTGGCTGCAGGTCAGCTCCTGCCTTGGCACAGGGAGATAGGCAGGGAGTTATCATGTGACTCATCATAGCTGTGGTTGGCGTGTGAAAAAAGTGTGCTAGCAGGGAGTTGGTGTGGGGAGGCCACTACCACGGCTGGCTTCGTGGCGTACAGGCCTTCTTCCATCTCACGGGACCAGCCTAAGCAGTGATGATAGCATCCTCTTCTGGGGCAGTGCACATACTGAGGAAGGCATTTAAATGACAGTACTCTTAAGCCATCTTGTTGAGAAGAGACGGAGTGGACACTGAGGACCACACATGGGGAATCTCCAAGGTGAGACCATCAGAATGTGGTAAAAGCAAGACAGGCTGCATAAACGCTAGAGAGCAAGGGTTTGCAACCTTCCACGGAGGAGGCAGAGTCCCAGCTGGGGGGCAGGTGGGGGGTCTGGCTGGCAGGGCATCCTAAAGGAGCCTAAAAATACTATCCATGCAGGAGCAACAGTCACATAGCTCCCTCTTCACCTGCTCCAGCTGCACCCTAAGAAAGGCTGGAAGCACATGTAGGTGTTTATGTCTGAGCTCCATTTTCTTCCTCTCATGGACTTCCACAAAATGTTTCATTCACTCACCAAGTTTTTCCGAACGTGCACCATGTGCCTGGCACACTGACGGGAGGTCTCCCTATTCAGCCCGGCGTTTTTGAAACATCATTAATTGTGTTTCTGTTGGGAAGGACACCAGGTGCAGGAAGGGAGCCGGTGCTCCCACATAAGCACACATGTGAACACTTAGACACACACACAAGGCAACACACATGTGCTGGGATTTAAAAAACAAAAGCAAACAAAACAAAGCAAAAACAAAGCAAAACAAAACAAAGCAAAACAAAACAAAAAACACCCAAACCAACCAACCAAACAACACTGACCAAAAGATTTTAGAGAGGGAAAGACTGATTTTGATTTACAGAAAGCCCACCATAGAAGGAAGCCACTCAGAGACTATAGAAGAGTCCTAGCTTGCCTGGCCTGCTTTCTTGTACTACCCAGGACCATGTATCCAGAGGTGCCAGGGCCCACAGTGTCCTGGGTGTTCCCACATTAACTATTAATCAGGAAAACGCCCCACAGATGTACCACAGGCCAGTCTACAGAAGCCATGCTTCTGGGTGTATCTAGTTTATATCAATTTGACAAAAACTAATCAAACAGCTGGTAAAAACCCATTAACTCAGCCAGGCGGTGGTGGCGCACGCCTGTAATCCCAGCACTCTGGGAGGCAGAGGCAGGTGGATTTCTGAGTTCGAGGCCAGCCTGGTCTACAGAGTGAGTTCCAAGACAGCCAGGGCTACACAGAGAAACCCTGTCTCAAAAACAAAAAACAAAAAACATTAACTTGGGAAGGACCAAAGCAGGAAACTTCAAAGTCCTCTTAAAATATTACTTATTTCTGGCTGGTGGCAGCACACGCCTTTAATCCCAGCACTAAGGAGGCAGAGGCAGGTAGATCTCTGTGACTTTGAGGCCAGCCTGATCTACATGGTGAGTTCCAGAACAGCTAGGGCTACACAGAGAAATCCTGTCTTGAACAAACAAAACAACAAAAAGCATCAGTCTTGTCTATCTCTCTATCTACCTATCTGCGTATGGGTGTTTTGTCTGCATGTACATAGCTGTCCCACATGCATGCAGTGCCCACAGAAGAGGGCATGAGATCCCCTAGGACTGGAGTTTAAAAAGGACATTGTGAGCTATTGTGTGGGAGCTGAGAATCAAATCCATGTCATAGGGAAGAGTATGCAGGGCCCTTAACTCTTGAGTCATCTCTCCAGCCCTGAAGTGTTTTTAGAGACCTTAAGAGACTTTTCACGTATGAATATGGCTGTGCACAGACCCAGCACGAAACATTAAGCTGTTCTGTCTTAGAACAGCTCCTCAGACCCTGTGCTGGGAGTGGGGAGGCATATTCTGGGACAAAGGTTTTCCTGCACCCAGCTCCCATGCTCCCTGCCTGGCCCATATCTCCTCTTGCTTTGACTGGAGCTTCTGCCTTTGTTTGCCTTCTGCATAGCTCTCTAAAACCTCAGTCTTCCTTCCTCTCAGTCCCCCCCGCCCCCAGTATTGTGGTTCTCAGTCTTTCCCAGTTCTCTACTCCTCCAAGTACCTTCTTGGCTTTCAGAATATGGCGAAGCAGCAAGACATCCTACAATGTCCTAGAGAAATAGGAGGAGGCCCATAAGGAGCCTGAACATAGGAGGTCCTTCCAAAGGACAGCTGTGGCCTGTCATCAAACAGATTCGAGTGACTGAATCTTGCCCCGTTTCCCCTTTTGGGCATTTGCCAAGAGCTGTCTTCACTGTTAGAGAGCCACCAGACTGGGTCTTGCAGTGCAGCTGATAGGGCTTGCCTTGACAGAGGAACCTGGCGACAAGCAGACCAAGTTTGTGGGCACAGAGGTGTTCACACAAACCCACGGTGTAGCAGGACCTGCATCCTTGACATCCCACTACACACACTGTGGGTGGATGGAGAGATGGAAGGTTGGCAGGAACCGGGTCTTGCCAGTCAATCTACCCAACACCTTGTAAGACAAGGTGCCGGGGCCTGTGCAAGGCCTTGTGGGAACAAGGGGCAAGCAGAAGGGACACAAATCCTGTTCCTCCTACAGCTTAGATGGGGGAGCGGAGAGAAGACATAGGTAAGGCGCAGGTCCTTGATGTGCCTCTCCTCTACTGACATGATGCTACCTCTTATCACATCTGCCACTTACTCCACCAAAGCTCTGGACCAGACACCTAACTATAGTGCATGACACGCTCATGCCCCAGACAGGAGCTGAGGAGAGCGACCCAGGAAGCCCTTGGCAGGAGGAACTGAGCAGAAGCAGCAGCAGCAGCAGTAGCATAGTTAGACCCTGTAGACCTGTGCTGCTTACCCCATGTTGAGGTTAGGAGCAAGAGGCCATTTCCTGCCTCTTTGATCCCATAATATGTCTAGGTCTTCCACACCAAATTTTGATCAAAAAACCATATTCTCTCCTCATGGTGAGCTGTTGCCCCCAAATGTATTTTCCTCCCAAACTGTACCCTAGCATTCTATAGTTTCAAACACTTCTCAAAGAAGCAAAATAATTTTTAAACCTTAAATCTTTTTTTTTAACATTGTGGCCAAATATACGCTACATACAACATCATGCAGTTATGCATCCACCTTCAGAACTCTCTTGCCTTCACAAACCGAAGCTTGTGATCCGTTATCCTAAGCCATGCCCTTCCTCGCCTCAGTTCTCTATAGACTTGGCTGATCTAGTTCCTGGAGGACTAGAAAGCTGGTTATTTGCCCTTGGTGTCTGCCCTGGAACATGCTGTCTGTGGTGCTATGGCTTGAATCTGAAATGGCCCCACAGATTCGTGTTTTAAATTCTTGGTCCCCAGTTTGTGGTCTGTGTGTGCACATGTGTGAGTCAGGGAGTCTGTGAGTACTGAGCATAGTGTCACATGGATGCTTGGCATGCACTGGGACACAAGTTCTCCAGACTGGCCTTGAACTCACTCTCTAGTCCATGTAAGGTTTGCTATTCTCCTGCCTCAGTCTCAAGAAGCCTGGGTTATAGGCCTGTGGCTCCAGGCTTGCTTTCTGTGGTGCTTGTCTGAAGGCTATAGATCCTTTAAAAGCTGGGTCCTGGCTGGTGGACGTACCTGGCCTTCAAAAGTCTTGCCTGACACAGTTCCATCCTGTGTTCCTCGCTCCCTGCTCTGCCAAGATGTGAGGGCAGATTCTTGCCCACAGAGAGTGGTTTCTCCACCATGCTTTCCCTTCTATGAGGGACAGAAATCCCTCTGAAGTTGTGAGAAGAAAAAAAAAACTTTTTCAAAACAAAACCCACCTCTCCTTTCTGTCAGGTGTTTTGTCATGGCAAGGAGCAAACAAAATGTAACTAATCTAATTTAACCAGGTATAACATCTTCAGATCCCTCCACAGTATAGCACATGTCAGAACGCTCAGGTCTGTACCTCGAGGCTCAGATCTGAAATGCAGGGACCACCGAGCTCTGAGTCTCAGGTTTACTCATCAGGAAGGGAAACAGACTCCGGCAGATAATGAGAAGGAGAAATGAGAAAACTGTGGCTGCCCTGAGCTTTAAGATCACAGTCTGCCACCTCAGAAGGGGATTTACCCCAAGTGTCACCTCTTTGGAGGTCTAGGGGTTGGGGGCAGGGAGAGAAGTGAGGGCAGGGGAAGTATACCTTGAAAGCAGGACCCAGAGGCAACCAGTTTGTGTTTTAGTTTCCAGGGACTGTCTTTCCTCAAGGGGTCAGTCCCTATGGTTTGAAGAACCTAAGACGATTTGCCCCTGAGAAGCGCTCACCATCAGTGAGAGAGAGAAAGACGTGCAGACCTGGAATCCACCACAGCCAGGCAGGAGGTTCCCAGACCTCCTGCTCCCCTTGTATGACATTAGAATGATGTCTGCTCTCACTATCAAGACAGGCAGAAAAGTCCTGGGCTAGACCTGTGAGGTGATGTAGACAGAGGGTATCACTGGGCCATAGGAGATGAGAAACTGACTGGGTCCAGAGTATGGGACCCAACCCTCAGGCCCCTTGAAAGTTTACTTAGAAAATCAGGGGCCAATCCTGGTGGCCTGTGCTGGGTGGTTTGATGGACAGCAATGATAACGAATGCCACCAGGAGCAACTCCATGATCCCAACGTGTCTGAGTCCGGATCCCTTTGGGGTGAGAAGATTTATAAGGCACAGAGGTCTTTGCTGGGTTCCAACAACTGTGCCAGGTACTTCCAAGCAGCGTCCCCTCAGTTTCTCCTATTCACCCAAGGAGATACTTGGCTCTTGGCTGTATAGAGGTGAATTAAGTTCAGACAGGCTCAGTCGCATGACTGATGGGTGGCCAGGCCAGGACTGAACCTGGTTGGTATGCCTGACTCCAGACTCCATATGGTTGCCTGTGACATTTCAGACTATTCATAACAATGTGTGTGAACACCACTTTCCTTATGAAGTTCAAATGCAAGTCTTAAAGCACTTCTCCAGTTCTCTGAGACTGGAGGACTGTCCAGAGAGGGTTTGGTTGGCTGTCCTTCCGGCCCAAGTGATTCCCAAAGGGAGGATCAGGCCCTGGGTCTCTTCCAGAAGCTTCTCACTCCAAGCAGAGCAGGAAAATGGGAACCTCGTGACTTCTACATTGGAGGAAGTCATGCCTCTTGTAGGCCTGGCCTTCTCCCTCTGTGGTTGCATCTGACTGTATTTAGCCTGCAGCTCCATCTGGGGCTCAGGGCTCTGGACCAACCTAGGTTCACTGATCCTGGCTAGCCTGGGCTAAGAAAGCCCTGGTCATGAGTATTGGCTTATTTCCCAGAGCACTCAAGGAAGCTGGGGAGGACCACACCAGCTTGGCCCTCCTTGACACTTGTCACCTCCTTACCTGGTACTCCAGGTGTCATCCATATCAGGATATAGAAAGGGCAAGAGTCAGTGTCACCTGTCCCACTAAGATACCAGTGGGCTTAGAACACTGTCATGGTCATGTGTGGCAGAGAATGAACCAACGCATCAACAACCCCAAAAGAGACTGCTGCACAGTAGAATCTGATAACTACTCATGGAATTGAATCCATGCCCTGCTATAGCTCTGTAGCACCCCTAGGCGTATATATGGTAACCCCTGACATTGAAGGGAGCTGGTGAGTTATAGGGGCCCAGGTCTCCTGACCAGTAACAGTTCCCAGTAGCCAAAGGTACATCCAGTCCAGCTAGGGCAGAGTATGATTTGAATTCTTGGTCCATGGCAAAAGACTCTGCGTCAGCAAGATGCCTCAGAAGGTAAAGACACTTGCCACAAGCCTGGTGATGTAAGTTTGAGTCCTAGAACCCACGTGATGGGAGAGAAGCAAGGTCTACAAGTTCTCCTCTGACCTCCACTTGTGTACCGTGACCTGCGCATCCAAACCATCCAATAAACAAACAAACAAACAAACAAACAAACAAACAAACAAATAAATAAGGCAAAAGAAAAACAGAATATTCTAAACATGCCCTTGGATAATTTTCGGGAACCTCCTCAAGTAGCTGAAGGCATTTCCAAAGAGGCTTGGGAAAGTATCCCTCATTGTCCCCCATGTGAAGAAAGAGTTTTATGAAAGAGTATGTCAGGGGTGGTGGGAGTGTGTCTCCATGAGCATTTTTCCCTGGAGATTCTGACCTTCTCTACCCGTCCCTGACCTTTAGCATATTTCACAATTAATCAGCATTTAGCATTGCCACAGGCCATCGAAAAACAGGTAGTCAAACAAGGGACCCATACTTGGCTCTTAGGTTCTTCCTAATTCTACTAGCAGTACTTTGAAAGGCTTGGTTCTTGCTGCAAGGGAGACATCTGTACAGGAGTCAGATGATCAATTCAGGGGTTCAAGTCCTGGCCAAGGCTCAGATTTCTGTAAAAACAGAGCTGACAGAACTTAAGTTGTCTGTTCCATAGATTTGTGAGACTCAAAGAAGAAAGCGCAGGTTGAAGCCCTCTGTACATGGCATATGTTGCTATCAGTCATTTACTATGTATGCTCTAAGTACCAACTGAGTGTGCAGCTCAGAGGTAGAGGGGAACACAGCCACTCATATCTCTGTATTATCTAAGCTGTCCCTGATTTCATGCGCCTGCTTCTAGCCTTGCTGGGGAGACCACCGGTCTCTAGGTCATGGCTTTCAAAAGCTCATTCATTCCAGAGAGGAGTTTTCTGAAGGTTTTCTACTCTTATCTTCCAAGCTTTCCCAAGAAGTGCTGCTTCCTAGAACAGGATCCAGGACAGACCTGGATGCCGCTCTTCCTTTGCCTGCGTCTGCACGGCATCACCAGTGGTAAGTGTCACCAGCCACGTGATGCATGCATGGGAAGGCTGTTTGGAATGAACACCCAGCAGATGTTGTCCCAGATATTCCCCAGAAGCCCCAGCAGATGTTGCCACAGGAATGCTTCTTGGGATTGTCACTCCTAAGATGTCTGACGTTGGTCTCAGTAACCCCACCTGTAAAATGGGAGATAATTAGAAGTTCCATGAATAGCATGCTGGGTACATAGTCTGCTTTCTGTTGTTGTATTAAGCATCATGACCAAAAGCAAGTTGGGGAGGAAAGGTACATTTAGCTTGCACTTCCAGGTAGTGGTCTGTTAGGGAGAGAAATCAGGGCAGGAACTCAAGCAGAAGCAGAGAAGAGCTGCTGACTGGCTTATTCCCAGGTATCTCTCTTATGTGGCCATGTCCACCGGCCTAGGGATGGCACTGCCAACAGTGGGCTGGGCCCTCTTACATTAATTAGCAATCAAGACAATGGCCTACAGACACGCCCACATGTCAATTGCTGGAGGCAAGTCTTCAGCTGAGGGTCCCTTCTCCCAGATATGTCAAATTGACGGCCAAGGCTGACTTCATGCTTGTGATGTTTCTCAGCTTAGCTTCCCCAGTGCTGAGATGACAGGCCTTTGTAAGGCTCTCCCTTCTCATCTCTGTTGTGTTCATAAAAAGATAAGGAGAGAAGAAATGTGTTTTGGTGGAGGCGTAGACAGGTATGGGGGAAGGAGGGTGCCTCTGTGGGTCCATGCTGAGGTATCCCTTCCCACTGAGCCACACAAAGGTATAGCATAGAATAGAGTTTATTCAGGGCCTGGGGAGGGGAGTTAAAAGGGTGGGGGGAGAGAGAGAGAGAGAGAGAGATACAGAGACAGAAACAGAGACAGAGAGAGACAGAGTAGAGGAATAGAGAAGTAGAGACCAGCCATGAGCATGTGAAGATAGAGGGGGAAGAGGAAGGGGGAGGGGAAGGGTTGAGAGGACTATGGGAGCAAGAAAGCAAGAGCTAGCAGAGGGGGCAAGCAGCCCCTTTTAAAGTGAGTCAGGCACACCCGGCTGTTACCAGGTAATGGGGGGAGGAGGTGGAGACTAGACAAAATACTAACAATCTCTTTTGTTTATTTCTTGGGACAGGGTACCTATACCCCAGGCTAGCCTCAAACTCAATATGGATCCAAGGTTGACTTTGAACTTCTGGTCCTCCCACCTCCATGTCCCAAGTACTAGGATTGTAGATGTTTCCCTCGCTCTGTTTATGGGGTTCTGGGGTTCTGATCCTGCTGAGCTATGGATGCTGGGAAAGCCCTCTACCCCCTGAGCAGCGCGATCCACTCATACCCCAAGGCTGTTTTCTTGCCATCCAGTTGAGTCACCTGCTGCAGCACAGGACTGGCTTCTGGGTCCCTTGTTGGGCAGTTTGGGAGAGAAATTGGCTCTCACTTGAAGCATTTCAGCTGCTGGAACCTTTTGTCCCAGCAGTTGAAGCGTGCTGTGTTCTTCTCTGGAGAAGGAAGAACAGGTTTCCCGGATTCTGCCTCACAGATCCAGCTTATTCATCAACCAGACCCCAGTTCTTTAGAAATCTTTAGTGACTTCTGCTCAGAGTTGCTGCCTCGTTTGCAACGCACAGCGGCCCCTGCTCTGTCCTTCCTACCCATCTGTGAGCTTCCTTCTCTCTCTCTGGTTTCTACCATGCTCAGGCTAAGCATATCAACCTCAGCTCGATTTCCTGTCCCCTCCTGAGGCGAATGGGAAACGGAGCATGAGGCCCGAAGAGTTCTTGGTTGTTCGTTGGTTTTATAACTGGCTGAACTGATGTGGTCCAACAGGCCTCGGGACAATGTTTTCAGTTCCCCTTTATGACAAACATGGGGCCAGTTTCCTACAAACTAACTCCATGGTTCCTTGGCTGCATACGCCAGGGACACGGTTATTTCATTTGAATACGTTTGAAAGGCAATATTCAATGAATCCCAAAGCTCCGGGCCTATTCCCTAAATGAGGCTTCTGTTGCCTGGACCTCACGCTCAGGGAGACGGGAAGGCAACTGATTTGGAAAGAGGAGGAAAACATTGCCCACATGATTTGGGCTCCCCGGGTGGGCACTCTGAGACAGAGGTACCTGAAGGGATTTTGAGAACTATTTCAAAGCCATTGCCAGACCTGCGGGTGTGGTAATAGCTGCAAACTTAGGAACAGCTGATGGAGTCAGGGAGCTCTGGACAAGCTGCTTCCAGATGCTTTAGTGACATTGATAACATCCTTTTAAGCCCCACCCCTTGGCAGGCAGGATTGCAGCCAGGAGACTAAAATGTTTGAACTGGGTGTGGGGAGAAATGGTGTGTTCTGTAATTTATGAGTATCTTAGGGACTCTGGAAAAGTGTGTCTATAGGGGGAGGGGATAAAAACAGAAGCAGGTCAGTGGATAACTCACATGAGTCGACTCCCTTTTACTTTATGAATCCCGAGGATTTGAACTCAGGTCATAAAATTTAGCAGCAATCACCCTTTTGCACTGAGTCATCTCATTGGCTGTTTTTACCGCTGCTGCTGCTGCTGCTGCTGCTGCTGCTGCTGCTACTGCTGTTTGTTTTGTATTGTATTGTTTTGTTTTGTTTTCTAAGACAGTCTCATGTCACCCAGAATAGCCTTGAATTGGCTACGGCTGGCCTCAAATTTCACAAGTGCTGGGATTGTAGCTGTGTGCCACCATGCCTGGTCAGATGCAGATTTTAAAAAAAGATTTATTATGTTTAATTGTATGGGGTTGGGAATAAAGTTGCCTATGGAAGCCAGAGAAGAACGTCAGGTTCCCTCGTTTGGAGCTAGCGGCCTGATGTAGGTGCTAGGGTGGAACCCAGCATAATGGAGGTTGATAACAATGTCAAGAGGATGCAAAACCCTTAGCAGTGTGCGGTGGATTGTTCAGAGGGTGAGGCCCTGCCTGGTCATCCACATCAACTTTCTGCTTTAATATAGTTTCCTGAGAACCATTTGGCAGTGAAGAGTTTTTGCAGGAATGCTGAGAACATGTTTCTTTTAAAATAATATAACTTAAGTGCTATATTTAGGTTTTGTTTTGGTTTTGGTTTTTTTTTTTTTTTTTTTTTTTTTTGCTTGTTTTAATATGAGGTCTCACCGTGTAGTCTTGGCTGGCCTGAAGCTCAATGGGGGGTATAGGAGGTTGGCCTCAGACTCACAGAAATCCTCCTGCCTCTGCCTCCCAAGTGCTGAACTTAAAGGCATGAACCACCACCATGCCTAGCTAAGTTAAACTTTAATGAACAGGATATAGCATGAGGAATTTCTTCTCAGATTGAAATTTCCCTCCAATGTGGAGTGATTCACTTATTTTACATAAGTTTGTGTGTGTATATCCACATTCACATATATGCAAGCATACAAGCATGTGCATTTGTGTGTTCGTGTAGAATTTGACATCAAGCATCTTCCTCGTCATTCTCCGTCTTTTGTATTGAGGTGGAGTCTCTCACTGAATTTGGAGCTCGCCAGTTGGGCTGGTCTAGTTAGTCAGCTTGCTCCAGGGATCACCTGTCTCTGCCTCCTCAACCCTGGGACTACAGGTGTCCACTTAGACCTCCAATCCTCACACTTGCCTAGAAAATACACTGCCCACTGGGCTATCTCCTTGGTCCTGTAAGTTGTTTTTCCTTTAAGAATAAATTTGGGGAAAAAATACACTTCTGTGTACAACCATAGTGATTCATAGGCGTCATCTTCCCATTTTATGAACATTCAGAGGAAACCAGCCCTTGCTGTGTGTCTGATGTCTCCCCTTTTCTTTCTATAAGTCAGACATTTGAGGTTCTATTATGAATAAGCCTGTAACCACTTCCCCTTGTGTTTCTCTAAGGCAAGGATCTGGAGGAGTTAAAGCACATTAATTTCTTCCCTGAGTCCTGGCTGGTCCGGGTTACAGCCAACCATTATCACGCAGTGAGTGGGCGTCTCAAGCGAGCGATTAGTGAGCGAAATGTGTTGTGTCCTCAGCTTTGCTTTCTCTGGAAATACGTTCTTCATTTGAAATCTCTGGGCCTCTGAGGTCAGGGCATATCTAGAGCCTCTTCCAGGGGAAGGGAGGGAGTGAGATCCCATCCCTCCAAACCCAGGCCCTACTCGACACAAATATAAACGTACTTATCACTGAAACTATTGAAACTGCATAGAAAAGAACCCCCCTAAGACCATCAGCCAAAGACAACAGCCACAGTCAGCACTCCTCTGTCTCTGCTGCCTTTCAGTAGCAATCACATTTCCATAGAATAGCTTATTTTCTGTCTGTTAACGCTTTGTTTATAGGAGATTCTCCACAACAGAAATGCATTATAACATATGTACCATTTTGCTCCTGGTACACACTAATAAATGTTGGGTCCAAATGACTCTGCCCCCAGCAAGACATGAACTCATCCCACTCTACACACACTCAGCAGCTTAGAGCATTTAAATTTCAAATCACCTTTGTTCATTGAGGAGGGAACAAAGGCACTTCGTCTTTCAATATGCATTTCCTTTATGACTGACAAACGCGGGTATTTTCCATGTGTTGGCTTTGTGGATTGTCCATACAAACTGCCCTGCTTCTTGTACATTTCCAATGGCACATTTTCAGAGATAAAGCTGGGCTGTGTTGGGAGTTCTGAACACGCATGAGTCACGAGTTAAAATTCAGCCGACTTCACAAGTCCTCATTGTGATGCTGGAACCAGCCCTCCAAGCGCCCTGCTCCCTGCACATGTGAGGATGACTCCACGGAAGACCCTTGCTTCTCTAGGCCGTGATTCAGAGCTTTGCTCCCAAAGCGGCCAAAGAGATTCACACTGAGAAAGTTCCCAGCTCCATTTCCTACCCACACTGACTCTACCTGACCCTTCTTCTCACCCCTGGCTGCAGCTCACGTTCCTGAGATCCACACCCCACCTTTCCAGCCTTCTCCATGGAATGTCATGCAGGGATCCTGCTCATTGAGTTTGTGACCATGATCATTCCCATGAAGGGGCTATTGACACACATAGTTTATCCCCCGTCACTCTGCCTAGACATTTCCCCCCTCTCTCCTCTGCGTGATCTGGAGACACTGGGGATATAAATAGTACTTAGATACGGTAGGTTTGCAGTAAATGTCTGAAGACAGAACCATGAGGGCTGGGAATTGAGGAGCAGATGGGAAGCGTTGAGGGGTGCTCCTGTACATACATCAGGTAAGCTGTGTGCATTTCCTTTCCAGCTGGAGAGCGGGGGCAACATGGTCCACCTGAAAGATCTTTCTACACAGGCCATGAGGTTCGGGCTGCTCTTTAGGCAGGTACTAAGAACTTGACCCAACCAAGGGAAAGGAAAGTCCCTTCTATGCTGAGCAATAGAGCTCTGGGGGTGGGGGATGGGCATTTATGGCCACTTTGACCTCTGGTAGTAGAGCCAACAAAGTCCTAGGAAATCGAGTTCATAAGACAGAAGGCTGGAACAGGCCAATCAGCAATCTCATGGGTGGGATCCAAGTTTTTCCTATAGGATGACCAACAATAGCACTTTTCCCAGGATGGAAGAGATTTCCTGGGAGTTGAGAGTTTTCTTCCTAAAAGAGGAAAACATCTGGGGAAACCATGGGCTAGTAGTCCACACACACACACACACACACACACATGGACTGACAGCTGCCAAATGCTCAACAAGTCTCAAGTTCAAGTGCATGTTGAAAGTCGCAAGACCTGCCTCACTCTGTTAGCAGGTTCAGTAGATCGCAATCAAACCATGGCTGGCCAAGGAGCTCCAGTGTGAGACATCTCAGTGAGGAGCTGGGACGGGGTCTGGGGTTGGTGACTGTGCCCTGTCTTGAGCGTGCAATAGACATAATTTTTTTTAAATGCTGCTACATGACTTCTTAAAGGTAATTAGAGATCTTTAAAGAACTCATGTTTCAGAAATTGGGGACATACACCTACCATCTGAGAGATTGATTCAGTACCTGGTTGCAGTGACCCACCAAAGTAGTATGGCATGTCCATCTGATTGAAAATAAAAGTGCACTGTGACATATGGGTGATTTAAGATCATATCTAACTCATTATTTCTTCCCCAAAGGATCATGCAAAAGAATGATTAGAAACGTTGGAAGACATTAGCAGCTGTTTCTGAGCAGTGACAGGTTTTAAGTGATTCCCTCTGATTGTCACTAGAGTTAACCTTGCTACATCCTGTCACCTTTGGATACTGATGGTGTTTACCCCATTCATGTTGTCGATTCCTCTTCCCAATGTAGGAATACACCACTTACTCAGAAAGGATTTCTATATACGGATACTTCTTTGAAATAAAGGGAATCAAACACGACACTACCTCTTACAGTTTTTCTATGCAGGTAAGAAGGCAGGAGCTCAGGGAAGGTTGGCCTCCAAAACAGCCCCTCCACCTCCTGCTGGCCAATTCAAATGGAATTAGAAGGAACTGAGAAATCATTAGTTCATCATTCATACAAGCTGTGTCATAAGCGCTGTTCACAGTCACATGTACTGCCATGTGATTTTCACAAGCAGCCAGGGAGGTTGGTACTGATGAGGCTGTCGCCTCTGAGGGACTGCACTTTCATGTCACGTGGCCTCTTGGCAAAGCCAGGGTTCAGTCTGTGTGAACTGGGGGCCATATCATCATCAGTTTGTACACAGTGGCCAATACTTGGCCCATGGCCACTCTTTGAGTGGTCACTTTGAGGAAGTGACAGTGCCTACAAGTAGCAGAGGAGAAGAGTCTATCAAAGTGACACGGAAGGACAGCATGTGTGACATCTGAGGAATCAGGTGAGAGAGTGAGGTCTCCTTGTTATCTATGAGCCCCAGGAGAGGGTGAAGAAGACCATGTAAGGGCAGAGAAGTGCAATTAGACTCGCTACGCTCAGCACAACCCATGGGTCTCCTGCCTTTAAGATGAAGACAGTAACAGAAGCTGGACAGTAGAGACTCAGTCTTTCAATCCCAGCGCTGGGGAAGGGGAGGCAGGTGGAACTCTGAATTCAAAGCCAGCCCGGTCTACAGAGGTAGTTCTAGGACAGCCAGGGCTCTGTTAACACACAAAAACCCTGTCTTGGGGTTAAAAAACAAAAGACAGTACCAGGACCAACCTCAGAGTATTAAATAATTGTGCAAAGGGTTTGCCACAGGTTTAGCACAGAAAGCCTTGAATGCATTTTATTTCTGTGCATTCTAAGCATGTGCTGAACTGCTGAGCCATGCTCCCAGACCAGCACTGCTTATGTTTAGCAATAAGGGTGGTGACAGTGATGATTCCTGTGGTGAAGGACGGCTGTAGCCCACTTAGCATTAGCATCTCTCTTGTCTTAAGTGCCAAGCTCCCCGAGAAACTATCTCCAACTTGGCTTTTTGATTTCACCGCCAGTCACCATACCTAGGACCTGGGGGACATTTAAAAAAAAAAATAGATTCTTCTTTCATACAATACATTACATCCACAGTTTCCCCTCCCCCCACTCCTTCTAACTCCCCAACTTGCAAAGCTAGGGAGAGTTTAAATGGACAAGAGGACGGATGCATGAAGGAGCGAGCAAATGATGGAATCAGAATGTTAGTCTCAGTTTGCCCACCACCTTCTAGCATGTTCGGCAGGAAAGTCCCTTCTCTTTCTGGGTCCTCTCTTCTTAGTCACCAGACCCTCAGGCATCTTCCTAACTGAGTGGAAGAGATGAATTATGTAACACCGGCACTCAGAAGACCTTTATGCATACACTGTTGGAGCTTTATCCCAGCAAAGCAATAAGGAAGCTTGATTTGATGGCCAAGCCCCAGTCTGTCGAAAACCATTTGCACATGGCGAGATCTTGGTTCCAGTGGTGGCTTTCAGGAAACTATGCCACTTGGAGAATGGCCTGCCTCATACTGTCTGTATAGACTTGAAACAGAAAGGCAGTGTGTCAGGAACCCTTTGCTAGCTCTGGTCACCCTAGTCACAGGGCTCCCTGGCACGGGTCACTTTCTTTGCAGAGAATAAGACACACAGACTTGGAGTGCTCCTCACCAGTCTGTGAGCACAGTACCATCAGCCTGAGGTCGGAGCGCCTGGTGAAGTATGAGATCCGCGCCCAGACGCTGGTGGACGGCAGGTGGCAGGAGTTCGGAACAAACCAGATCATGCAGAAGTTTGGGTTTATCAAGCCAGGCTGCAAAAGCCACGTGAGTGTGCATCTGGCCTCTGGCTTCCCTCTCACCTGTTTCCTTTTTGTCTCCTCCTTTCCCTCACCACTCTTTGGGCACTCCTATCTTCAAATCACCAGTGATCCATCTGAGGACTGTGTTCAGTTTCTTTAGGATTATAATGGTTCCAAATGATGCCAAAGAAACCCCTTCTAAAATGAAAAGCATTAGCTGCGGGTCACTCTTAACAGATCAAGTCAGAGGCACCGCAGACCCATTTTGTAAACGTCAATAGGCATTTGTGTATAGATGGAAGGAGTCATAACCCTTCAATCCCTCTGAAATCCCTCCCAGGTTTTCTGCCTCCTTCTGGCTTACACAGAAGGACAGAGCCCATCAACCCTAGAGTGGAACCAACATCTCAGTAGACTTAGTACTTGCTTGGTTTTTGACAGCTACAAAAAAAAAAAAAAGTCTCTTTAGGCTGTGTGTGGCTTTGAGGTTGGGACTCACCCTGGTACCCTATTGAGACTGGTGCTATACCACAAACCACAGAGCCATTCTCAGTCCTGACCCTGGGGACGCATTAGAGTGACCTGGGGCTTCGAGATGCACCCATTGGAGATCAAGAGACCACACAAATAGCGAGATCAAATGCTCCACAGATGGGACCTGGGTTTAATGCTTATCAAGGCTTTCTGTGGGGGGCTTGAGTCAGCACAGCCATCCTCTCTGTCGAAGGCTGGGAGAGGCTAGGCTGATCATAGGACCGGGAAGGAAGCCTTGAGGGTTGGAAATGCTTCACCTAGATCAGGTGACAACACAGGTGTAGTCTTTCGACAACTCCCAAGTACTTAAGCACTTTATCTAAACTATGTCTGAAATGTTTACTTATGCTCTCCCTGGGCTGCTCTGCGGTAGGCTGGTCTGGGAACCACCAACTCATACAACCCTTTGGCACAGCAGTGTTAATCTGAGTCTCACATCACGTCATTTCTTATATTCAGGCCTTGAAAATCCAAACCGTGGGCATCCCGATCTACGCCAGCTTCGCCTTCATCTTCCCGGCGTCTTGATAGCGTTCACAGGATCCCCTTCCCTGACCAGCCTGACTCCATAAGAGAAATAAAAATGACATTAAGGAGGGGAGCGTGGTGTCCCGCTGCCTGTGCTTGTCAGCTCCCCTGGATCCTCTGCTCAGGCATTAGAGTTTAGTGGCAATCTGCTTCCATTTCCATCTGAAGATAGGATTGGGATAATTCACGTTTAAGCTCACTGGGGCTGTTGACAGGCTAATCTTGCAGATGCCTGATCAAAGGCCTTAGCAGCTACTAATGGTTTCACACAGTGTTCTGCAGAGCTAAGATATCCCATCTCCTCTGGTTTAGAAGTTAAGTCACATGCTGCACCCTTTCCTAAGAGAGAGGGTTGTACAAAGGGTCACCTTTGTCACCTCTCCGTGTTGCCAGTTTTCTTTGAGATCCCAGAGACTTGGTAGAGTTATGAAGACAGTAAGTTGGACACATCCAGTCTAATGGCTGCTGTGGGACACATACAGCTGAGGGAGTCTTCGATCCAACAGAGAATCTCGGGAGAAGGGTTGGTGGGACCATGGGAGGTGGGCCTGGGAGGAGAACCACAACCCAGGCACTGGATATTGGGAGCCTGCTTCCAGGTCTGCCCCCACCCTCCCATGTCCTACATTTCTATGCTGTTGCTCCTACTCAAGTCCAGTAAAAGGGAAGCAGTCATGGGAGCTGGGGAGACAGGAGAGGAGAGACACTGGAGTAGCTATCACCTCTGGGTCCCTGGGTCGTCTTTCTGCAGTGACTGTGTCCCACGAAGGTTCCAGCTTGCTCTGGCACCGCCATTTGCCACCCAGCAGTTTCCTTCCATCATCCCAGGATCCAACACAGGGCCCTGTCCTTCTTCTGATATTAGCCACCTACCAGCCTTCAGGTGATGGAGGCATCTGTCAAAGCAGTTCTGGGCTGCACTAATCTCCTCTGCTTGGCCAACTAGCTCTTGCTTTATTAGTATGTCTGGGTCTTCATATTCCATTTACTCTGCTTCAACTGCCTGGGTTTTTGTTTTTTTGTTTTTTGTTTGTTTTGTTTTGTTTTTGTCTTGTTTTGTTTCTGTTTTTATGTTTTCCAGGCTATATAGCAAGGGTTTGGGAGAGCTGGAGATACGTATGACACAGTGCGATAGATATTGGGAAACATGGCCTCCATAATTCACATTAGGGTGAGGGCCAGCGAGACACTCAGGTACAAAGTCTATGAAGTAACAAAGCCCCACAAGTGCTCAGTGTTTGTATATGCTCAGCCCCTGGAGTGGCACAATTAGAAGGCGTGGCCCTGTTGGAGTAGGTGTGGTCTTGGTGTAGGTGTGTCATTGTGGGTGTGGGCTTTAAGACCCCAATCCTAGCTGCCTGGATGTCAGTATTCTGCTAGCAGCCTTCCGATGAAGATGTAGGACTCTCAGCTCCTCCTGCACCATGCCTGCCTGGATGCTGCCATGTTCCCACCTTGATGATAATGGACTGATCCTCTGAACCTGTAAGACAGTCCTGATTAAATGTTGTCCTTATAAGAGTTGCCTTGGTCATGGTGTCTGACTGACTGATAAACAGAAATGCACCTCAGCCATTGTGCTGGTTACTTTTCTTGTTGCTGTGATCAAATACCTGACAAGAAACAACTAAGGGTGCAGGGGAGTCGTGACATCTAGAATTTGAGGCAGCTGATGACGGTGCCCCCGCAGCTGGTGGCGGTGCCCCTGTAGCTGGTGCCCCCACAGCTGGTGGCAGTGCCTCTGCTGTCAGGAAACAGAGGTTGATGCTGATTCTCATCCATTTTCTCCTTTCTCTTCAGGCTGGGGCCCCAGCTGGTGGATGGTGACACCCACATTCAGGTGGGTCTTCCCACCTCAGTTAACCTGATCTAGGAACTCACTGAAAGACACCAAGAGGCTTGTCTCATAGGTGATTCTAGGTCCTGTCAGATTGACAATCCTCGTTCACCATCACAGGCATCCTTTGTGGCCGCACACTTTCATCCAATAGCATGTCTCAGATTGGACCATAGTTGCCTGGAGGTACAGTTTACCAGACAGGCATTGTAGGGAAACTCCTTAGAAAAGTCAGTGGTCTTATCAATGGGTTACTAACGAACAATGAGAGAGAAAACAAAAACATAGAACAGAGATGGGCACACCCTCTGGCATGGTTGGAAGGGGCCTCTTTGAGGGGTTTTATTGTTTTTCATTATAAATGAGTTATGCGCCTGGTGGTGGCGGCGCACGCCTTTAATCCCAGCACTTGGGAGGCAGAGGCAGGTGGTTCTTTGAGTTCGAGGCCAGCCTGGTCTACAGAGTGAGTTCCAGGACAGCTAGGGCTACACAGAGAAACCCTGTCTCAAAAAAACAAAATGAATAAATAAATAAAATAAATGGGTTATGCAATACATGGTTGCAGGAGATCTGTGGGTGATGCTAGAAAAGACTGCAGTCTAGAAGCTTCCATTTCTCAATGAAGATCCTCATGGTGCCACACACATTTGCCTTCCTTCCTAGTACCCTCAACACCCATGAAACAACAGGCTTAGGAATCTATTTTACCACCCTGGTGAAAAGAAGAAAAAAATCATCCTCTAATACAGTATCAATACAGCCTCTCTAAGAACCCCCTAAGCTCCCCCCCCATACCCCAACCACACACACACACTCATTTGTTTTAATTCTGAGAAATCACTCCTGTCCACCAGAGGGCACAGTTGACCTCAAACTTGGGAGCCAGAATTCCAGTGGCTGAAATTGGCCATCTGGAAAAACTCTCCGTCCTAGCTAGCTTTAACTGTCAATGTGACACAGTCCAGAGCCATCTGAGAAGGGAGTCTCAACTGATAATTCCCCAGATCAGGCTGGCCTGACTGCATGTCTGTGGGGCATTGTCTTCTTTTTAGCTGATGTAGAAGGGTCTAGCCCACTGTGGGCAATGCCATTCCCTGGGCAGACAGTCCTGGGTTGTATCAGAAAGTTAACTAAGCAAGAGCTTGTGAATGAGTCAGCTGGTAGATGCCCTCTATAGGTTTGGCTTTTAGGTCTCCCTTTGAGGTCCTGCCCTGGCTTCTCTTGATGATGGACCTGGCAGTGTCAATCAAATACATCTTTTCTTCTGTAAAGACGACTTTTGGTCGTAGCAACAGAAATGAAACTAGAACACACACCTAGAAGCATTGGGTCCTCCTCTATAATGGTTAAAAATGAAACTAACACATCTGGCGTGAGAGGCGACAAGTTCACCCGTCCCGTCTCTGAACCTGGGAAGTATAAACCTCGAGACAAAAAATTCTCACGAGGCTATCACGAGCCCTTCTCACAGGGCAAAGCTTCACAGAGATGGATTTTACTGCCCACTACTGTGGGCATGGGCACTGACTGGACAATACTGCATCCTGTGTGCTGCTTCTGGAGCCAGCCCTGCCTACCTCTCTCATCATCCACCCCATCTCCCAGGCCCATGGGGAAGGAAAGGGTTGTTCTGGGAAGTCGGTTCCCGATTCACTTGGTGCACAGCGCCTCTCAGGTACCAGCTGACCTAGCGTTGCTTCCTAACTCTGCCTCTAACTGGCTGTGTGGCCTTAGGCAGCTTCTTGGGTTGCTTCGCTGATGTAGAATGAGATGGTTGGGCCAGCGGCTCCTTCAGGAGTAGAAGAGCAGCTGGGCCTGTGAAGCAGGGGTGGTGGTGATGTGGAAGTAACTTCACCACAGGCTTGTCAGAATAAGAATACGTTGTGGGCTGGGAGGGTGGCTCAGACGTGGTGGTGGACTCCCGTCATCCCACTGCTGGGGTTTCTCTGTGTAGCTCAGGCTGGCCTGGAAAATACTCTGTAGACCAGGCTGGCCTTGAACTCAGAAATCTGCCTGCCTCTGCCTCCCAAGTGCTGGGATTACAGGCATGCGCCACCACTCTAGGCTTGCTTTCTTCCCTTTTGAGGTACCATCTTATTATGAAGCCCAAGCTAGGCTGGAACACATAATCCTCCTGCCTCAGGACCACAGGCATGTCCCACCACACCCAGGTCTCCCTTTTCAGAGGTTTTATGTCCTGCGGATCTTTTTGTGTTGCAGTCCAAGGAGGAAAGAGGAAGCCCTGGTAAACCTAAGATGGGGGAGGGGCTCTCTGAGAATGGGTGGACTGACAAGGGGAGCCAGACTGGCCCCATTCCTCTCACCGGATGGATGTTGGGTGTGAGATTTCGGTGCTTAGGCCCGAGTCCTGTCAGCTGACAGTGGAGGCTCTTCTTGGAAACAAGAACAAGCTCACGTGGAAACCCAACACAGGAGCAGCCAGTAGAGCTCCCCGTTCTGACGAAAACACTGAGCGTCTGTCCTGCCCAGT
Source organism: Apodemus sylvaticus (assembly GCF_947179515.1). Taxonomy (NCBI): domain Eukaryota; kingdom Metazoa; phylum Chordata; class Mammalia; order Rodentia; family Muridae; genus Apodemus; species Apodemus sylvaticus. Next base: position 74,896,549 of record NC_067472.1, on the reverse strand, counting down.
GTGGCAGCTGCAAGCCATGGATGGCCACCAAGTGCTTGGAGTGTGGGTACTGCAGCAGAGGAGATGGGTTTTGGCTTCTTCTACTGGATGTACGTTTAAATAGCCATTAGTGGGAGTTAAAGGAGCAACAGTACTGTGCTCGCCCTGGAACAGGGACCCGCCTTTGCTGATGCAACACTCTCCAGGGTTCAAGACCCTCTGTCTCCCTGGATAAGTGGAACCAGTCATGCCTCAGGCTCAGTTGTGACCATCCTAAAACCTCAGCTGGACTGCTGAGGGGAAAGCCAGCAGAAGCTGTGCACCAGGCTAGGGAAGCAGAGCTCAGTCTGTATTGGAATATCACCCATTCTTTCTATTTGAATGTATGTATATTTTAAGTATATCCTAATGGGATAGAATAGACTGCTGCTTGTCAGTCATGTCTAGTAACCAGTCACACACAGCTAGTGGCTGCCACGTGAACAGGGCAGGAACAGGAGAGAAGGCGCCATTGATGCATCTCATGATTCTGAATCACACAACCTTTGTGCTCTTGACCCTTGACCATTCACAGATATATGAATTGCAGCCAAGCCAAGAGTTAGGGTTGCAAAGGTGAGCGGAAGGCAGTCCCTGCCATTATGGAGCCCCAGGGTCTGGAAAGGTTGTGAATGCAGTTATAGCACCAAAGATGACCGGCTGAGCGGAGGAGAGGCCAGATCTTTGCACCTATAAATGGAAGAAAGAGGCCTAGACCCTGTGGAGGATTCAAGGCCCAAAGGAGAGCCCTTCCCAGAGAAAGGATGCTTCATCCGAGATCAGGAGGAGGAGTGAGAAGAAGCTTATGGGAAGATGTGGGGAACTGAATCCTTAGGCACTGCAGTGGGAATATATAAAATGAAACTATGACATACAAAGCTGAGATTCCCCTTAGAATAACCTAGGTATACACTCATGAGAAAGTAAAACACATGCGCACATAGAAACTTACACATGAATGTTCATGACAATGTTATTTATAAGCTCCCAAAGGTTGGAAAGCATAAATATACACCCATAAGTGAATGGTCGAGAAGATGAGATGTGGGTGAACCACATATTATTGAGATTCATGGTACAGTCAGTGGTAGCACATGTGCTTAGTATATTCAGGGCTCTAGCTTAATCCATGGCAAAAATAAAAGGATAGAGGACCTGTCATTACTACGTGCGTAAACTCTGAAAATATCATTCTGAGTAAAAGAAACAGTCACCAAACCCACATCGTGTGTGACTTTTGTCCATAGAAAAATGTCTAGAGCTGGGTGTGGTAGTGCATACCTGTAATCCCAGTTATCAAGTGGTAGGGGCAAAAAGATCAGGAATTCAAGACCAGCCTTAGCCACATAACAGGTTTGAGGCTAGTCTGAGGTACCTAAGATCTATCTCAAAAACAAACCAACAAGAAAACCAAACAAACAGGCCAAAAAAAAAAAAAAAAAAAAAAAAACAACCAAACAAAAAACCTTAAGAGACAGGACTTCTCTAGACAGAAAACCAATTAGAGTTTTTTAGGGTTGAGGGAGGGAAAGGAGACTACAGACAAGAGCCAAAGGACCCAGGCTTCCGTTTGAGGTGAGGGAAGTATCTGTGACTGAGCAGGATAACGCCTGCTCGGCTCTGTGTGTGCTGAGCACCTCTGACTGACCTGCCATTCCAACCGGCAGCTCCTGCGATGTAGGAGTCCAATTACATAAAGCTGATGGGAGAACAAAGAGAAGGAAATCGGGAGCTCAGAAGATTCTAGTCCAGATGACATCACATTCAGGGAAACCTGGTGCCTTCAAAACACACAGATTCCTCCTGGCTGGCCAGGGCTGTCAGAGTCAGCAGTGGGAGACATGCATGATGGGACTTTGAGGATCCTGGATTACAGTTACCTGCATTAAACTTTGATTTCTCTTTCATGCACATGTGCACTCGTTTCTAACGTGTGGTCATAATGAAATGTCTTTCTGCGTAGCCATTCAGCAACAGGCGTGGAGGGGTCACGAAGAGACAGAACAGCTTCAAGGAGTTTTTATGGCAACCCTAGCAAAGCAGAAGAGCTTGGGCAGGAATGAAGATGTCCCTGGGACTCAGGCTTTGCTCTGTTCAAAGCAGGAGAGGGTCCCTACTTCCCTGCATAACCTTTTAGCTTCCTTTGGTCACAGCCATGTGACTGTGGCCACTGAGCGAACAGACCCCTCATCCCTCATCCCCATATTGTGCAGACTGTTCCAGAAGCGATTTACCAGATCATAGAAACTTAAATATTCTGGAAAGACAGTGAGTGGCTGGCTGCCTTTCTTGGGCTGATATGGCTGCATATAAGGAAAGGGAGCAGGGGCTGAGGCTCAGGTGGTAGAGTATTTGCCTAGCATACATGAAGCCCTGGGTTCCAACTATAATAATATGTATACCTATGCCTCATGGATGCCTGTAATCCCAGGACTGAGAGGTAGAGACAAGAGAGTCAGAAATTCAAAATCATCCATGGCTACATAGTGAGTCTGAGGCCAGCCTGGGCTGCATGAGGCCAGCCTGGGCTACATGAGACCCTGTCTGAAAAGAAAAGAAAAGAAAAGAAAAGAAAAGAAAAGAAAAGAAAAGAAAAGAAAAGAAAAGAAAGAAAAGAAAAGAAAAGAAAAGAAAAAAGGAAAGGAAAGGAAAGGAAAGAAGAGAAGAGAAGAGAAGAGAAGAGAAGAGAAGAGAAGAGAAGAGAAAAGAAAAGAAAAGAGGACCAATGTCAAGTCCTGTGGCAGATCATGGTGATAATGTCCCCAGCGAGTCACACAGCCTGGGAGCCACACCCTGGTTCTCTAGCTCCACCCATCAATGGGTCTTGAGTCTGGACTATAACTGGGCTTGACTTAGCCAACAGAATGCAGCAGAATTAGAAGCACAAATCAAAGAACTTGGGGTCTAGGAGCCATGTCGCTCCCTTCTGTGTCCTCTGGGGACCTCGTGTTCACAAAGTCCCTCTGGACACTCAAAAGCCATGTAAAGGAGCCCCTCAGAGGGGACACATGCTTCAGCCCAACCTCTAGCACCAAACGGCCTGCTAGAGCCTTCCAGGCAGCACCCTCCAGTGGAATGCCGTCTGCTGACGGTGCCAGGGGAAACCCTGCAAAGGATCTCTCAGGCTAACCATTCCGACTCATAAACAAATTGGCCTTGGTCCACACAGTGAGTTACAGGACAGAGGAGAGCTGCGCAGTGAGACTCAATCTAAAAGACAAAAAAAAGTTATTGTGGAAGCTTCTCATGGCAATACCTTTAGAATTTAATAATTGGATAGCTTTTAAATTGTGTAAATGTGACTCCCTAAATATGAATATCTTAAATATTTGAATAGGAAAAGATAGGTCCTCAAGGTGTGTAACACTTCACTCTGTTATGTGAATTGTCTCTAAAACTAGTGTGACCATTTCCCTTCCCACCTGCTGAAGGGACCTTGCTGACTCTGGGCTGTTTCTTCAAGCCCCACTCCGCTGGGATGACCCTTTCCGGATGCATTTAGAAGAAGCCGGTCTACCTACTATCAGCTGTCCCTGAAGCAAATGTCCCTTCTGGTTTTATTTCTTCTCCCGGAGTTCCTAGTTTTCCACCCAGACCCACACTTCCCCTTGACCATTTCTCACCCAACCAAGAGTTTCTGATTTGCTCCATGGCACACTTGGGCAGGAGGCCGGTGACAGTGCTGTCATGACAGCAGAGAGAAGCCAGGGCGAGGAGGCTACCTGGGATGGCGGCTGGGACACTGGTTGTCAAGAGGGTGCTTCCTGCCCAGTGATTAACTCTTCTTTAATTCTCAAATTACTGAACAGCTCAGCCTGCTGGCCCAGCAAGCTTCTCCCGAGGCACCCCGGACTACGCTGTGTGGCCTGAGCGGGCTTTATTCCTGGCAGGTTTGACTGCTGGTCCACATGTCCTTGAGAAAATGCATAGTGCCCATCAACCCGTACAAATCCATTTAAATATTGAATTAGCAGCACCGTACTTAAAACAAGTCAATATTGACTTAATAGCCTGAGGTTGGGGGAGGGGCGGGGCACAGAAGAGGTCTGGCACAGTGCCAAAGAGAGAAAAATGTTTTTTCTTGCTGTCGAATCAAGACTGAGGGTCCCCGGACACAGAGCATCCCTCTGTCTGCCGAGGTAATGAGATGGCTACGCACTTGTGTGCTAATTGAGAGAATCATTGACCACAAGTGAGAGCTGGACCAGCAACCTTTGGACTGTCATAAAGGCTGGGGGGAGGGGGACATGGGAGCCAGCTGTGGCCTGCCCGGCTCCTTTCTCCTAATGTGGGTCACTTCTTGAACTAGGACAGTCTGCAGGTGTTCTCTTTGTGCTCAGACTAGGAAAACAAAAGAGCTGCTCTGGGGGTGGAAAAGCGAATGGCTGGGCGGGAAGCAGCCGGCTTTGCTGAGCTGCAGGACCTCGGGCCTCCTCAGGCTGTGTTATACTCTGGGATCTGCACAGCTCTGCCTGCATCCCACATCATTTCCTCACCACTTTCTGGCTGGGTGACTTCTGGCAAATTGCCTAACCTCTCTGTGCTTCAGTGTCTGATCCTCTCAGAGCCACTGGGAGGGTAGTGAAGGATGAATGGGGACATGTGGTAGGGAGAATGATGGCTTCAAAGCCACCTGTGTTCTAATTCCTGGAATTGTGGCTGTTGTCTCAAGTGACAGATTGCTCCCTCTCTCCTCACCCTTCTCTCATTTTCCCTCTGTCTCCCTGCCCCCACACGCCCATCCAGGCGCCAAAGGGCAACCTCTGACATTCTTCCTCTCAGGCACCAGAATCTTCTTTGTCTGAGACCATTTCACTGAACTCAGAACTCACCCAGTGGGCTTGGTTGGATGGCCAGCAAGCATCAGAGATCTGCCCATCTCCACCCTGGCATTACAAGCACACACCACCATGCCAAGCTCTTTTATATGGGTTCTGAGGTGTGAGTACAGGCTCTGTGCTTGCAAGGCAAGAACTTTCTTGCCCAAGTCTTCCCCCAAGCCCAGCACAGGGACCTTTTAAAAAAAAATGTTTGATTATTACTTATTTGTATGCACATGTATATACCTATGCATGAGATCCTAAGAGTGTCAGCTTCCAGGGAGCTGGAGAAACAAGCCTGTGTGAGCTGCCTGATATGGGTGCTGGGAAATGAACTGGGGTCCTCCTCGAGAGCAGTGTGCTCTCAACCATTGAGCCACCTATCCGACCCTCACACAGCGAGGCTTTACAAGAGGGAGGTAGGAGGTCTGAGAGACAGAAGGTAATAAGATAAAGGCAGAGATGCAGTGCTGAGGCTCCAAACCAGGGGATGTGAGCCACCCTGAGAAGTTCAAGAAGCAAGAAATGGATGACAGGCTGGGCGGTGGTAGCGCATGCTTTTGAGGCAGGTGGATTTCTGAGTTTGAGGCCGGCCTGGTCTACAGAGTGAGTTCCAGGATAGCCAGGGTTACACAGAGAAACCCTGTCTCGAAAAAAACGGAAAAAAGAGAAAGAGAGAGAGAAATAAATGGATGACAGATTCCTACCTAGGAGCTCAGAAGGAACCAGCCCAGATGCCTTGACTTTGACACAGTGAAACTGATGTTGGACTTTTAACCTCCAAAGTCATGTGTACACTTTTTTTTAAGTTGGTGGTCCATATGGCACCCTGTGTGTGTAGAAGTCAGACTTGAAGGGGTGGGGTCTCTCCTACCCCTGGGATCTGACTCAGGTCTTCAGGCTTTGTGGCAAGCCCCTCTCTGTGCTGAGCCATGTGGACTACCCAAGGGTGTTGTTTCTAAGCTTCCAAGTTTGTCCCAGCAGCCACAGGTAACTACCAGGCTGCTGTGCACAGTTGTGGAAATAAATGAAGCATCTGCTGTGTAGTTGTAGTAGGTGACAGACAGAGGCCAAAGGTGCGGGCATTCACAAGTCATCCAAGGAAGCCTGTGTTTGCTGCCTAAGCCTGCCACTAGATTGGAGCATGGGCTCCGGAAGAGTGGCCCTGAGTGCTTCCAAGAGACTGACTGCCTCACAGAAACAAGCTATGCTGTTTGTGGACTCTGGTAACATGATGGAGTATAAAAAGCACCTGCCTATACCCCACTCCCCAACGCAGCATACATAGGCCCATACACATTACCTGGTGAGCTCTGGCACCTTGAAGGCTACATCTCAAGGTGACCTCCTTGTTGGTCACCACCCAGAGTGAAGCTTTCTTGCAGGCAGCCAGAGTCACCAAGAGACATGAGCCAAAGACACAGAGTTCTAAACTCCCCACAAGGACTCATGGGATATGCTACTGTAGAGTAACCAGGGCCCTGGCCACTGGACTAATGTGTGTAGGTGCCTCCCCACTGATGAGGCTTTGGCACCTTCAGACCTCCACAGGGCCTGCTGATGGACATTTCTATCCAGGGTATTAGACACCTGTTTCTTAGCCAATCAGCTGCTGCCCTGGAGTCATTGCACAGGTGTGACCATGCCTCTGTTAAAGCACGGCTTAGTTGCAGGCAATCCTGTGTCTTTGGGAGGGATGCTTTCAGTTCTGAAGACTCTTCTGTCACATCCCACGCATCTGCCTAAAGAGCCGTGAGGCGCTGCCTCCCATCAGGCCGCTCGCTCGTTCTGGCCGTCTCAGTCTCCCTGCCTGCTGCTCTCTGGGTGGAGCCTGCCTGCTGCTGGCTTGTGCACTGCAGCTCTGTGAACGAGCGTCATGCCTGCTGGCCCACAGAGCATCTGCACTCAGAACATTTGCACAGTGCCCAGCCATGCACAAAGGTCGCCTAATTAATTAGCTGACTCCCCCAGCATAATGACTGAGGATGGAGGATGGAGGTCTGGGATCTGAAAGCCACATGCAGCCTATCTCTCAGTCCTCGGCTCACTGAGCTGGAAAATCTCCCAAACCAGCCAAGTGGAAGGGGCACAGGAGGAGATAAAGGGATTTTTCCATTGTGGTGGCTTGGGGGGGGGGTCAGTGGAAAGCTCTGGAAGAATGCACGTGATGCTCCTACAAAAGGACAGCCTCCCTCTTCTCTGAGGCTCCCAAGGCTCTCCTTCAGCTTCTTCCTCTATCTGCTCTGTCGTGGCATTAGCCCAGACTGCATCTTCTGTGCTGGCCGCACCCTGCCCCTTG